>NC_139230.1:146084539-146601588 GCF_977018435.1 Lepisma saccharinum
TTTAACTGGCAACGAGGTGATCTTAGTCAGCACGACGAACCCTCAGCTGTTATAGAAGATATCTGAAACCAGCTTACACCAGTCACTCATAGCCCCTCCAATTTTCTCATGATGGTGGGTTGTTACCGGCTCTATACGTAGGCCGAATAAATTCCGACCAGAGCCGGATTCGAACCTATGCCGTCTCACAACGAACAATCTCAAGACGAGTGAACGTCGTAACTCGCTTAGCTACGGAGGAGGACTCTCTTTCTCTACTTTTTCTCTAATTTTCATCATTATTGTTAAAATTAATCCAAGAAAAAATATATATTTTGTGTTGACATGGGAAATATGCAATAAAAAATGCATGATCAATAGTTAAGGTCAAAATCTGAATAAACAGTGAGGGTGATACACGCAAACTTCCAGGCATGTGATTTGCACAGAATTAAATATAAAATGAGAGATGGAAGGTTTTTGTTACTATTAGAATTTAAGGACGGAAAATATGTACAGCGAATGAATACTACGTTTGACTAATCGTGAAGATGAGTATTACAGTACGTTTTTATCGTTCTTATATAAACGTTGAAACGTTTAAGAACGTATAAGAACGTTTACCGAAACGTTTCAACGTTGAAACGTTTCGGTAAACGTTCTTATACGTTCTTAAACGTTTCAACGTTTATATAAGAACGATAAAAACGTACTGTAATACTCATCTTCACGATTAGTCAAACGTAGTATTCATTCGCTGTACATATTTTCCGTCCTTAAATTCTAATAGTAACAAAAACCTTCCATCTCTCATTTTATATTTAATTCTGTGCAAATCACATGCCTGGAAGTTTGCGTGTATCACCCTCACTGTTTATTCAGATTTTGACCTTAACTATTGATCATGCATTTTTTATTGCATATTTCCCATGTCAACACAAAATATATATTTTTTCTTGGATTAATTTTAACAATAATGATGAAAATTAGAGAAAAAGTAGAGAAAGAGAGTCCTCCTCCGTAGCTAAGCGAGTTACGACGTTCACTCGTCTTGAGATTGTTCGTTGTGAGACGGCATAGGTTCGAATCCGGCTCTGGTCGGAATTTATTCGGCCTACGTATAGAGCCGGTAACAACCCACCATCATGAGAAAATTGGAGGGGCTATGAGTGACTGGTGTAAGCTGGTTTCAGATATCTTCTATAACAGCTGAGGGTTCGTCGTGCTGACTAAGATCACCTCGTTGCCAGTTAAAGATAACTCTAGGTAGGATTCCCCATCCAAATTTTTGTTTCGTGTTCATGGCGATGGTGGTGCCCAATGCTGCAACTTTTTCTCCCAAAAAAGCGTCTCTGCTCATGACCCTCCTAAAAGCGGCATGCTCCAATTTCTTGTCTGCTTCGTGACGTGCATCCAAATTCGTGTGCGTGTTGTAAGCAATATCATGATTTTTGCATGGTGTGTCCAACGGATTCACACCCTTGTCTCCTCTCTCCAATTTTTTCTCGAGTTTGGTACCTGGTCCGCAGTATTGGTAGCCAGGTAAATGCATCTCGAAAAGTAACTTGTTGATGATGTCGTTCACGAGTCCCTTTCCTTCGGCAACGTTCCAGAATCTCGGAGGCAGCATGTTGATAATTTTGATCAGGTAGCCGATACCTTTGTCGTCGTTCACGATGAAGTTGGAAAGTTTGCCAACATTGTAATTGGAGAGTGATGTTACCCCTACAGATTTTACTTCACAATAGAGGTTGTTGACACTCATCAAGACACACGCCCCAGAAGACGACTGGTGGATGGATAGTTGTGTATGCCAGCCACCAGTTGGGCCTGCGATCAGTTTAGATGTTTTAAATTGTGAGTATGTGTGTGTGAATTGAAACACTACAATTTCTTGCCAAGTGGTAATATATCGACGTCTTGTAATCAGTGTGTCCTATTCCGAGTTCCAGTCAGGTCGCATAATCAATATTTCAGATTCCATTTTAAACATATCCCGAGTCGTGATTAGCCTATGTGTGCAAAAAAGTGATGTTAAAACAAACTCTTGACCTCAATAATACAAGTTGTGTATTTTCTTTCAGCTGTGGTTCCCTCTTTTTTTCGCGAGAAATAACAAATTAACCTAATCATTAACTCAACAAATAAAAAATGCATCTCTAAATTAATTAATAAAAACTGTTATTACACCCAAACCTCTATTTTATCGTAAATGTAAATGAAATATCATCTCACGTAGTGAAAACAATGTGAAAATTGTTCTAGTGAGTAATATATGATTGTCAAACACATACATGAATACATTATGTTACAGATTCCACCGATGTAGTTTCCGGTGAAATAATTATGATGAAATTACTTTTCGGTTCTCGTCGGTGAAACCTTTGATCGCACACCAGGCACGTTTCAATATTATTGTGAGATTGAAGTTCATCGCTGGATAATAGGAGCATTTGGTTTCGATTCGTGTAAGAAACTGCCAATAGTCTCAACCTCTTCAACTATCTTTTCAAAAAAAATATTTGATTACGTCTGGTCCTCGGTAAACATACGGTTCATCTATCCTATCCTGTCGCACAACAACAATATCCGAAACTCGAGGCTTCGTGCAGTGTTGTGGAAGAAAATTCAGGGGTGAAGAATATACATGACTTGATTTATTTATTTCTTCTCTTGTTTTTTCTGAGGGCATATGCGAGTCTTATTCAAGAACTGGAATAATTGTGCCTTTCGAATCGAATTTATGGAGGAGTAGAGAGAGGGTCAATATGGACAGGTTAGAAACAAGTGATGTTATGATGATAGCCGTTGCCATTTCAGAGTAGCAAATATTTAACATTAATTGTTGAATTTTATTTTAGGCTAGGCATATTGACTTCGTCAATTTTATCAAAACAACCATTATTCATCCTCATCGTTGCCATTAGCCAAAATAGCCTCGCTTCTTTTTTTTCCCAATTTTCGTAGTGATCTCCGTTTGCACTTGGCTTTTGTAGATTAACAAAAATCGTCTGAAGTTTAAACACATCATACAGGTGCAACCTGTTTTTATGATTATTCTCATCGATTATTCAAAATATCTAATTTTCGCATATTCAAATACACACAAGTGGAGGGGGTTCATGCCACATTAGTAATTTTAAATTGTATTCTCGGAGCCATGCACACATTTCCTAACATTGTTGCCTTGTAGTCGATGAGTTATGCAGGTACAGCTGTGAAGTTGTTAATAAGACCCAACACAGACAAATCACCCAACATTGCTTTTCGACATAGATTTTTAACTAGAAAAATTGTTATGATTACAGTACACCCATATCAGTATACAATAACATGGTGCCATTTTTTCTGTTTCTGTTGCCAACAAAAGCAAATCTACAGACCGCAGGTTCGAGAAATAAGACATTAACTATATTTTGCATACATGTAGGTACGCCCCCGCGAGGTGTGTTATTGGAAAACTCAATACATGTGAGCAGTGGAGTAAATTTTTTTTCTTTTATTTTGATGTCCATGCATTTATCTGAACCCCCTTGTCCAACCAAAACAAAAACTCCGGTCCCATCTGGAGACTGCAAAAACTGATATGTATGTTTATTCAGAAAAACCATCCATGGACAATACCGTTACACCCTCCATGTGCATTTTCCTTGTTAGCTGAACGCGAAGATGCCCGAGACTGCTTTCGAAATTGCTTTCAGCCTCGCATCACGATACAGCCGTTTTCTACAATTCTATTAGCCTACTATTATTATCTAAAACTATTTCATCACACACAATCAAAAAAATAAAAAAAATAACATTTCTCTCCTTCACTCGTTTTTAGCCATCATCCAGTGTCCTTCTAGATAGCAGGTGAATCGTGACTAGCAAAAATATTAAAATCAAAATATGAATTATCCGTTATAACCCCTCCTCCTCTTTTTTTTCTCTCCTCTTCTTTACATGCCCGCTTGATGACATTGAAATAAGCGAAAACACACCGCTATGCTTAAAAAAAAAACATCCATTGTACAACTCTATAGGTCGAGGTTCATAAGCCTCGTACATCTCATGCGAGGGACTGTATATCTTGTTTACAGTTTATAGTGGCATCATATTCCTTCACTCGGGAGACTTGCAAGACAGCTCATTACTAGATCTGTTTTGTCGATATGAGAATGCTTGCTATCAGTAATAAAATTTTTATGGTGTTTAACCTAACAGCTGAGGGGCCGGGGCATTCCACATTTATCTTTGCTAGTGCAATAAATATCAATGTTTTTAAGTTATGCAATAATTTTTGACATTATATTCACGTCCATTTCCAAAACTAGATTTATATACACAAACAACTCGCTCTTGCAATATATTATCTATTGTGAAAAATTCTCGCATGTTCGCAAAACAGGAAATACACGTCATAGCTTCCGTGAATCGAGCGCAAGATTACTGGAGCACGCAAAATACCGTATGCCAAGAATAAAATATTCCAAATGCAGGCATCATGCACAAATAGAATAATCAGGTTGAATTTACAGTCTAAAACCACCATGTTCTGGCAGCAAGTATCAAAAACATGTGGTTAGAAGATTTTGATAGGAGGGTGAGTGAAATAGTTGTTGCAAGTTACCTTTTAAACCCAGTACATGTGTAGGAATATATTGTATATAAGTTGTCTCACTCTCTTCGTATGTGTGTCAGGTGGTCGTGTCGATCGCTAGTTGTATGTCACAGCTTAACCATACTAGGTAATATTTTTACATGAGGTAAGTTGGCATACTCTGCGAGGGTATATGTTTCAAGCTTCTAGCTGTAGAAGATTAGCTTTAGCCTATTTGCAAAATATAAGTTTGGCTCGTCGAAAGCAACTCAAACAGTGTTGCCAGCTGTAGGTTAATTTCCCCGTTATACAATTGCAAGAGGTGAGTTGCTTATACCCTATCTGGAAAATATGTCCATGGCTTATGTCGTAGGTTAATTTTAGTTTGCAATAGATCTTGTGTGTTAGCCCTTACAAGTAATATAGCTGCCTTTCTGCCTTTGAGTCACCTGTAAGGCTATATGTGAGTGGGTGAGTGAGGTTAGTTTAGTTTACAATAGATCGACCTGTCATGCTATGTACTACTTTCTGCTTTTTGAGTTACCTGTAAGACTATATGTGGGTGGGTGAGTGAGGTTAGTTTAGTTCACGATAGATCACACTTTGAATTTGCTCACACTCTCTCTGTCTGTGTGTCAGGTGGTCGTGTCAATCGCTAGTTGTATGTTACAGCTTAACCCAAACTAGGTAATATTAACTGTACTTCAAAAAAATAAAAATTGTGTGTATCTCATGTCAAACTAGAAATAAAAAAAATCAAACATTAAGCATTCATGCAGATTAATTAAGCCGTAAGTTCAAAATTTTGGCCCCCACACAAATCGCATTACATACATACATGTGGAAAAACAGAAGTATGCATGTTTTTTCGCCCCCGTGGCGTTACAAGAGCCCCCTGTAAGTAAGACTAATCGGGGCTGGACCTACAGTTTCAAGAACCACTTGTGCGAGTATCGAACCCTTGAATACAAGGCTACCACTGCGCCATAGGGGAGGAGGCCCGGTGAGAGAGGGGTAGAGAGCTGGAAACATTGACACCGCTATTGCCAGTTAGCGTCTTCTTCATCTTATTGCATACTTATCATCTTATAGAAGATTACGCCGTCAACTTGTAACTTGTAGGTTAGCCTCGCTTGTGAAATATCATATATTTAAAAAACAAGAGGTTTGTGAAGCAACTAGTCAGTGTTGCCAACTCCTAATTGTAGGATAGCTTCGCCTGTAAAAACAAATTACGCTGAGAGCAGAAGCCTATTAGCAGGTCGTAGTAGATTACACTAAAAAACCCTTACAGTAAAAAAAAAACAGTCTTATAGGAAAATAATAAGAAGCGCCAGCGCGCACGTATGTATAGCACGTGTTTCCCCCGAGAGAGGTTTACAAAAATCACGATAAGTTTCTCTCTCTTCATCTTACACCAATATTGGTATCTCTATCTTTTTTAGTTGTAGGTGGGTTGCCAACACACTCTAGTTAATAATGCTACATATTATACACACACACGCACGCACATACTGTGTTGCCATCTATCCCTCTCTCTCTTTTACGGCAGTATATATTTGTTGCCGGTTCTTCTTACTAAATTGGCTAAACCCTTGCCAAATAAAAAAGCTGTAGGTAGGTATGTGGCAGCATTGTCGGTTGTTTAACTCTTCCCTCTCTCTCTTTTTTTTTTGTAAAAAAGCTATGGCAAAAATACCAGTAGGTTGGCAAATTGCTTTATGCACTGTAAGGCCTCAAGCAGTATTGCCAGCTCCTTGCTTTAGGTTAGGTTAGACCAAAATAAAAACCTTGGTGACTTTTCGAGTAAGATGTTGGCCATACTGCAGAACAAGCCTCAAGCAGTATTGCCAGCTTCTTGCTTTAGGTTACATTAGACTCAAAAACAAAAACCTTGGTGATTTTTTCGAGTGAGGAGTTAGCAACATTGCAAGGCAAGCCTCAAGCAGTATTGCCAGCTCCTTGCTTGAGGTTAGGTTATACCCAAAAACAAAAACCTTGGTGATTTTTTCGAGTGAGGAGTTGGCAACACTGCTAGCTCCACCGAGCCCCATTTTCTAGCGCAAAACCCGGGCACCCCCACTACTTTGGTGATTTTTTCGAGTAAAAAATTGGCAACACTGCGAGAAAAACCTCAAGCAAGGTTGCCAGCTCCTTGCTTTAGGTTAGGTTAGACCAAAAAAAACCTTGGTGATTTTTTCGAGTAAAAAGTTGGCAACACTGCAAAAACAGCCTCAAGCAAGATTGCCAGCTTCTTGCTTTAAGTTAGGTTAGACCAAGATAAAAACCTTGGTGATTTTTTCAAATAAGAGGTTGGCAACACTGCGAGCCCCACCGAGCCCCATTTTCTGTCCTTGAACCCGTGCCACTGCACTACTCATTAGTCAATCCACCATTCAAAAAATTCAGAACTGTTGTATACGTTTCATATTTAACTTAATAAGAAAGGAACATGCATCTCCCTATTTAAAGTTCGATACCCGGTGGAAGCACATAGTGGTTCGGATCCCACTTTAAATTGTAGGCCCAGTCCCAATTAGCCTTACTGTGCATCAAGTGGACTTGAAACATCAAATAAATCAATCAAACCCCTATATAAAGAAACTTTATTGGCTAAACATTAACAATATAAGAAAATACTTAATACTCACATTGATGCTCAAAATTCTTAAGAGTGGCTCCCCAAAATACTTATCCGATAAGATCTGTTCGACATCGGCCGAACATAATATCCGCAAGAAGCACATCTAAAAATTCCCAAACATAAGAGCGCCACATATAACAAGTCCCTCATTGTTACATGGATCAGGAAATGGAACAAACTGCCTGCACCATTGACTAACAATATTTGCAATCAAAGTTTTAAGAAAAAACTAAAGAACTTACTATTGTCCCAACAACTACATTAACCTTCATATATTGCACCTGCACTTACACATCATATAATGCATAACTAACCTACCCCCCCCCCCTCCCCCACGGACACACAATGAACTACTGAAGACTTATTACTTATCTTTACTCCATAGTATATAGCACTAATCTATTCAATGTATTCTGTATTATTTTATAATTGTATAATCTTTATATTATCTTTATTGTATTATCATGATCAATATGTATTTTTTCTTTCCTTGTTTGCATTCACTTATTGTGAAAAACTAAATATGCTGACCAAGGCAGTAATTTATTTTATTAAAAACATAAACTAAACGTAACGTTTCAACCTTCTAGCAAGGTCTTCTTCAGACTCTGTATCAAGTACAAATGTCAGCATATTTAGTTTTTCATAATCATGGAAACAAGGCTTAATGGTGTTATAATTGGTCACTTATTGTATGTCTGACAAGGGTTGGTTATAAGAACGGACCAAGAGGCCGAAACACGCCTGCTTAAATATTCTATTCAGAGTTACACAGGTTTGCTGCATTTTACCATAGACTTATTGCTGATCTACATATATTTCCGAGTCTGAGTTAGTGCCTGTTTATCTGAAGAACAATCTATGGAATGCACGTGCAGTCACTTATGAGCCACTGCGAAGGTCTTTCTACCCATCTGCCTGCGAACTGAGGCCATTGTCGAACTTCGAAAACTTGCTGGTGTGATAAACATGCATAGGGACACTGAAGTTTCCCGTGTTCCGTTTCTATGCTTTAGGGTTCCACAGGACAAGAAATCACTGCTCTTCACCGGTGCAAGTGTGTGGAGGAGGCACAATCTTTAAAATGGCAAGAACGGCATTTTAAGACTCACTTGAACAGTGTTACCGCCTTGAGGTCCTTTGTAAATAACAGTTGATACTTCGTGTAAATTTGAGCTGTACACAGTCTGTCGCATTTTTATCGGATTTTTAAGGTTTTTATTTGGTCCTCCCTCGCATATACGCTGTTAATTCTGCTTGATATGATATTCTGACAAAAATAAACAAAAAAAGCAAAATAAGGAACTGTACAAATTGCAAAAACTCGATCTATTATGATTTTATGTATCTTTTCTGGAACCTTTGGCTAATCGTGACGATGAATAGATGAAACTAATGAAGAGATCACTAACAAACTAATGACCATGCCTAATTCGAAATTCGAACTCAGGGTCTTCAACACCCAGGTGACTGCGCTAAATCGATGTTTTTGTGATCAACATACACAATTGTCCACTATATTCCCTTCTCCGACAAAACACTTAGATTTTGCAGTGTCAGCTTTTGAAGCAGGCATGTTATTAACAGGCCCTAAGTTTTAACCCTGGGTAAGATATTGTGTGTATCCAATCATCGGCTTCACCTGTTCATTATTCGTTCTCATGTTCGCGACGTAAAATAACAGAAAAAAGAAGCAGGCGTTATTAATATGAATTAAGACAATCAATAACAATATATTGAAAAAATGAAAACAATGAGAACAATTTCTGAAGTTCTGTTGCTATACTGTTCACGCTGACATCGAGAGGGGAAAATTTACGTAGAAAATATCACCGTAAAAGTCCACTGTCAGAAAGGTTTCAGTAGACAAAAATAACGATTCCCATTGACAATATTTCCACTTTTAATTGAGAGAAGACAGCTTCACTCTATTTTCTACACCAACGGTCTATCTTTGTACATCCTATTCGTTGAAATCCTTTTATTATGGCCTAATCAGATAAAAGGAAGAAAAAATCTGTTGCTAGGCGACGAGAAGTTGGGAATTGATTCTCGTTAAGGAAGTTTCAGGGTAGTTCATTAAAGCTCACGTGGTAAATGAAACACGCAATGTGAGTCAAAAACCTACTTCGAAAGTAGACAGTACCAAAAATAGGATACTGATAAATTCAGGATCTCAAAAGTGATAATGCCAGCAAATAACAAAATACGTGCATCGAATATTTCCAATAACAAAATACTTGCATCGAATATTTCCAATGTTATTTTCTGTAGAGTTCGTAGGTAAGGATGGCAAGAAAGAAGTTTTCCCTTGTGCATTCCACTGTGTCATGGAGGCACGTAACAGGTGAGGAGATAGGGTGCCACACATCCTCGAGCTCCTCTATACTGAATGATACATGCCCGATTCAGGATTGGCCAACCTCCGTGGCGGAGTGGTTAGCACAACGCGCTACGATGGCAGGGGTCCCGGGTTCGAATACAGACTAATCTTAGAGCGTCAGTTTTCTTCTAGGATTGACTTCCGCAGCAATTTTCATACAAAAGCACATTAAATAAATCCCTACTTTACCACATGTGCGCATCTTAGATTCACTATAAATCAAGACAAGAAATATGAGAAGTGATACAAATGGGTTGGAAGACGCACATCTAAATAACTTTCGTAACACAAAAGCATGCCTATTGCAAATCTAAATTCGAAAGGCAAGATGGTAGACAACAGTAGCGACTGCTGCCTATTAATTTTTATTATATTTATTCATTGAAAGCCATTTCTTCAAAACAGCAAATGTTCCCGGGCCACATCACCTTCCACTTACTTCTTTACATCAGCTCTTCTATCTCAGTAACTCGCGTCGAATGGGCGGCATGAACACAATTGAGAAGTGCACACAACTGCACCTGGCTCCACATCGAAATGGCGTTGTGTTCGACGGTGGGTAGAGGAAGCAGAAAGGCTCTTATGGCTTGGATCAAGGGCTTTCGGACTCGTTTCGCACAAAGAATTGGGACATAGTAGCAACGGACATGCGCTGCTCCCTCTTCGTCATGTAGTGTTGCAATCTTTCCACTCCTTGCCGTGTGACGGAGTCGAGAGCAACCCATGCATCATTGCAAATTGAGATTTTTTTTTCTCAGCAAGGGAAATTTTGATCTCTCTCACCTCATGCGGTTCTGAGCAAAGCATTGAAATCCGAATGAGGGGAGGGCGGAAAGGAAGGGGAGAGGGCGGAAAGGAAGGGGAGAGGGCGTGGCGTGTAGTGACGAGCGTATTCAACAATGCAAGGCCAGATGCGATGAGTGGAATACGTTGATACAGGTGCTGGAAAAATAGTTTTTTTAAAATGTCAGCGGTTTGAATTAAAAACATTCACAATGTCGTAGGAATTGGTCCATTTAGACGCTCTGACTTGTATTTGAAGTCCAACGAAAATTTCATATAATCAGAGTTTAATCTTGTATTTTTGGAGAACAGTCAATACAATTCTTTATTCAGTGCATACGAGAATCTGTAAATTGTACTATTATGTCACTGATTTGAGATAATTTTTGTAGAGGTTCTGGCAAGAACTAGTTGCATTTGATTAGGGTTTCGAGGATCCTCATTACAATGACTAAAGTGAATAAGTACATTAAAATTAGTAATTAACTTAAGTGTACGATGAACTGTTTATGTGGCATTAAAGTTGGGTTTCCGATGGGACATTTACATTGAAGAAAGATAATATACATTATTAAAACACGGCAATTGCACAAAATTCTGGCAATATTATTATCCTTTACAAACCATAGCAGTTTATCGGTATAGCTTTGCGAGTGATTTTGTCAGGTCGTCGAATGCTGAATTTTCTACAGGTCACGATAGAGACCAAACAACACATCTTCTCTTGTGATCGAATAAAAATTCACTAGGGTATTTAGATTTTGTAATAAATCTTATTTTTAAAAAAAAAATCATGCAATATAACTCTGCTATCGTCTCATCATCAGGGAAAGGTGTGTCATAACGTGGATTGCAAATGCGATTAGCAGAAACGGGCAGGAATAATCGAGTGGGAATAACACTTCTTCTGGATGCGATGCCAAAGTGCATACCCATAGACCCACACCACGAGCCGCCACTGGTACACAATAATTGTGAAACTTGGCAATGTAAATTAATCTGGCATAGTAAGAGCTTGCCAGCATGTGAAAATATTTTGATTTGTAAAACAGAGTACTTCCGATAATTTAGTGGGTAACGCTATTACATTGTAATAAAGGAGTCTCAGGTTCGATTCCTGGTAGAGTAACATGCACAGTGGTTTGTATTTCTCTTCAAACTGTAGGCGAATTTAGCAGACAATCTAAATGGATACGAAGTGATATGAATTTGGAGGCTTTACACTAGAAATGGAGACGATATTTTGATAGCCTACTGCTTTTAAGCACTTACAAGTGTTAGCAAAATTTTGAAAAAAAAAAAAAAAGATCCTCAGTGTCGAGCGCGAGAGGATACAGTTGTATAATTTTAGAATAGGTATACAGAGAGTTTAGTTTTGCTCCACATCTAGAGAGAATCGCGTAACGAAAGATAAAAATCGTAGAATTATCCATTCTATTTTTTTAATGCTATTTTCTCTCAAGATGCCAATTCAAGGTAGCTGTCAGCGACAATGCGTGGATACGTGCGCAGTAGCTTCAAAATCGTAAAGCAGAATGTGGGAGGAGCCTCTATTTACAACAGCGCATGCGTATAGGGTGCGGTAAAGGATGGTGCGAAAGGAAACTGACTACATTCTGTCCCATCTATCTCCGGAGCAGGCGAACGAAAACAAGTTTCTGCGCAAGTAGTGAAGCGATTGATTGATTTAGTTTATATTACTTCGCTTTTCTACCACTTTTGGTTAAATGCAAAGATGGGGACGAGTGATATGATGAAATTGATGAATGGACATGCCCAGGCCGGGATTCGAACCCGAGACCCGTGGCGTCGTAGCGCGATGTGCTAACCACTCCGCCATAGGGGCCGGCCAGTAGTGACGAGAGACAACTACATCAATTAACACGTGAGAGGAACGGGATTGCGTGGAGGAGGGAAAGCGACTGCGGTTACCAGCCTTCCCAGCAGCGTGTACTGTTTCGTTCTGCCAATTCGACCCCCCCCCCTTTCCCTGTCGCTATGCACGGTCTTTCTCCAGAGTTAGTTGGAACAGGTTATATTGAGTACTACAAGTTTTCCCAAACAATTTCAAGGTAGAAAAATGAAGGCGACCCAACGCCCGGTTCTTGATAACAAATTAAATTGTCTGACTCAGTTGTTTGCATATGCAGATGATACCTAGGTATAGACTTACTAGGGAATGACAATTCCTAACGAATAAACAAAACAAAGACAAGGTTCACTTATTGGCCGAATTCGTCAGCAAAATCTTAACAGGTGAAAAAGCTCTAAAAGAACTTAATTTGTGGTTGCTTTTATTTAGAACTGCGCAATGTACAAAATAAAAAAGAAATAAAAAAAATGATTCGTGGAAAACGTAACGAGATTCACTATTTCACAAACGTACACGCTTTTACTTTCTTTTTCTGGTTCGAATCACGATATGCTGTTGGGTCAAAGGAGAAACACAAAATTAATTTCCCATCCATGTGCCAATTCTATAGCTCTCTATGAAAGCGCCCCACTCTGTCAACCCCCTCCACAAAAATACTTTGACAACAATTCTTGATTTGCATTTCCTGCGGAATGACATTACTGCGGAACAAATCTCTTTTTATTTTCTTTTTCGCCATAATGAAAAACATCCGCTCATTGTATACCACTTGCGTTTGACAATATTATCAACTTTCCATTTAATCGAATGGATGAATATGTTGAAGGACATTAAAATTGCTCCGAGGGCTTTTACGGCATAACTGGATGCAAACAAAACTCAGCTGAAGTGAAGATATGGGCAGTTTCCAGCAAAGATACATAAAAGTATCCATATGCTGTTAATATTTATTTATTTATTTGTAATTTGTAAAGGAAAATCATTCGTAAAGTAAAATATTGCAAAGTGAGGATAAGAGGTCATTGATCGTTAATCGATAGTTTTGAACTGCCGTTTTAACATGTGTTTTCTTTACAGGTTAATCGCAACGGTGAAGATGGGAGATGAATAGACAAAATAGATACAAGAAATAGAATAAAACGTCCAAGGCTTTAACGCAGAACCTTCGGAGGCGAGATTCTATAAACTGTATAAATATATGGTTGGAAATTCGAATTAAGGCAATTAAAGCCATGAAGAAATATTTATAATGTTAAATCATCAAATTCATTTTCACAAACGAAGTTTTATTTCTGATATAATATTGCAACTGCTAAGTATTTTTGTTGATGCCATTGTTTATTCCCACAATAATAATAATAATAATAATGATAACAATGGTCTTTTTGGTTTTGTAATCTTGGCACGCAGAACATGATCCTGTGTTTGTGATACGTAGGAGATTGGCAGGTATAATCACATTTCATGAACTCTTCCATATCACACTCTACAAGCAATCGTGCGAAAGCGATTCGTACATTACGCAGGGCTAATATACCACATCACGAACAAAAAAAACTGAGGACACGAACTTTTAAGCCTAGAAGACGAGACCCTAAACCCGAAGGTTAAATCCATTGGCAGGAAAGATCGCGTGTGTAACGGTATCGAAATGGTGCATGTTTGCATGCATGGACCGCAAATTCAGCGAACGGCATTTACATGACACAGAGAAATGCGAATCAGTGGAATCAGAACGTTAATTACCGTTATCGCAGCTAATCAGTTTCCTGAGTTGTGTTGTGCAGTGATCATGTAACGCTGATGTGAATCACCAATGGTGACACCTGTTTGACTAATTTCCCATGTGCGATCCAAGGAGTCATTTCTGCATCCTGCTAACTGCTTGATCACAGAGACATATGATAATTCCGTTGAATTCGATGTGATCTTGTAACGGTAGTGGAATGCTATGCAATTATAGAGTTTAACTGGAAAATTAGATTGGGACAGAGTCGACATATTTTCGGCATCTCGTTTATTTCTTATGGAAGAGAAGAACTCCCACTTCAACTTGACATTTCCACTACTCAATCTAACGACTTGGATTTTTGGAGCATAAGGTATATTTGCCCATCTTTTCAATTTTCTGTGCATGTGTGTTACGCGACGCAACGTTCAATTCCTACGCTTCTAGCAGCACTTTTAGCGACCCTTTCGACTCCATATGCTTACATAATGGAATTCTATCCCTCGATGTAAACTGAGCCTGTAGTTGTACAATAAGTTTATAAGTTATCTTCCACTAGTTATAACTAAATTATTGATCACTAGGCCACACCAGGGGCGGTTTAGGGGAAGGGCGGGGGCGGGTTGTGGGCTACATCTGCAAAGGGCTTCTTCCACTGAGTAAAACTACTTTGGAAAGGGCCACAAAAAAGACTTGGGCTAATATCGACGACGAGGATAAGTGATGATTAGATGAAGTTGATGAAGGAACACTCGCAAAGAATACGCATACCCAGGTTGGTATTCGAACCCGGAAACTTTAGTGGCCAGATCAAGTGTACCACTTAACGCGCTCATAGAGCCGGCTGACCTGAAAGTAGTAACTGAAGTTGTCCATAGGAGGATCTCACGATGATCTTAGCCCTGGTACTCCACAAATATAAATCGGGACCTGGACCACACAGTGTACGTAACAATACACTACTAAACAAATAACCAATGGTTTACTGTTACAGTTATGCGAATCTGAAGGAGAGATAAGCGTGGGATGTTCCGAAGCCAGGGCTCACATATTCAAAACGTGAGCAAGAGTGAATGTTTCTACTTCACCAATTCAGTATTGTATCACGATTAAAATAATGAGGTTCAAAGGCGGCGTAAAGTAGCAATAATGCTTTTTAGATCGCAATGATCATAAAGGAAGAATATCTGTATTTAGGAGGGAAAGGACATCATTATCGTGCCTTACACACTTAATTGTCTGCACCCCAGACACAGAAAAGTGGCGCCAATCTTTGCATAGGTAATGCTCTTTAACATTCTACAAGAGATCTTTTAAAATGCATTCTACTGCTGCATGGGTTTACGTAATCATATTTCGCTCTAAAGTTATTTCAACAGCTCATAACTTAAGAAAACCAAAGATTGTTGTTAATATTCTGGTTTCTCCTAACATGTCTATTTCTTTCTATCCCCAGACGAAATCATTATATGCAACACATTCAGATGGTAGTTTTCCGTTTCCAATGTTTTGAAACGTCATCGTGTTATTATGTAACTAGAGCCTTGACATTTTGTACTCAAATAAGTTAGTGAAAGATTTCTCACTCTCTCATTGATGGACGTACGACTGAAACATAGAATGTAATCGATGTTTTCTATTCACTCTTGGAAAGGGTATGACGGAATAACAGGCAATATGTAGCAATCATGCATGGCTGCAAGCTTCATCGCACCAGGAAGTCAAAAGCTGATTATAGAAGACATATGCTCGGAGCCGACAATAACCAATGATAACCAAATATCCTCGTCATCCCACGATGACATTCACAATCTTGATGGTTTAAGCTTCAAAGTAACGTGGCATGGCTGCACTGTGGTAGGAGAACTTAGACATCTCCATGACATAGCAATGACTTGAACCTACAGCTGAGCAGGTTTTTTCATATTTTTTCCTAACACGTTAATTTTCCTGCTAGCCTTCTCCTGGCTCCCTAACAAGAAGTTTTTAATAAAACACAAAACTGTGTGATGTAATAAATTCAACATATCAAAATAAATCACAAAATCACCGTTGAGTCGACTTGCTTGAGCTAGCAACACTCAATGAGTGCGTGGGGTTTTACGGCAATAGTCAAATAAAAGTTGAACTTTATGCACAGAGGCTAACTGGGAGTGAATCGCATTTTCATGCAGGATTCAACCCGGGTGCTGTTTATTATAAAGCAGTAAATTTGTTCCTATATATCTTGTATCTTATATTTTCTGATGTTACTATGAAACCTTCTCCTGGTATACCATCAAGTCACCCATTCACACTTTTAAGCAATTATGATGGAATTTGAAACGTTTGTCAAAGTTGGTTAAGTATTTTGAAATCAGGTGTTTTGGTGTAATTTTCACGGACCTGGAATGTTCATTATTATTCCTTTCGATGTTACCCCGTTAAATTTTTCCATTATCGAGAAATTGGCACATTACACATCATGTTACGCTCCTACGATACCAGGTATCGACCCACGTTCCCTTAGCGGCCAGCAATGAGAGCTCGTTCGGCTGAAGGTCGCGCACTAGAATTAAAGTCCGATATAAAACTTCAATAAAGATGCATTATGGATAAAATTGAACGACCTATACAATACGTTTTACAACTTTTAGTTAGTTACACTCTTCTTTCTTCTGCTGTACCACCGCCAATCGAATAACCCCGATGACTACTCCGTGTCTGTATCTACTGGGATCCATCGTTAACATTTACCTTACCAACTCGACATTACCTGGTATTCATTACTTGTTTCATGTACCCAGGTGGCTACATACAGGCAAAGGCATAGTTTCTCAGCGGACATTTCTATGGTCTAATGGACAATATCTAATGGATAGCGGACATTTCCATGGTAAACGATGTCAATATCCAGAAGCATGCACATTATCTCGGTATCATGATATAAAATCTTCGATCAACATTTAACTAACTTTATGCAAAGTTCGAAATTCACCAAAATATAATCAAAGTATAACGAGCCTTTGTAACCGCAAAACTTGAAGTGCATGACAACGTGCATAAAATCAAATGGTGCATTTCGTTGATAATTACTGGAGCGAAGATGTTACCAGGGCAACAGACATGGTAATAATAGTACGTTTATTGTATGTACGTTGTTTCTTGTGGGCCTAGTGCAACATGCTGATATACCGTCAATTCCCACATCTGTATGCTTCTTTTTCATTTATCTGCAGAAATAAAATATAATCTATTGTGTAACAGTTGAACAGCCTCTTCAGGATCATGCAATTTGCAAAGGTAATTCACTGCAAGCATCCAGCTTTCATAAAAGGAATCAATCCAATGTAATATTGCCGACTACAAACCATAGGACTACGTATACAGAAATATCGTTGACAGTACAAGTGCACATCAGAGAGCCCGAATGAGAAAATTCTACGTAATATGACAGTTTTATACATGCAAGATACTCAAACAATAATTTGAAAATTAATGCGAAGATATATTTCTGACTAATGTATTTCTGTACCATGAAAATGATGTTGAACTTTTTAGCTACATAGGATGTAATAGTTGTGATATGCGCGCTACTACGCCATGAGTCTCGGGTTCGAATCCCGGCCTGGTGGGTGTTTGTGAGTGTCCCTTCATCAATTTCATCACATCATCACTCATCCTCATCTCCACAACTAGCCAAAAATGGCAGAAAAGCGAAGTAAAATAAAACAAAATCAATCAATGAAATAAATCAATTAAAAATTGTGATACGTAAATACACGGATAAATATATTCAAGTTTACAAGAGATGAAGTATTTTAAAAACGAACAATTTCATCATGTTGGATATTACATTTACACACGCACAAACGCGCGCGTGATTATATACTGGTGCGTTTTTCCTGGCGGCAGCTTTTTTATATACGAGGGTGGTTTGAAAAGTTCTCGGAATCACCACCAGATGTCAGTGCTAGGACAACGAGGTTCCCACATAGTAATAGGCCATCCTTTATTAATAAACACGTGGCGCGTCAGTGTTCTGGGTAGAAATCTGTGGTACGGACGTCACTTTGTAGTTGTTCCCGTGCAGTGCTTTGTGAAGATGGGAAAAATCGAGATTCGAGCGGTGATTAAGTACTTCGTAAAGAAAGGTATGAAAGCAAAGGAAATTCATGCCGATTTTCTGAACACACTGGGGGACTCTGCTCCTTCATATTCAACTGTTGCAAAGTGGACAAACGAGTTTAAATTTGGTCGGGACAGCTTAGAAGATGATCCACGTAGTGGTCGCCCAAAATGTGCTACAACCCCAGAAATTATTGAAAAAGTGCATAAATTGGTCATGGAGGATCGCTGACTGAAAGTGCGTGAAATTGCTGAAGCTATAGGAATGTCATCCGAACGGGCGTATCACATTTTAACAGTTGAATTGG
Source organism: Lepisma saccharinum (assembly GCF_977018435.1). Taxonomy (NCBI): domain Eukaryota; kingdom Metazoa; phylum Arthropoda; class Insecta; order Zygentoma; family Lepismatidae; genus Lepisma; species Lepisma saccharinum. The sequence goes on from NC_139230.1 coordinate 146,102,928, forward strand.
ATATGAGAAAATTATCTGCAAGATGGGTGCCGCGACTTTTAACACAGGACCATAAACGCATCAGAGTGGACATTTCCGAACAATGTTTGACTCGTTTTAAGAGAAACCAAACAGATTTTTTGCGCCGGTTTGTGACGACAGATGAAACGTGGGTCCCCAGAGACAAAACAACAGTCAAAGCAGTGGAAACATGTTGATTCACCACCACCAAAGAAAGCAAAGGCAATACGGTCGGCCGGAAAGGTAATGGCGTCAGTGTTTTGGGATGCGAAAGGGATTCTGTTGATCGATTATCTTCCCACTGGTCAAACAATTATGGGACAATACTACGCTAATCTCCTCGACCAACTAAAGCATAAGATACGGGAAAAGAGGCCAGGTTTGGAAGAAAGAAAATCATCTTGCATCAGGACAATGCGCGCCCTCACACAAGTGTCGTTGCCATGGCAAAAATTCATGAACTTGGTTACGAATTGTTGCCACATCCGCCTTATTCGCCTGATTTGGCTCCCTCAGACTTCCATCTTTTCCCCAAACTCAAAAGTTTCCTCGGTGGACGGAGATTCTCTTCAAAGAAAGAACTAATAGCCGAAGTTGACACGTATTTCACAGGCCTGGAGGAATCTAATTTTCGAGATGGGATCAAGGCATTGGAACATCGCTGGACCAAGTGCATTAGTGTACAGGGAGACTACATTGAAAAATAAAAAAAAATCACTGTTGTAAGTCGTTTCTTTCTATTCCATTCCGAGAACTTTTCAAACCACCCTCGTATGCGATAATAAAAACAATTTTGTATTGTTCTTTACGTCGCCTTCTCTCTCTCTCAGGGCTAATCTAAGAAATGAAGATCAGAGAAATTTTTGATTTGATTTAGTTTATTTTACTTCTCGTTTAGTGCCTCTTGGCTAATTTGCGAAAATGGGGATGAGTAATGAAATGATGAAATTGATGAATGGACATGCACAAACAACTAAGCCCGAGCGGGATTCGAACCCGGGACCCTTGGCGTCGCAGCGCGATGTGCTAACCACTCCGCCAAGGAGGCAGACACCACTCGACCACAGGGCCCGGCATGAGGGACATGCAGAACAGAACACAAATCGAGCTGGTGGCCGTCGGGAGTGGGTTGCGAGTCCAGTACTTATCGTGTATGGTAACCGATTCAACCAGAAATGTAGACGAATATATTGAGAATGTACTTACTATATATGTCCAGAATGCCTATGATCAAATCTGCAACCAACGCTCAAGAATGAGAAATTGTTTGGAACATGTAACAATGACACCTCAATTTACAATACCTGATAAGCCGCATTAGAGTAGACGGGTGAGAGTAAGTTGCTACAGAAGTCTAAAGTGGTTCCGGCGAGAGAATGGACTTGAGGAAACCCAGACTTTCCGCCTCCAGTTCAATGGAGAGGGAAAGTGGTGTTGCTACATGCTTGATTTTTGTCCAGTCGTACACAACACTTCTTCCTGTCAACATTCCCCTTCGCTCGCATTTCAGGGAGAGGCAGGGAATCGAAGACTCATTCGCTTGCTACGTGGCGGCAAACATTAAGCTTTGCTGTGCTGGCTTTGATGAGGGTGCCACCTGTTTCGAAAACGACCAAAAACGAAAAATTTGGCAACGCAGAATACTACATGAACTCCCCCTCCCCCCGGCAACTGGACAAAGCCGATTGGTTCAGCTGTTCATGTGACCCTCCTTGGCTTTCGACGGAAAAGACAAAAATAAAATTTCCAAGTCCGTTCTCTCACCGGAACCACTTTAGTTCTGAGTTGCAGGCCTCAAAGTCGGTTACAGCTCGTAAAAGAAACCAGTGGGAAATATCGAGTAGGTTAATAAAGTTTCCAAGACTGCTTTCGATTATTAAGTGAAAATTTCAAATTAGCTTATTCGACTGGGAAAGTGGTAAGAAGTTGGACCAGTTGTTTAAAGATAGCAGGTTCGAATCTTTTATAGAAGAGGTTATTTTTTCCTTTATTTTTAGGGATGTAGTAGTACTGATATATTATCAACATTTATTAGAGACAAAATACGAAAATTATTTTTTCGGTAAACCTAATTACTTGTTGATATCACTTGGGATGTTTTCCATATAGTTTCTTCAATACTAAATTAGCTCCTACAGAGGGCAGCAGGGTGAACAGAGAGATATTGGCGGAAATCGTAACCCTCTGTAGCCCAATTAAAAATAAGTAAAAAAGTCAGCTGAAGGCAAAATGTGAGGTTGACTGTTTAAAAAATAGACGCTGTAACAGCCCTTTGCGTTCATATCCCTCCTTTACAAAATGTCTGGTCATGCCATTGCAAATTAACTAAAGATGACGTCATATTGCCGAGAGAACCTTCGCGTTGACTGTGAATTGTGCTCTAAAGACCCAGACAGACATCATGTGGCCTACCAACCGCAGATATGCACACGCTCAGTTTGCAGTCTTTTGTAGATTGGTTGTTGAATTACAGACCACACAGGCTATCCCGTCGGTGATTAAATTCTTAGATTTACACCTACGTGTCAGGGACGTCGGAACTTATTTTGGAGTGGGGGGGGGCAGGTTTTCAAATCCATCAACCAGTTTTTACAATCTCCCCCATATATATATACACACACATACACACACACACATATATATATATATATATATATATATATATAATTAAATAGCTTATTTTATTTTATTGTTATATTTATATATTTATTACATAAATAATAAACATATGAATATCCACAGTGGAAGGTCCAGAGACCTCTCTTACGGAATATTTTGTTACTTATAATTCCATTAAGTTTTTCAATATTCATTATAACAGCGTCACATTTCAACCTGGTGGCGGAAAATTTAACTTTTTTTATCGCCACCCTCTTCTTCATGGTCTGCATAGTAGATTCACCAAATTTCAGAGTTCTACGATGCCTGAAACAAGCTAAAGAGGGCTCTGAGTTGGGTAACTTTAATTCTGGCCACCCGGTATAGAGACTGAAACAGTTTATACATTCAGTTAATCTGACAGCTTCGTCTAAGAGTAACAGTTGGGCTGAAAAGTTCGTAGGCTAACATAGTAAAAAATATTTTTTTGACAAAATTCGATTTTATTATTCAATATAGTTGCCTTCGAGGGCGATACAACGATTATAGCGGTCATACAATTTTTCGATGCCACTTTTATAGTACGATTTCTCTTTAGCCTCAAAATAGGCCTCAGTTTCGGCGATTACCTCTTCATCAGTGCTAAATTTCTTTCCAGCGAGCATTCTTTTAAGGTCTGCAAACAGGAAAAAGTCACTGGGGGCCAGATCTGGAGAATATGGTGGATGGGGAAGCAATTCGTAGTCTAATTCATATAATTTTGCCATCGTTTTCATTGATTTGTGACACGGTGCATTGTCGATTGTGAGCACGTGCGGCACCCATTTTGCACACAGCTTTCGCATGTTCAAATATTCATGCACAATATGTCCAACACGTTCCTTTGATATTTTTAAAGTCTCAGCTATCTCGATCAACTTCACTTTACGATCATTTAAAATTATTTTGTGGACTTTTTTGATGTTTTCGTCGGTAACAGCCTCTTTGGGGCGTCCACTGCGTGCATCGTCTTCGATGCTCATTTCGCCTCGTTTAAATTTAGCAAACCACTTCTCAACGGTTGATTTTCCTGGTGCAGAGTCCGAATAATGTTTATCAAGCCAAGCCTTGGCTTCAACAGTATTTTTTTTCGCCAAAAAGCAATGCTTTATTAACACACGAAATTCTTTTTTATCCATTTTTTCACAATAACAAAAGCTGCTTCACTCACAATGCTATATCTCACGAAATAATTATCCGGCAGCTGTGAAATTTATACACGTATCTTTTGAAGGTTAGTACTAAGTAAAAATCACATGCATTTAATTCTAGTAACGCCATCTATGAGTCAGCCCAACTGTTAGATATAGGAAGATATTCTAACAATTAATAGTTCTCTATCATAAGATATTTAAGATGTTTTACAAATTTATGTATGTGAAATCACGGGTTCTAGAAAATTCACACCTATAAATCATGTATTCGATATTCGAGGATGTTTATAATTATGTAAAATAAAAAAAAAGTTATTGTCACATTGTCGGTTTGAACACACACATGTTATAGCTTGAGTTGGCAAGTGAAAACAAAAATACAACTTTATTGTTACATCGTTCACATTGTGAATCCCTTGCACTATCCACCTTCTACTTTGTAAAGTAACGTTTACAAATTATGTACGCTACTTTGAGTATTTCACCAGTGGCTAATGGTATTTTTCTTTCTCTTTCAGACATTCTTGATTCTAAGACTGCTGTAACATTTTCATTTCTCCTGCCTACGGAAATCTTTCTGGCACATAGTATTTAGACATCACCTCCAGGGATGGCAATATATAACAAAGGAACTTGAAATAGCAATGACGTGCAAGTCATACGATTTGGTCTTAAATATTTCATATTTGAATTTTTGCTCGCCACATCATTATCAACCGAGCACTTACTTTTTGGACATATGGTACAATCATGTATGAATACACTGCAGTATCAATATCGATTGTAACTTATAGAACCTACTTAATAAGTGTACTCGAACCTTTTGTTCCAGGGGAAAAGAATGATATTCTCATTTTCTCTCACGCACACACAGACAGAGAGAGAGCGCGTAATCTCTATTTCAGTATATCGCTTGAGTAGAATCTTAGAAAATTAATCTATCGTAATGTTTCGTAGAATATAAAATATTTAACGTTTTACACAACATGTTTCATGTTACAATTTTAATAAATTATTAATTATATTTCATTGAAGAACAACAATAATTGACAACATTAGTGGCACGTTCACTCACCTCACTTATATTAGTACTCTGGCAGTTTGTTTCCTTATACAGCATATTTGCAGAAGATATAATTCAACCTACAATTGTACCAATATACGCTGTATTAAACACACCTTATTACTAACTTCGTTGGCTGTACAAAACTGTTCGAATGTCTTTTATCAAGAGTCGAAAAATTATGCAACAAAAGTGTTAAATTTGGACTTTTGAACATTGAAAACTTCCAATAGTCAAAAGAGTGTTTTAAAAATTCGAATCAAAGACGAACAATGAAGTTAAAAACTACAACCATAATTGTATTTATAATTGATGCATTTAAAATATATGCAGCATTATTGATGTATATTTACTTGATTAGGTGTACAAAGGTGGAGATGAAATAAACTAGTGTTGCCTGATTAATAAAACTTAATGTCGTGAAATGTTAGTGAGAGCATGTGTGTCAAATTGTACGGGCGAAAAAAACGTTTTCAGGAATGCACTCTTTCTTCAAAAGTTTTCCAACCCGCTGCTGTGACGAAATAACTTTTCCTTGAAAGCGGCAGAATTAGCGAAAAGCTTGGTGATCATGGTGCTATAAATGGACTAGAAACATTTAAACGACCTTGGAAACAACGTAGTTCACGCTCATTAACCATTTCTGCCTCGTAAAAATGATAATGTGGTTTTAATTATATCTTGACGCCTTACGGAAGATTCCATTTTAGAGGCAAATTCAAAAGGTCTTCCGAATACACGAATGTCTCTTTAACTAACATTACAAAACCCTAGTAAACATTTGTTAAACATGTATTGACTATCCACTGTCAATTAATACATGTGAAGCGATGGAATTTTAGAGAAACGGATCCTAATTTCAACATTACACCGTGGAAGAAATGAGGTATTAATGAGGTTTTTCTTTCTTAAAAATAGCAATGTGTATACATAACATTAATACGTGTATGCGTAACTGAAGAGTTTACATAATCTTAACAACTTACCATAAACCTTAATTTTGCGCATAAGCTAATTTCTTGAAAATGTGGTCTAAATATTAGTTTAAATTTGAAAACTAGTAACTTACAGAGTAATTCTGAATTTTTCAATTGGCATGCAAATAAAGAAGCAAATTTTGTCAACAATAAAATTGAAAATTATGTAGGAAAAAATAGGACCTGACAAAAATGAAATGTTTCTATCTACGTGATTAAGTGAATTATCTAAATATAAGTATGGATACATGCATCAAGAACATTATCCAAATTTGGCCGGTAGAACTCAAGAGAAACTTCTCTAAAAGAAAATGCAAGATGAGCAGTGATATTTTCTTTTTGATGACGAGAGGGAGTACAACTGACACAAATGAAAATGCAGTATATTTCAAATTTGAACAATTGTGTTATTTTAAATATAGAGGGACACGTATAAAAAGTACATTTGATTTTTTTTTTAGTTTGTTTTGCAATGTGATATAAAGTATTCCCGGTCTCGAAAGGCAGGAAACAGCGGCGATGGGATACGATGCGCTTACCACGCATCACGCAACGAGAAGCCACTTGATAAAACTTGGCCCTCAAAGGGCTGTTTGCGCCACGGGGCTGGCTTGCTTGTTTGTTTAGTTGTATCACGTTAACTAAAATACCGTGTGTGTAGTGTTACACTAACATTTCTTCCGTTGTAAAGTCACGGACACTTGTAACGAATCCATTGAAAGTAAATGGGTTTGGTACAACGAAAGTGAGTGTCCGTGACCAGTACTCTTGAAAAAGTTACTTACATATTCCTAGTTATAAATTTTCAAATTAGAATATAATCTGTGATGAAGGGTTTGTCCACTACAAGGTTCATCTTCGTAAAACACTGTAGGAAATTTTCAGTTGTTAAAAATATTAATTATCATAACATTCCATTATCCTCGGTAGAACCTAAAATTATATTTCTGGCCCAATATCGTAAGACAAAGTGGCGGGCTCGGATTATTAATAATGGCAGATGCAGACAATATTCGATGCGCTAACCTTCGCGTCACTCAATGGAAAGCCACAGCATTCCTCTATAATTTCAAGTTTTACTTTCAAATTCCACTTTATTACTGGTGAGATTTCTCAATCTCTGCCATTTTGGAGGTCATGTGATCAGCACCACGCCCCGGCCGCCTTTACCCTCCAGGGTTGCTCCCAGGTACCCATTGATTTGAAGCTGGGTGAGCTCCGGAGCCGCTTTATGCTGGGACAAGGCCGGAAATATTCCGACCTTAAATAGATCACCCAGCCCGTGAATCGTACCTAGATCTCCCGCGTGGCAGTCAGACGCGCTACCGATTTTTTTTTTTTTTTTTTATATAGAAGGAATAACCCGGAGCGGTAGTATCCCCAGTTTTTTCCACTGTTTGTCACGTTTTTACATTTCTCAGTTTTTCTCAATTTTCAGTTATTCTCATTTGGACAAACACAAATATCCATGTCTAACCCAGGATTCGAACCCGGAACCCCTGGCGGTGCAGCGCGCTGTGCTAACCATTCCGCCACGGAGGTCGACATAAAGATATAAACTGTGTAGCGTGATTTTCTTACTTGCATGATTGATTGATTGATTGATTGATTGATTGATTTTACTACGCTTTTTGTGCCACTTTTTGCTGATTTGCGAAGATTGGGATGAGTGATGATATGATTAAATTTATGAATACACACTCACAAACATCTATGCCCAGGTTGGGATTCGAACCCGGGACCCCTGGCGTTGTAGTGTGATGTGCTAAAAACTCCGCCACAGGGGCCTGCATCTAGACCACCGCGGCTTAAGTGGGATGCAAATAAAAAGTTTGGTATCTCCACAAAAAAATCGATCCTCAGACATTTTATTGCAATGGAAACAGGTCGCAGAGGTTCAAAACATAAAAATACCACTCAATCCAGTTTATGTAAGAATTTTTCAAATTGAAAATTCAGTAAGAACTAGTGAATCTCGCAAACGTGATGTGAATTCACTATTTAGATGGAGAGGTAGACAGGAAATTCATATTGACCCGTAAGCACGTTCGCATAATCTCTTTCTATTTTGGTCACTTTACGTCACGTTTCAACCTCTTGGGTCAATTGCAACGATCGGGATGAATAATGATGGTGATGGGACCAGAATTGTAGATACGCTGACCCCTCCCCCACGGAGCCCGACTGTGGTTCGCCGATGTATAATGTTCTTCACGATATGCAGAACGACGCATTAAAAGTAGCTAACTTGCCAAGTTGCGATATCAACATAAAGTTGGATGATGGTTTGCATTTTTTTCCATGAGAGAAAGGTGCAAACGAACACACAGGGAAGGAAACGTCAGTCGATGCCGCAGAACCTTCAATCAGGGCGAAAGATAACCGCATGCCGCTACTCAAGTGGAACAGCACAGAAATGCATTTAGTTGTGTCTCGCTGAAATTTCATTCCTCTCACCCAGTCGATGACGTAAATTTCTCCTCTCAATCCTTTCATTTTGGTTACCGCACATTCGTGGGGAGAGAGTCGATGTCTGGAAACGAACGAAGTCTATCGAATCAGCGCCACTGTGCGGGAGTACCTATTTGCGAATTTGTTCTCTTTTTCTGTCATGTTACTGCAATTTTGTGGTGATACGAGTGACTCAGTTTACGAACGGTACGTTTCATCATTCACGTTTTGCCCTCATGCTCTGCATTGTGAATAGGTCTCAATCGCCCATGGCTGATGTGCTCGTGAAGCTTTCCAAAATCCTTCAAATATCACAACAGAGTTAGTAATAAGGGTAAAATTACTCAGTACTAAAATTCTCGAGGAGATAATTAATTGTCCTTACAAAACCGACATTTGTCATTTTCAAACACACAAGTAACCTCTCCAAAGTCCAGTTTTAAGTAATTATTGATGATTGATAGTTCGATGAAATACACGAGAGGGCACTCGCAAGGAGACGTCCATGCCCACATCCGATCTCGAACCTGGGCCGACGACGTTGAAATCATGGGTCCAGCACCACAAGAGAGTTTATATTTTTTTCTGGACCCTTCCGCTTCTTTATGGGTTTATTACTGGCAATCTCGTTTTGTCGGAATCCTTAGACCTACATAGAAATCGGTGTGTTGCTAATATTATGAATACTTACTTTTATATATTATAAAAATCTTAATGTGTGATTGGATTTAGACAGTAAGGAACAGATGTTTTTAAAATGATATTCCGATGAAATGATCTCAACTGCAAAGGTTGAAAGACAACATTACTTCCAACTTTTTTTTGTGAGATTTTCAACTGCAGAAATTAATGAGCTCTAGATTGGAGTCTCCCTAGACTTTTGGTTGTAAAAGTGCTGATCACGGCGGGTATAGACCCCTAAATTCTAACTACTGTTCCGAAAGTGATTACACTTCCTGACACACTGTGATCTGCGCAAATAAAATGTTTCTACAAATATTAAGAGCATTTCAAAACACTTCTAATAACACGATAGGAGACTTGCGAGATATATAAATGCCAATACACTGTTTATTGGTTATGAAACGGATTCATGGCAAATTTATATTGTGCTGGCAGAAAATTGTAAAATAAGTCACTGAACATGAAAATTTTCAGTTTACTACAAACGGGAAAATACAGTAGAAACACAGCATTTTGGTATAGTTTACACGGATTAATGGATGACATAAAACTTACACCTTTACACAGTTGAGGATTAAGTTATGGAAATACTACGATCTTACATTCTCAACTTGTCTGAATCGTTAATAAAGTGCTTTCGCAAAGTGGAAACAGTGGTTATCAAGGCCATTTTAAGCGTCACTTAACTGCGCTATTTTACCAGTTCACACTAATGAGCTATCAGATCAGTCTGCTTGGCTGAAACAAACTTGTCTGCAAATTTCGTAACTTCACAACAATGAGGCAGCATTTCTTGTTTACCTTTCTTTCAGAACTTCCTGAACACCACATTGGTTTGATTTGATTTATTTTATCTCGCTTTTTGTGCCACTTTTGGCTAATGGGGATGAGTGATGGTATGATGAAATTGATGAATAGACACTCACAAACATCCATGCCCAGGCCAGGATTCGAACCCGGGACCCCTGGCGTTGTAGCGCCTGAACACCACATGAAAGTAGCGTTAGCGTGGATATTATGAATGCAGTCATGTAGAAGCGGTATGGTGAACCCTTTACAAATAGGTCAAAACTGCAACACACATGGCATCATCACTCGTAGACACTAGGAATAAATAGAATGCCAACAGTGTGTGTACTTAAAACCATAGTGAATCCAGTGCTAGGACAGAAGTTAAGTAGTTTAATCCACAGCAAGGAATGTTAGAACCCCCGTGTACGAGTCGATTTTCATTGTGTGCCAATATCGAATGACAAGTGGAGCTTTGAGAATATTTACGTAGTACGAATTAACAAGTCATAAAATCAAGGTCCAAAGTGTATATGGTTACCATGAATTAAACAGCACCAAAAACTTTTATTTTACTGCACTTCTCATTCACTCTCTTTTTTTATTAGAAACGACAATTCAAACAGAGCTTTTCAGGTGTCGAAGAAGCAATAACACCCGAAGTTATTTCCTAAAGCTCGTGCAGGTTTGCAATATAGTACACAGTGTACATAATGTAATACGTAAAATGAATGAAATAGATTTACAAGTAGTGACCGAGGGAGCCAGGTAATTGTTTCTCTGGGTCCAGACTACCACCTTGGAAGTGAGTTTTGATATAATTTAGTGGTGTTTTCTAGACATTGCAACAACTATCGGACGGAAGCTACTGAAAAAGTCTGGATTTTCCTTTCTCATCTGAAAAAAATGTTTTCTGATCCTTTTATCAAAATTGCAGTCTTTATAAAACATCTTGCCAATGAACATGTCGCAGTATAATTATAATTTCCGATATGTTACCCTAAATTTCAACTCTTTTCAGGTATTTTTCGAGCATCGCAGGTTTTGTTATCAACAGAAAAGATATGTTTTCAATATAGAAATCGCTACCTCGTTCGTTTGACTTGGTGCAACGCCATTCAACATCTCGAACATTTCATTGGAAAAGACCGCCCGTTGGAATCTCTGATCATAAAACTTCAAACATGTTTCCAATTACACAGGCACACGCACACAGTAGCACGCACGAAACGGATGCTCGAACTTTGAATCAACGTTGATGATTCATAAAAAATATGGAATGCTTTCCAGTCAGACCCTATTGGACGATGGGATGAAAATGTCGTAATTGCTTCATTTCAAAGAATTGAAAAGCAGGTGACGTAGGAGCTGTACCATGCCAACGTAACATCCGTGCATGAACTGCTATTTATATTCTCAAAGCGAGTGAGAGATGGTAATTTACCGCTCAATCAAACTGCAGTACACTGGGAGGACATCCCGTGGGTTATTCACTTCGAAGTAGAATCTACAATTGCGTTTCCGATTGTCTTCTCTCGGCTTAACACCAACTCGTGTGGACTCTGTTTTAGACAACTACCGACGCAACAAGCAAGTTTCCAGTTTATACACCACCAAACTGACAATAGTAATAACGCCACATAGTATTTGTACCTTGGTTGATTTTCAACCTAGACTCATTACAATGAGGATGACAGGTGGAAGAGAAGCGGAATAAACAAATATTCTGGTATTGCCTGCATTTGAACATGAATAACATGGGTTTTCAGCATTTAATTTTGCTCTCCACATGGTGAAGAACAGAAAAATATTGTAAATTCATATATCGTTAATTGTAATGATCAAGAGAGAACCCAATTTTTTCCTTCATCAATATGCCACCTATTCAGTTTATAGTGTTGTTCTCCTTTCCTCTCTCTCTCGGTGTTAGTAGGGGCGGGCGTGCGTGTGTGTACACGTCCCAACCTATTGCTCAATATACCTTGGTATAATAATAGGTAGATGGGAAAGTTCGGGGTGTAAGGAGCGGCCTTTTGACAAAGCCCCCAAGTGTCAACTTCACTTCCACATAGTACATTCTGGACTACAATCTTGCAGACTAACGAGGTTCTGGCGCCTGGACATGTAGCCAAGATAATCCTCTGTAGGAATTGGGTCGTTCATACGAGTTTGTAATTGTCCCTTCATCCGCCTCATCGCATCACCATTCATCCCCATTGTCGCAATTAGCCAAAATTGGAAGAACTGCTAAATACGCTAAAAAGAACCAGTCAATAAGGGTACAGTTCCCCGTGCACATTACACCGTACCATGAAGGCACACAGGGGGTTGTGGAGATAAAGACCAGCACATTCTCGATAATGGCCATTTCTGGAGGTAACGTGAGCAGCATTACGCTCCGACCGCCTTTACCCCAACCCCCTAGCTTTTGCCCCAGGTACCCATTTATTTGAAGCTGGTTGAAACCCAGAGCCGCTTTAGGCAGTGACGAGGCCGTAAAATCACCCACTACGCGAATCAAACTCGGCACTCTCGCGTGACTGTCAGACGTCTTACCGACTGCGGAGGAGGTTCAGCATGTGTTATTCTCCCATCTAACCCTTGTTTCAGGATACATATTACATATACTTACTACGAAATAGTATAAATACGATTATAAAATAAAAATATGAAAATAAAAATATATTTGTATTTGGATGATGATGAAAGCCAGACAGAATTAAGAACTTTAAACTTACTTTTATATATATATATATATATATATATATATATATATATATATATATATATATATATATATATATATATATATATATGTATGTATGTATGTATGTATGTATATTGCCATGGGAAGGCGAAAGGGCATCACTAAAGCAAAAACCAAGTTAACTCGAGCACACTGACCCAATCAAGACAGCGACAATAACAAAATTCCTCTGGCTAGACAGAATCCAGCTTGCAACTACCGGGTCGCTCTTCCTGATCGAAAGAGGGAAGTAGTGGCACGGTGGTTTGCAAGCTCATCAGAAACACGGCACGTGGAGAGTCGGGTAAGTATCCCGGACTTTTGGGAAACATAAAGAGGGTGCAAACGTTCACGTGGCCGCGCGCCACCGTTCAGTTGCTGACATCCGACGCCTGATGTCCGGGGTTACTGCCTTGCTCGGGCCGCCATCGTCACCAGAGTCCGAGACTCCATCCAGAGGGATTGCTGCCCGATTAGGTGAGTTCGCTTTGCTCGTCCGCCTTCCTTACCTCTTCATCGAGTCAAGGAGGGCTATCCACAACCTATAAAACCCAGTTGAACATTGTTTTACTGCTACATCCCTAAGTGATATTCCTCGTACCTCGCTGACACCCTTGTCACATTACAATATACATATATATAATTACAGCAGTTCAAGGATTAAATAGCTACATCGATCATTGTGCTTCTAGACTCGTGCTGCTTTCGTAGAAAGTAGTGTTCGCTTTGGATTTATTGTTAACAACATACTCAACCAGATGCAAATATCTACTTTATTGTGTACAATTATTTGACAAATTCTACAAACTAAAACTCCTTTTTCACATCCACGTAACTTTGTTAATAAAATTAAGAAAAGAAAACAGAACTAATATAATTATTTATAGAGTGCAGATGAATTTAGGGGTTCCCCGATGGCGCAGTGGTACCGTCGTTGCCTTATCATCAAGGGGTTCCGGGTTCGATACCCGGTGGAGGCTCATAGTGGTTCGGATTCCACTTTAAAATGTAGGTCCAGTCCCGATTAGCCTTACTGTGCATAAAGTGGACTTAAACACCAACTCAACAACAACAGATGAATGTAATTAATACGTGTTACAGTGAAAACACGTCTCAATTATTCACATGCAAAGTTTGTATCTACACATTATTGAATGTATTTACTTGTCTGGCTATTACAGATCTGAAATATTGAGTGCAAAGATAATACGATGTACATTGTAATATTTGTGCATAATAGTCCGATATTTTATATCACTCTTTTCAATCTAACTTGTATTATTATTATAACTCATTGTTCTAGGAATAATACGCATAATATAAACGTATTGTGTACATTTACTTTGGCGTTGATATGTTTATGTTTATTTACATTTCTGCAACTTCAAGAATATTTCTTGTAAGTAAATCACGCCAACTTACAATCTCAAAGCAGAAAATGTAGAATACACTAATTGGGCATTCGCCTGTTGTGTTCAGTTTTGTTTTACAGCAGTTGTCTTTCGGTGACAAATGACTCAGATAGATTTTCACATATGCTAAGCTACGGTTCTGACCATAACTGCGTCATATTTCTTGTACAATTTACATGTTTCTGTGTACATTATCACAGTGGTCTATATTGGCAAATTCAGATTTCATGAACACTAAAAAAAGAAAGAGTAAATATGATTATTTATAGAGTGCAGATGATTGTAGGGGTTCCTCGATGGCGCTGTGGTAGCGTCGTTGCCTTGTTGGGGTCCCGGGTTCGATGATCATATGATCATCACCACAGCACACACCATACCAGCAACCTTCTTAGCAGAAGCAGGTGAAGCAGCTCTGCTTTACAGAAAGAAGTGTCAGAATGTTCAATGTGGCTGTGATGAGGATGATGATGTGTGATCATCCTGCTCACACCATCGCTACACATTAAATACACAACGTTTCTCGACGGACGATAGAAGCCGAACTGAGGCCACATTCCGAAAGCGGCTTTTGTCCCTTTTATGGAAGCAGACGGAGAAGGGATTTCAATTGATGAAAGAGACGGATCGATATTGCAATTCCTCGATCCTATTTGATTCCTTTCCGATTTTAAGGTCTGGGTGTTAGTGCCAGTAATACAATTCTATTTCCTACATCACCAAGACTTCAGAATAAGAAAAATAAATGGAATTTTCCTCCATCAAAAGCCAACGTTCAATCTCCGAGGAAAATAAACCATTTATTACTTCAAAGCACCACTATAAAAGGAGAGGAAAGTAGGAATAAAGAATCGACGTTAGTACAAAAGATATTCTTAATTATAAAGAAACAACGTAGGTGAACAAAACAAACTCAAATGGTAACCTAAGACAGTAAATAACACAGAGGTACGAAATTTATTTTAACTTCGCTTTTAAAAACAACATTGTGAAATTACAATCTAGCTTTTGTAGAAGAATAACAGTGGAATTGAGTTTCGAATCGGTTCAAAATGAATTTCCAGATTGTGTTTTTACAAGTTTTAAAATATGTACATACGACATGCACACACATTACATATACCGCGATGGACGAGCAAGTTGAGTGACAGACTCATGATCTCGCCACCGAAGGCACAAGGTTCGAGTCCTGCCCTTGGTGTTTCCTTGCGAGTCTCTTCATCAATTTTACCTAATCACCGTTAATCCACATCGTCACGATTAGTCCGAAGTAACAAAAAGCTATGCAAAATAAGTACGTAGGTTAAGAAACTAAACCCAAATATTTATGTATGGCAGTAAGAATTTGTGGAAAAATATACTTTCCAAGAATCTGAAATTGGGTCGTATCATTTAACGAAAGCTGACATTTCAAAAAGATTATCTGCAGAGAGCCAGCAGCACCACAGCAATTATAGCTCTGACACAAATACAGTCAATTAGTGGAGCACCCGATGATATTTCTGAGATGTAGTTCAATTAAGCAAGAGTAATTATTTCGAAACTTAATTGCAGAGTATAAGACTGTGGTTTTCATTAAAGGAAATATGATAATTACTATCTTTACACTAAAGAATAATCAACTTAAACGTTCAGAATATATACAAAATTTGTCTTGGAACGATAGATTGTGCAAATACGTGTTGGAATGTAGAATGTCTGTGTGAGAAACCAGAAACCAATTCATAAACGAATTTTTTAGCATCGATTTAATCATTTAGTATTGAAGTTATTTATCGTCTTGTTGATTAACCTAGATGAAGGATGAATTACTAAAGCGGCAGGAAATGAATAGTGGTTCTAAACAGTGATATTCGACACGCTCGTTAATGTCTACAACCACGAAATGTCTTAAGCATTGTGTTCAACTTCTCTCGCTTAAGTAGAATATCGAGGCTCCTCTCCTCGTAACTGAGATTCATTATCTTATCTGCGAATGGAACGTTCAACACCTACCAATCGCTGCCACACAATAAAAATCACATTTATTTCCTTAGATGGAGAGAAAGCATGAATTACATCAACTTCAGGAAACTAAAAAAAATACTAAATAACAAAGGCCTCTGTACACTGTAAACGTACGGTCCCTTGAGAAGTTCCACATACGCGGTTGTGGGATACTCTAACATTCTCTTTGGTTTCAAAGGCCTCAAGCGACATAACTTTGGTGTCTTGTAACATAATTTAAGTTCAAGCAACATAGAGATGTGTTGAGTTATTATATCATATTGGATGCTACTTCAGTGGTACAGTATATTATAGTGGTAAAACTTGAATGTAACTTCTGTTTAATAAACTTTTGAACATGTACATTATCATTATCATTCCTCTTCCTTCGTTAAATAGTACAGAGGTGAATCTAATATAATTTATTGTACAAACACACATTTTGAACATATGACGAACAGAAAAAAAAATCATTCTGCGGAATTGAGAGTATTTTCTATACAAAATCCAGTAATTTCAAAAAAAATATATTATTCAAAAAAAAAAATAGATAAAAAGAGGGGTTATAACTAGATTAGTCACGTCAGAGTTGCACTACTCACATATTAGTTATTTCTTTAACTTCGTGAAATCTGAACATTTGCATGACTGTGTTTTTATAAGTTTTCAAATTATTACTAGACTGAAATATTTGAGAGATTCGGGTAAGAAATTAGTATATTTTCCACTCTGATATATATTTCCCTTGTTTTCTGCCTCCTTTGATTAAATATGCGACGGTGAAAAGCCATGAAGATTAAGTTAATTTGATGAATATACACTCGCAAAGAAACATTCAAGCCTAGACCAGGACTCGAATCCAGAACATTCGTTCAGTAAGATATAGCCTAATAACATTATTGATTTTATATCGCATTTGATCTATGCTGTACGGTAACATACCACGAACGAACATCCGTGGTTCAGCAGCCCCTTGAGAATCGAAGCGTGGCCAAATGGCTTTTTGTCCGGAGTCAGCACTTCGATTCCCATCGCTGCTCTTATCTGCCTTACTAGATCAGAATCCGCAGTAGTTTCTTCAAATTGCTTCCTAATTGTCGTCAAGATGCTTTGTCAACGATGAAATTTTGGGGTTCAGAGAGAGAATCAAACCTGAACCACAAGCATCAAAGACAGAAGCACTTACACCAACATGAATAGAGGTAATATTATCAAAGCAGAATAAAGACTCTACACTTAGAGAATTATACAACATTAAGCTCATACATATATTATGCAAATGAATAAATAATCGGTGCTAAATTTACAAATAAATAACTAGAACGAAATATTTGAGCGAAGTTGGGATTATTTTAATATTCTTTACTATCCTTTCTATCTTTCTACCTTTTGGGTTAATCACGTCGATAAAGATGAATGTTGAGTGATAAACAAATGAAAACGGGACAACACAATGATACATGCATGTCTTGACGAAAAATACCTTGGTACCTCTGGCTTCGTCACGCTCTATGTTGTCATGTTTTTACGTTTATTCATACTTAAGAAAGTTTCCTACTCACACTGCATTAATGAATACCTCCTTCTGTATGTGTAAGATTACGCGAACATAGGTTTTGACATACATAGAGTCCCCTACTGTTAGAACCACTATGAGAATAAGTATTACAATATACCAACAAATTACTAGAAGGGTCCTAATTAAAACCAAGAAAACACAACAACAAAGATATTTTAACGAGCATAACAATGACGTTAGAAGCAGCAAATTAGTTGCTCAATTTGTAATTCAAGTTTCTTGTTTGGCCTTGGCGATCGTAATGTGAAAAACTGCTAATTTGTAATGCTTCTGAATTAATTAAACTGATTTGTTAAATAAAACTAAAAAACTGGAAAGCTCTACTTATTTAAATTCATTATAAAAGTGCCACATCGCGACGATGACGATGAGTGATGATATGATTTAAGGACACACGCAAAGAAAGTCCATGTCTAGGTCCAGGTTCTAATTCCGGCCTTGGCATGGGTGTTCTTTGTGAGTATTCCTTCAATTTTATCACCCATTCTCATCTTCGTTATTAGTCAGAAAGGCGAGATAAATTAAACAAAATCAATCAATGAATGAAGTCTACACCTATATTCGAACCCGGGACTCCCGACGTCGTAGAGAGCTGTGCCAACCATTCCGCATAAAGTGCAAGTGGTATAACACCTTATTGAAATGGTATTATGGTCCGGTCTTACACGCGTACTATGGATATTCAATTCGAAATATGTTGAACGTGATTATTGTTTATTTTCTAAAGCGTAATTAACTCCTTGCTGGAACCATATTGCTTACACATAAGAGGTTATTTATTATTTCGCGTAATTTTGAGTTTGATCACTGGAAATATACAATATTTTTCTTTATCAGATTGATTGGGCTCAGACAGATCGAAAATCAATTAGCACAAACAATAGGGATGGGAAGTTTCCACGTTGTACCGGTTAGTTATGTTCAGCAGAGCTATAAAAACGTACATAGAAATATGAAACAAAATTATGCCATTTCTGGGGGTATTTTTTTCCAAGAGCCTCAATCACTGACAGCGATTACAAATGCATCTATGACAACAGCTACTTCTTCCTATTTCTGTTCTGCAACTAAATACAATACTTTTGTAACGTGTTATGGACTTTTTTTACAAGTAAAAGTAAGATTAGTGGTTCAACGAAAGACCACCTTTCCAATCTTAATAGAAAATATTCCATTTGGGGTCTTTTTAACCCTAGACCACATATAATTGAAAGTATCTCACTTTAATTAATAACTATAAAATTATCCTCCAAGATATGGTTTTTACATACCTTTTGCAATACTGAAGTATAATACATCATCTGTTTCCTCTTCATACATTTTTGTAATTTGGGAAATCACGTGCCTGTATGTGCCACACACAGTTCGTGTTACAACCAATTCGTATTGATTTCTAATTAAAGTCTTCTTTGTTATGTAGCTTCCATAGCGTTGCTAGTTCACTGGGAATAGTTAAACAGTGGTTGTGTTATCATCCTAATGTTTTGTTGATTTCCAGTATCGTGATAAGACAGTTCCAAAAAGGTATTCGCCATGCTAGTGGTTTCAGTGAGAACTAGATTTAAATTTTGAAAAATTGTGGCCAAATTCACATGCTACTGAAGATCTGATGGAAAATAATGATGGTTAGTGACGCAGAGTATCATTATACCGAATAATAATAAGCGTTTACAGAAACAATTGATGGTGGTGATAATTTTGCAAATTTCTTCGTGTATAAAGTGGTAACACCAAAAAATTGGTTACAATACAAACCAGTTTGAAATTAAGAAAGAAACTTTGTACTGGGAATTATCAGATAGAACTTCAGATAGTGTAGGAAAGGAGACTCTACATACTGATAAACGTAAAGAAATGCCCGCATAAACAATCGAGAAGAAAATTCAGATGAAAACATGAATGTACCTTCCAAGAAGTAAACGCCTCCAGCAAGTAATTTGCTGTACTATATTTTTACCGATGTATGGAACTAGCGACCAGACCTCGGAATTCTTAGATTTAGAACAAACACAATTAGACACGGTTGATCATCACTATATTTTATAATCCTTGCATTTTGATAAAAAAGAGAAAGCTAATCAATATTTGTGATAGTTGGGAGGACTTCGTTTGCCAAGACCAAGCTGTAAACAAAGTTATATATCAGAAGTGTGTATTTTCAATATTTTTCAGACATTAATAACGACTCTTTAAACATGAAGAAATAAAAGATTAATAAATGAAAATGATTAATATGAAAATAATTAATGTATAAGCGATAATTTTTGTACTTGCAATAAGTAAATAATTTGTGTAAATTTCTATATCAACTAATAATTAATTAAATTAAGCAAGTATAAATCTTGAATAAAAAGTGAACCCGAATATAGTTTATGTAACTTTAAAGGATACAGAATGCAAGATATGGTTGTATGGTCAGGGGAATATTGCCGTTTTGAGAACATATTGTAAAACAAGCTGAAATTACTACAATTTACACCTCATCTATATATAAAAAAAGACAACCTTGCATAGTGTACCGACTCTTCATTGTATCTGACTTGCCTGCCAGAAAAGGACTATAAATTGTACAAATTTAACAGCATGCTCTATTGATTCTATAACAACAATACGTTTCTCCTGAATGTGCAAGTACAGGCAAGTTTCATTGTTTAATGCTTATTCTCAGGACAAAAGCCACTGCGAGTGAAGTAATTATCATGTTAGTTCTTCGGTTCTGATATACGCAGCATGACGTAATAGCACCATAAGACTTTTTACAGCAGAAATGAATGCAAACGTAATTACATCCGAGTACGCGCCAGGCAGGTGTCCTTGTAGCCCGAAAAAAAAATATTGTAGCTTGACGCGAAACTGCGAGCAAGACGAATGTGCGTTCTAGGTGGAGTGAATTAAGAGAGGGGAGGGGGCGTTTGTAGACACAAAAATGCCTCATTACCTTGGAATAAATACAGGTGATAAGCAGCGAGAGAAAACCAAAGATATGGAAACAGAGGCATGAAAATGTAATCTCTTGCCCACTGTTTTACCGCCAACCTTCCACTACATAATGAGAGCCTTTCAGTTAGGTCATTTAGCACAATTAGTAGCAGTGTTACACGTGAAAAACAAAATCGCATACATATCTGACGGTAGTCAAATCATGCTATCTTTATGTCCAATTCGGCTACAAAAAATTTACTCTGGATGATAGATTGGCATTCGATGGTTTCCACACGGTTAATCATTAAATACACATAATTGAGAAAAAATAAATTTAAAACAGTTTCTGCTGAACATGGAGTACAACATGAATGACACACGCCCGACCCTGTGGCCGAGTGGTTAGCACATCGCGCTTCGACGCCAAGGGTACCGGGTTCGAATCCCGGTCGGGCTTGGTTGTTTGTGAATGTCCATTCATCAATTTCATCATTTCATCACTCATCCCCATCTTCGCAAATTAGCCAAGAGGCACAAAACGCGAAGTAAAATAAACTAAATCAATCAATCAATCAATGAATGACACACACATGTTTCGATTTAAATATAAATACAGCGTTTCGGAAAAAACGTTAAGAACACTGGCAGTCAAGACAAATTTCATAATTTCAAAGCAATTTCACTTCAGACATATTTACTCAGATCTGAAGCGGTTAAGGTTGCACACGTTTTGTTTCTGAAAACATATAGGTTCCACAGATTTGATCGATGTTATAGATGTTGTTTAGAATGCAAGAAACACCGTGGCATCTTTTATGCAAATTGTTTGAGAACAACGTTCTCTAGAATAAACTAGATCTATAAAAGCGACGCTACAGGACACTGCGTTTTTTTAACCTTTTTTTCCTATTCATTATTTTTTTATGTACTGCACATACCATAGGACAGCTCAATGGCAAGGATATGTAATTTTCATTAACACAACATATAACAGACACGCTTACTATAAGTCTTTTCCACTCTTACGGTGGCCGGTCCTCGTTCTGGCAAGGGAAGTGGGGAGCGGGGATTACGCCGCAGACCAACCAGACAACAGCGCTGGCGCAGATAGTTACGACGCGGCGGTAGAAAGTACTACGTGTACCTCGTCCTACTGGCTACTGCGTTTCTTATCGTGCTGGATTGATCGCTTCCCCGCTCCCCTTGCCAGCATTAGGATCGGCCGCTGTAACAGTAGAAAATACCTTTAAGCTAATTTGATTGATTGATTGATTGAGTTGGTGCTTGAAGTCCACTTTATGCACAGTAAGGGTAATCGGAACTGGATCTAGAGAATTTAAAGTTGGACCCGAATCATTGTGTGTCTCCACCGGGTATCGAACCCGGGGCCCTTTGATTAGAAGGGCGCCATCGGGGAGGCGAACTAAGCGAATTTATATCCTCATTGCCAGGCCTTTTGTGGTGCAGTCGTTAAAATAATGGTTGAAAATCCTAAGGGTGCTTGGGTTAAATCCAGACTACAGCTTGATATATATTTTGTGTTCATTCTCTCGTCTATTTCATAATTCGTACACACAGTAATGATTAACAGTAAAAAGTTAAAAAATCGAAGAAACATTAAGAAAATATAAATTGGTGAAGTAGAAAAATTGTAATTTTACCCTGTACTCGTATTTTCCTAATCACCGAGATCAGAAAATAATGTTCAGCCAGTTGAATGTGAACTCATCTGGACATATGGGGAAGAAAATTTCTAACTAATAGGAAGGAGTTGTAAAGAGCCTTATTTTGTAAACATAGATACAAATTTCTGAATATAATTACTAGATTGTTGTTAGTTGCCGAGGCAGATAACCTAGATTATCCAACGTCCCACCCTACAACAGATCAGTTCACATCGATAAATTGCACCCTTGTAAGCTTTATGGATCTACAACAAGACAATGCAATGTCCAATTAATAGGGTAGAGTCCGATATGTGCAATGCAATCAAGATCTGTGCCATCTCTGAAGTACCTTTCAGGTGAAGATATGATCAGATTATATTTATGGAAAATTTGACAAGTCACTCACTTAAGTAAAAATTACCAGTTCTCCCACATGTTCTCTGTCAAATCCGAAAATTAAAAACTTGTGTTTCAGTCTGGGATATCCCTCGAGTAATGACATGTTCTACTTGTACTTTCATTTTTCTTATTTACGTCGATTGTGTGCCTATGTGACTATGAGGATACATGATGATTAGATTAAGTTAATGAAGGGGGCACCGCAAAGGAAGCTCAGACCAGGACTTCAACATATAATATTTTGTGGCGAGATAGTGAATCGATCACTCACCGTGCTAAGCCATCAAGATGACTGCGTATTTCTATAATTGTCATTCGTATTCATAAAAAGAAGTGAGTTACTTTCTTGTTCCAAGCAGATGGGTTGTAAATATAATTAGTTTTAAACATTTTTCTTACTATCGACTCATTTCAATATTCACATCACAACATTGAATTATTATCAAATTTCTGCTCTGTTCTTCTATACAGACAGACGGCAATTTAACAATGTATTCCGAAACAAGGAAAGAAAATGTTCATGATAACAGTTCTTCTCTTTCTCTCAAGAGGTTAATAAAAAATATATTACTTCCAACTTGCACTTCAAGCATAACACATTTCTCCTCTTCCCGTCGGCAGCGCTTCTTCCCTGGGACTTCTTAGAGAAAACGGGAACAGAATTCCGTATCTTTTCTCTCCCCTGGGCTTCTGCTAGAGAGGAGGAAAAAACAAAGCGAAAAGGGAAGCAAAGAAAATTTCATGAACGATGGGAGGGGAAGAAATCTGATGTGATATTTTGAAATAGAGTCGCTGACACTGTGCGAGCACATCCGAAAGATAGGAAATGTATACGGCTTGGGATTTTCTCGCTGCATCTTTTGCTATACGACAGACAAGTTATAGCCAACGAGCCATGGACATGAGAACACCATGTCGGCATAATTCGCGTACTACATGCTCCGAAAATCGATCGCACTCAAGTCTACTTTCATTCAGAGTCTCTCATTAATAGTGATCAATATTGTATATAGAGGCGTGTCCAGAGAAGGGTTATTGGCTGTTAACACCTCAACTTTCGCCGTGTATCCTAAAAAGACAAATATGAAAAAGAGAACCACTTCCCTTCAGACCACATACCGCCTTCCTATATTTCTGGACACGGCACAGAGAAAATGTCCAGAAACACACCGTCGCTTTCTTTCTAATTCGGTTGTTTTACGTCAAATTTCCATCTATTCTCTTGATCGAAACGAAGGGGAATAGTGGTAAACTGATGAAATTGATCATGGGACATGTCTTACACTGGGTTCTGGAATCGTAGGGCGTTTCACTGACCACTCTGCACGGGGTCACCGGTACTGAGGTACAGCAGCAATAAAAAAATGTCAGTGAGAAAAGAATGTTAAAAAACTTATTTTAAAAAATGTATGCATGTATCTTTGTTTTTCTAATATTTCTGTTAGCGATAGCTTAATACTGAAAAAAATACCTAAAGATTATCTATATATACAGCTAACAAATAAATCAAAATTTGACAGTAAAAATTTAGCAAAATCTCGTGGACAGGTATGTAGTACATGAACAATTATGTCAGTCAATTGTCATTCATTATGAGCAATCTGTTAGATAATTGAGAACATATTTACCTTACACAAACACACACCAAAAAACATAGGATTGAATCAGTCAGCTTACTGATGATGATAACAAAAATTAATTATAGCTTGTATTTTGACTAATACATTTAGTAATTCTAAATAAATGCATTAGATGTCAGAATCACTAAGAAAAATTATGTTTGTGAGCAATCATTTGCTTGTCGCATACTTAAAAAATATGTTTGTCCCGGTTATTATGAACAAATATTTCTTTCTGCATAATACTTAACTTACCACCTACAAGAATGGCAGGCAAATAACATTAATTTTATGACAAACTGCGTAATGCAAGTAGAGCTATCATTCAGGAGGAATTTGAAAAAAGAATCGTTACTGTCCTATATTTTGAGCATCACATAATTTACGTTAAGAAAATACTTCTTTCAGAAAAAGATAATTTCTGCTGTGGGAACTTGTAAAAGGCTTGTATTGGTTTAGTACAATTTCAAAGATTTTAACTGTTCACACATTTAGTTTTGATCCAAAACTAAAATTTTGAAAAAAGGAAGGTTGTTCGGAGAAGTATTCTTGAACACACACATACTAGTGTTATTGATGCTTGGGCATTTTGCAGTCAATATTTCCTAAAAAAATGTGTCGATTTGACATTCTTTGCTGACTTTTCCTAGTAGGCCTATAGTTCCGGACTAAAGAAAGTTGGACCTTATTTTTCTCACAATTTCGACGAGGCATATAGCCACTAGATGTCAACGTGGGTATCGTTACAAGAAATGTTAACATTCAAGATTGTGATGAAGATAACATCGACTGTTCATTAATTAATTGAGTGATTGGTTTAGGTTATATTACGTCGCTTTTCTGCCACTTTTGACTAATATTGCGACGATGATGAGTGATGATATTATGAAATTTATGAAGACACACTCACAAGGAAACCCATGCCTAGGCCGGGATTCGAACCCTGGGACTTTTCATTAAGTTTGGCTGGAATTTTGCTATTTACTCTGAATGACTGTACTACATTTTGGGGCAGAGGCTTCTACATTTTGGTTATAGTGATCTGTTAACTCTAGGTACAAGACTTGCATCCTAGATCTGATGCAGAAACAAGCAGAGTGAGAGAAAAAATCGCCTGCTCTCCTTTCCCTCTTTCTCCGAGGTATTAGTTTCAGACTCAGCAGCGTGTAACACACTAAGCTTCCAAAAAACGCTGCCAGCTTTGCAGAAATAAAAGGAGAGATCGGAATCTGTCTGAAGAGTAATGAAAATAGGAGAAAGAGACGAGAAAAAGGAGGAACACAAACAATGTAAACACAATCGTCCCTTCATTTCTTTCCACTGACAACAGCTCGAGCGAGTCTCTCAGAGCTGAGAAGGTGTTAATTCTAGCGATTGACATGTCGGTAAACTAAACCCTTTTAAGAGACCTACGAGGAGAGCGGACTCGGACGACGCTCAACGGGACACGCGTGAAAGAAAGCTGTGTGCTCGAAGGCGAATGCAGAAAAGCCTGTAAGCCTACATTCGTTATTATGCTGAATCGCAGTACTGTAATAAGTTTCCGTAAAAACATCTGAATTCATTCATTCCACGTCTTTATACACTGATTACGGCATGCCTGTCCGTACCCAGCTCGTAATTTCCTCTAGTCACTATTCCTACGAGAAGAGTCAATTGAAAACCTTAGTCAGAACAGACTGTGTGCAGCTAAAATTTGCATGAGGTATCAACTGCTAATTTCAAAAACAACCTCAAGGCTGCAACACTGATCAAGTGAGCCTCAAAATGCCATTTTATCATTTTAAAAATTGGAAACTTATCCCTACGCATGCTTACCACACCAGCAAGTGTACGAATGGAAGAGGAAGTTCAAAGATGGTTTCTTTTTGCAGGCAGATCAATGTAAAGAACTTTGCAGTGGTTCATAACATACTGCACGTGCATCCCCAAACATTACTCATCTTGAGGTTCACAGACACTAACTAAAGACTTGAAAATATATGTGTCATCATGGCACGGTGCAGTGCACAAGGAATAGCTTTACCCTTTTATGTTCAGTACGTTTATCAGCAAATTGGATTGATCCAACACAATGCGTAATACTATTCCCAAGTTTTAATTACTGAACTACATTAGTATATGTTTGACGTAATGCATTGCGGAACAATAGTCCCTATTTTGGAATATCTAATATGCATGCAGTTGTTTACATACCATCAGTTTCATCATCCCTCTCTATCGTAGCTATTAAATTAGAGGATAAATGATTCACATAAATAATTAATAACACATTACCAGGTTTTCTTATTAATGAAGTAAGTGTAGTAGAACAAGTATAGCTATTACGTTTATTTTTTTTAAAATAACTTGTGGTTTTAACTTTTGTGTGTTAGACACTTTTCGGTTTTCTACAAGCTACATACAGAGTGTCCCAAAATAATGTTTACACTCTTTGATCGTTAATAACAGAGAAACTTAAAGATGACTTGACTGGACTTTTTGTATTTTAAGCTGTAGTGTCTACGATGTGTGTGTGTGTGTGTGTGTGTGTGTGTGTGTGTGTGTGTGTGTGTGTGTGTGTGTGTGTGTGTGTGTGTGTGTGTGTGTGTGTGTGTGTGTGTGTGTGAGCGCGTACAGGAATTTTTTTATTTCAGTCCCGTCACAGTCAGCCAGACATTAGGTACTAGTGTAGACAAAATAGCAGGAAGTGAGCAATATTTCTTTCGAGAAACATAAGAAGTGTCGAATATCCACCAGATCTCCCGATTTATCAACGTTAGATTTCTACCTGTGGGAAACTGAAGAACAATGTGTACGCCACAAAGCCACGAACACTGGATGGCATGAGACACGCGATTGAGACTACCTGTGCTTCCCTTGCTGTGGAAACCACATCATCTGTTTGTCAATCTGTTCAGCGTTGCAACATCTATGATTTTAAGGCATGCAATACGAAAAAAAAGTTCATACGTGCTGCAATTAGTGTTCTGTTATTAACGTTCAAAGAGTGTAAACACTAATTTGGAACACACTGTACATAAACTGTGTTCAATTGTGACATGCGCTTCAGCTGAAATTGCCAAAACCAGCAGAGAATCATCTTACAGGATTCACTTTTATCCTGTTTTTAACTATTTTTTCAATATTAAAATTTAAGAGACTCTTCAAGAATTTAAGATTAAAAGAAGATTAGAGAAAATTTAACAAGTCGAACCCGGGTCTTCCAGTGGAAACGAAACGCTCTACTGACAAACACAAACACATACCAAACCTTTATTTTCGAACACTTGGGGCAAGTAACACAAATGCATAACATGCAAAATATTTCTATGCCTTTAAGTTTTGTGAGCAGGATGTATGTCACAGGTAATGCCGGCGATTGGGTAACAGAAACTTGAAGGGGGGGGGGGGCAAGGACAGTTCATTTTCTCTTGGTAGGCAAGGCTTACCATTACGAGGGCATAGTACGTGGCAAAAGTGTGGTGAGTAGACTGCCCCATCCCCACCCCACCCCCAATCGCTGCTACTGATTTCATGATTAACTCTTGGGAGTAAGGGACTTAAACAATGCGTATTTTGAGAATCGTGTTATTCTCAAGAATGAAAACTGTTGCTCAGAAGCTAATCCTCATTTCAGTATACGAAATGAGAAATAACTTTTGTTTTACCAATGAACGAAGCGAACGCCGATGTCGATCTGATTTCAAGCAAGACAACCGCTAATCAGATTGAAGTGGAACAGCAGGCACGTCAATAATAAAATCAACAGCCCGGATGGCCCACCTACTTACATGTAAACGATAAAGAATTCAATTATATTTTTTCTTTGCGATCAATATCTCGAAAAACAATCATTCAAAAGCAATCCAACTGCCTTCTGGCCCTGCTGTGGCCATCCTGGGAAAAGCTGCGTAACGTTCGCATCAGCATTAATTATTTTCATCGATCCCTTTGGAACTCAAAATGTACTAGCGGTGGCAACTAAAAACGCCTAATCATTCTCACCGACTGTTGGCTACTAGAAGGGTTTCCGCTCTCACAGATCGTTCTTGACCGAATATTTACATTCGATTACTTCTATTTACATCTTTTACATTTTCTGTATCTTTAGGAGATGATGATGAATCATGATTAGTTTAAATAGATGAAGAGACTCGCAAAGAAGAAACAAAAACATTGGCTAGGCCGGAATTTGGTAGAATTTTTGAACAGAGGTGAAATGTTGATAAGATTCAAAATCACTTTACTGCTATTTGAATTACATTCAAAATAATCCATGTGTCATTACATGCACATATAAATGAGGGAAGCGTACAAAAATTAAGTTTTACTACAGAGTATCCAATACATTTTCCTCTCTTGATACCATTTAGGTTATTTATTTATTTAATTAAAGTTTCAGATACAGTACTGAAAGACCATTTTATACTGAAACTGTAGCAACAAGAAGAAAATAAAAATAATAATAAAAATAAAAATAACAACAACAAAAAAAAAAAGACAATACAAGATGGCAGACGAAAAAAGAAATTGTTACACGTACATTCTTAGCGATTGTCGGAACCTGTGTTCTGACAATAAAATATCGGTACTTACAGGCAGGTTATTATATAAGTGGGGGAGCCTATAGTAAAGAGACCGCTGTAGGAGAGAGAGCCTTGTAGCGGGAATGTGAAAGAGCTTTACATTGTGGGTACTCTTAGATGAAATTGGTTGACAAGGAATTCGGTTTTAATTTGCCATTAATGATTTTATGCAAAAATTTCATGTCTGCTAGTTCGTGACGAGTGTGTGGTGACTGGATCTTCAAAATAGAAATAATATCTGTTTTATGGAGGTGTCTGAGGGAAGGAATTCTATGGCGAGCAATGGCGAGGAAAAAGCTGAGGACAGAATCAATCCTGGAAAGATTAGTTTCAGAAGCCATAATCCAGATGGGGGAGCAGTATTCAAGAATGGGAGAGATAAATAGATAATTTCTTATTAACCTATGAATATTTAATTTTATTTATTGTTCATTCATTTGCTTTATTTTACTTCGCTTTTTGTGACACTTTTGGCTAATTTGCAAAGATGGGGATGAGTGATGATATTGACGAATGGACACTCGCAAACATAAATGCCCAGGCCGGGATTCGAACCTGGGACCCATAACGTCGATGAATACTTAATGTAAGATTTGTTACAAGTCAGGCTCTGTGAACAAACAGTCAACACATGACAATGAGATAGATGATCATCTAAGTTCTAACCTCGGGCAAGGTATAGCTGGTGTATGTGACTGTCGCCTAACCCACTTCATCATTATCACTCATCCCACTTGTCGCAGATGTTGCATTGGTATGTGCAAGTGACGCTTAATGTCAGAGTGGGCAAGAAACTCGACCGGATTCAAAGCAAATAGTGAAGAAAACTGCACTGTTGGGTGAATGCTCATTATTCTTTTCATACTCCAATTTCCGATTAGCCTATCTGTGCATAACGTGGACTTTCACGCTGTCTTACTTAACACTGCTTTTGTTGTATCGTGACGCTAATCGCACAGACGACGATGACAGAACAAAGAGTCGACACAACAATATAAGGAAATGGAACGGCTTTGTTTGAGGTATCACCTAGGCATCGCTTAGAGTCTGTTAAAAACTCTTTCAGGATTTCTCCTTAGGGTTTTGACCAATGACCTCCTAAACACTAGTCATATAACTTTACCAGCTCTCTAACTTAACTAGCTCGTTCGGTATGTACAGTCACGGACACTTATGGCTTGTATTTATTCCATTGGTAGTTACAACGCAGAACTATCCAAGATTGTACATGATCAGTACAGAGGTATCCAAGACACAGACGAGAAATAAAGATGCAAACAGGGACCTAACACATTATTATTTTTTGTGTGATTTCAGTTAGTGTACAGCGTTTCTTGTATTTGATTAACACACGAAAAGAATGTTAAATTCCATGTCTTCACTTGGAAGAACTTTCTTAACTTCAGTTTCCATTACAAAATTGGGTAATGTGAATATCTCAAGCTCAGCAAAGTTACTGAGCTATTCTGTTTGATTTTGTGTGTGAATGTGTCAAGTCATATTACTAGTGTTGCCCACGGGACGAGACGGGACAGGCTTTTAAAAATTCGAGACGAGACGAGATTGACCATGTGTCATGAGACAAACGAATATTTTCGAGACGAGACAGCATTTCCACGAGACGAGACAGGCCAAAGTCTCGTCTCGTGGGCAACACTACATATTACTCCAAAGAATGTATCGGATTATTTTTCTGATTTTCTTGTTTCCAGAACATGTTGGTCGGATATTAATTGTATTTTTGATCCAAGTGGGAATTTGTGAAGAATAAGTAGGCCTGAACGTGTAAAACTAGTCGATCTTTTTTAAGAGAATAGTCATTATATGATTGGCTTAAAGGACGCATCTTACACTACATTGCCTTCCTCTCCTTTCTTGCCTTTTTTGATACTTCATCTGATCAAAAAAAGAAATCAGTCATGTATGACCAATTGAAACGAAAAGATTGATTGATGATTACATGAAATTTATGAATGGACACTAAAAAAGGAGCACTCATGCCCGGACTAGCACTCGAACCCGGAACCTTCGCTGGCGAGATCGTGAGCGAGACCCAGCGCTCTCGACAACCGATACCCCACTCGCAACTACTTTTCTGACTTTCTTTTCGATTCACGATGCTCGATCATGAGTTTGAATTGTTTTTATAAATTGTAACAAAAATGAACAAAGTAGTTCGATTTTTGTTTTGAAATATGAAACTTCCAACACTGACGAGGTTGGTGGGTGAGAAATTTAATTTAGAATAAAATCTTTAAACATTAGGCACCAAGCCGCAACTTTTGTCCCAAAAAGTCGTTACAGCCCATTATACATTAGCGTTTTTTTATGCAATATGCTGAATGTTACGTACGTGCATACCTGATGAAATTGTGACGTCAAATACCATATTATTATAAATTCTTGCCGACGGCACTTAAGTGGTTCGAAACTTACCTTAGCGGAAGAAAACTGCGGGTTAAGACAAGCGAGCTATCATTCCACTTCACGTGCGAGCTGGGGTGCCTCAGGGCTCGATCCTTGGCCCGCTGCTATTCACACTCTCGGCCGCTGATTTAGTCACATCAGTGAAAATATGCAACGTTCACTGTTATGCCGACGACACACAATTGTATATATCACACATATATCAAAATTACAGGACGCGGTCGCACTTTAAAACCAAGATTTGAACATAAGCGATTGGTGCGCTTCAAATGGATAATAAATTCGAACAAATAAATATTTACCATCATCGGAACAAGCAGTCTCTTGAAACATATTGACATGAATGAATGCGAAATAATTCTTCACACACATAGTATTAAATTTTCTCGATTGGTCTGAGCACGTGATACAACAATGTGGCAAGGCACGGCGCATTCTATTTCTATCTTCTGGTAGACTTCCTCTAGCCTAAGATAAAATTAAACCTAGTACAGTCTCTTATCTTCCCCCTATTTGACTACTGTGATGTCGTTTACGGGCTACGAAAAACAAAAAAAAAAGAAGCTTGCAATAAAAATACAGAAAGTTCAAAACGCATGCATTAGATATGTATAGAAAACAAAAGTGTGAGCACATTCTCCCTGTCCTTAATGAGCACGGAATCCTCTCCATGGCACAACGGAGAAAACTGCACTTGTTTTGTACAATGCACAACATAATTAATAGCAAAAGCCCGAACTAAATCTTTTCGAAATTAAACTTCAGAAGCAAAATTCACTCTCATTCAACCAGAAACGCTGCCAGTTTCAGCTTACCTCGTTGCAGAACTTCAGCTTATCAGGCCTCTTTCAGTTACGCAGCACCCAAGGCCTGGAATGCACTACCAAATCTCACCAAAAATAAAAACTTCAGAAGTTTTCGCGATATGCTCCGTAAATCACTGATTAGAATAGAAGCAAGGTAAATCAACATATGAACAATGAAAAATACTGAGAGTTGCCAGAAATTATATTTATCTTACTTTCAACTTCCTCGACTTCAATTACTTTATTATCTAATTCACTGCTAAAACTGTTCCATTGTATATGATTTTATTCCTATTGTATTTTATTGTACTTTCTTGTTTAATTTCTTTGTAATCTTGAATTTTATTATATTTTTAATCTGTTCTATTGTATGGGATTTTATTCTTTTTGTATTTTATTGTACTTTCTTCTTCAATTCCTTTACAATCTTGAATTTTATTTCATTTTAATTTTAATCTGTACTTTTTGGGTTAGGTGGTAGACCAGCAACAGCTGAACCTCACCCAACAATAAAGTCAATTCAATTCAAAATTCACTTCATTAGAAAACCTAATCCCATCATTGTAAATAAATGTGGGAAGAAGAACTGCATGTCAAGGTCTGTACCAGTTTAATCTCAATTTTTTGACGTCAATTAATTATGTTTATTCTTTGGTTGATTCATCACCCAGTGAACGTCATAAATGTATAATCACACAACATTAAGTGATCGGCCTCCCCGATGGCGCAGTGGTAGCGTCCTCGCCTTGTAATCAAGGGCTCCCGGGTTCGATACCCGGTGGAGGAACATAGTGGTTCGGATCCCACTTTAAACTGTAGGTCCAGTCCCGATTAGCCTTACTGTGCATAAAGTGGACTTTAAACACCAAATCAATCAATCAATCAACATTAAGTGATCAAAAGAGAGTTAAGAGAAAGAAAGAAAAGCAGCTTATGTCTACATTTCCAACTACTGTATGTCGCTCATTATCCATGGAGTGAAAATGTCGCATCGTAAACAAGGAATGAAAAAAAAAAAACACTTGTTTTTGATTTCTTAAAAATATGCAATAATCTCTTCTCCTAGTTGCTGCCGAAAGAACGTACTCAATTGACTTTACACGTTATCCCTTTGCTAATACCTTAAAGAATCAAAAGGTGCACGGGAAAAAAATTACCAACACTTCCTTTCCTTTGTTTTACGACTGTGGAGAGAACAGTAGGATCAAGTACAAAAGCACAATGGTGGGAATGAATTAAAAGAAACGCTCTGCATGTATTTGAATGTACAACCAGGCAGGGGACCTCTATCTACTGGCTTACAACCCGCGGTGATTTAAATTATTCTTGTATGGAGATGCTCCAAGGAGCTTGCCTAGTAATGTGCATTGACGTTCTTGATATTGAAAGAAAAGGTGTTTCTGAAGAGAAGAATGGATCTTGATTTCAATTCCCGTGGGAATTTATGGTAAGAATGTTATGTGAACCTGTAGACACAATACAAATTATCTTCATTAAATAACGTGTGAACTTTACAACCACAATAGGGATATGCTTACTCAAAATTTGAATTTAACAAATGCGCCGAGCCAATAAGAAACTAACCATTGGGTTGGTGCACTTATAATATCTATTTACTCGACACAACTTGTAAAACGTATGGGTAGTCGCGCTCTTGGCACACATGAGAGTCATAAGCTGTGCTGGTCATTCGATCGTGAGATGCATCAGGGTGATTTATTTGTAACCATGTGGATAAAGGCAGCAAACATGTGGATATCCACCGCAAGAATTTTCAGATGAATTTCTGATTTGATTTGATTTCAGTTTCAAGTCCACTTCATGCACAGAAGGCTAATCGGGACTGGACCTACAGCTTAGTGTGGGATTCGAACCACTATGTGTCTCCACCCGGGACCCCTTGATTACAAGGCGACGACGTTACCACTACGCCATCCGAGAGGCCCGAACGTATGAAGCAGACCTCCGGTATACTCACTGTGCGAAAGACAAAAAGTCGCATGTGCACCTCCTCTGCGGTCCGTCGCTTCGTAGCAACACGTAAGATAAAAAATGTTGGATACATGGGTGCCCTATCTCATGTTGAGGAATAATCGGAAACCTATATTGTGTCGAGTTGTCGCCACCAATGAAAGTGGGCACGACAATCGCCATCCATAAGCACAGTGGTGGATCGTCTCGGGTGCTGTCCAAAGCCACTCCTCCATCCTCAGAAGTTACTTGTGTGGTAGCCTGCTGCTGGCATCATCCACGTAATCTTCCTCAGGCTATTCGAAACCATGAATTCGGATCGTTTATGTGCAGCATGCGATAAATGAACCAACGGATTTCACCAGAAGCAGCCAACATTGGCGAACAGAATGGTGTTCTCATCCTGCATGATAACGTCCGTATTCACCATGCTCTTGTGCGTCTCTTTTGCTACATGTACCACTTCCTGTTGGGCAGATGGTTTCAAAACAAAAGAGATATACGTTATGCAAGGAATGAGTTCTCGAGGTTACAACCATGACATTTCTTTCAGAATGGATTCAGACTTAGGCACAACGAGAGGGATTGCTCTGACTAGGTGAATACTGTTTTTCTTACATGTGCGAACATGTTTGTCACCTCCCGGATTTTTCATCTTCACCAAACCAAATGCAACGAAGAAGGAAGGTTTTTCACTATTTCCAAATAAAATAATTTAATTCGGCACAAGTGCGCTGCGTATAAATGAAATCGAACAAGCAATACAAATAGCCAATAGTCATGAAATTACTATTTCAAGAATTCATTATGCGTTATGATTCATTATGAAATATTTTACAATATCATAAGCCATGATTTTATGTAGAAGAGAAAATGTATTCATTTATTTCGATACTTATATTACTGCTTCCAACTTTTGTTTACAAACTTTTTTTAAAATAATATTTTGCTTCTCCAAAGCTGGGCCCTAATCTGTTTGAATTTTAAGTTAACTTTATGCAGATAGGCTTGCAATCTGAACCACTGTGTCTCCACAGGCAATGACGTATTTAGAGGGGTGTTCAGGGGATCTGCACGGCCGAAACAGTTGATAGCTTCAAAAAAAATCAATTGGGTGCTTCAGTACTAAAATTAAACGAGCAAAATGCTTGCTTACCGTTTGCTGTATCATATGAAATTATTGTTATTAAATTGTTTTAAGCAGGGTTGTTAAAGGTCCAGGAATTTTAAATAAATTCAATTCCGGTCCAGGAGAGAACGTAAATGGGTTCTGGACCGTAAAGAACCTTTTTATCTGTAAGGTATTTCAAATCGGTTCAGGAACCTTTATTCCAGGATCAATTTAAATACGGTCCAGGAACCTTTTTTTCCGAATCAGTTTAAATAGGGTCTAAGTTCCGTATTGAAATGAAACAATACGCAACTTGGATCTATTACGGACCTGACGATAAACAATTATCCTCTTGTGAGCATGAAAGACTAATCCAGGTGCTGGCTGTCTCGAGAATCTAAGGTACAAGGTAGAAATGGGCGAAACGCAAACGCTACAGTAACGTTACCACTCTCCATATAGCCACATTCTCTCGCGCGCGTTCCTTCGCTTCGTTGTAGCAGCACTGCCCTTATCTGTTGTAATATCTGCTGGGAACACAGCAGCCTCACGTTACCTCATCGACGGCTCCTATTGGCTGCGGTTCCTGGATCGGATGCCGGAGCAACACGTAATGGGTTTGTTAGAACTCAATGTGACGCCATATAGTCCATTGCGTTATGTACAGTAACTCTTCGACAAGGGAGTTTTGAATCTGGCCCACGAGAGAACAACAGCGTTTTGTATTATTCCCTGCGCTACGTTTTCTACAACCACAGTGTGACATTCCAATGTAAAACGTACTCGCGGACACTTTTAGAAGGCAACTTTTAATCGGTCAAGTCTGGTCTGTAATTGTAAATAAATTCAATCCCGGACTTGGAGAGAAAATCAGCAAACGGAGTTCTAGACAGTGTATAACCTTTTTATATTTCATCATTTCAATTCGGTCCAGGAACCTTTTTTCCAGAATGAATTTCAATTCGGCCCAGGAACCTTTTTTCCCGCATCAATTTAAATACGGTTCAGGAACCTTTTTCAGGAACAATTAAAATACGGTCCAGGAACCTTTTTTCAGAATTTAAATTGTTCGAGAAAAAAGGTTCCGGTCCTGCAGGAGAACCCAATAGAATTTATGGTTTTAAGTACACTTTATGCACAGATAAGACTAATCGGAACTGGACCTACAGTTTAAAGTGGGATCCAAACCTGGGACCCCTTGATTGCAAGGCGACGACGTTACCACTACGCCATCGAAGAAATTTATTTATTTTCGATTGGGATGAATAAGTTTAGTATGAATAGTGTATAGGAAAATTAATGCTAATAATAGTAAGGTACTTCATTTCTCATTATGCAATGGCGTATATTGCAGCAGTCTGAAGGCAACAGAAAATATCGAGGGGCAGAACTGGTTTCAATGACAAACAATTATGCGGTGCCTGGGGTCGTAACCATGAGCTTTACCTTGAAATTTAAAAGGTGTAATTAAAATCATATATGCTGACTGATTTTCATTTGTCATTAATGTGGTCTGGCAAATGATGCATGATGTCAGCAGCCACGTAATCATTTCTAAGACCAGACAGTCTCTTTCTGATTATTCTCCTTTACCAAGGAGTTACGGGTGGAGTTTGTATGTATTGTAATTCGCATTAACTTCCACTTTTTATGCATATGTGTCGGTTTTGATACATTTACTGACCGCAATGTATTTTCTACAGGGTGAGCCAAGGGAAATAGTAACCCTGCACAAAGGAAAGTGCGGTGGCGCCACCTGTAGTTTCTAAGCTGAACACACAAGTCCGCAATTTAGTTCGCCACGAGTCACTGGCCAGTTCAGGTCCGTATTGAGGCTGCAGAGAACTGCGTTCCTGAGAAGAGCGTTGTGGCTGTGTAGCGTTGGTTGGAAAGGATCACCCCTGCTCAATTCCCAACAGATGATCGATATCCAGATGGGTGAAACAGTGGCGTCAAACGGGTTCGGTCACCGATAGAGAGCATAAAGAGTCTCAGATGAAAGTACGTACACCCGAAAATTTCCAACGAGTCTCTACGGCCCTCCAACAAAGTCCGCAACGTTCGTGCGTCGCCATGCAGGGCAAATGCAAATTATTCGCGGATTACGAAATTTTGTTTACCGTTCCACCCATACCAATTGCAAGTTGTGCAACAGCCACTGCCGGAAGATTAGGTTACGCCCGATGAAGGTTATTTGCCTGACGTTTCTTTAAAGTATAGACTTGGTGTTATAGACATGGCGTTCGGGAAGGTCTCTCCGATGGCGCAGTGGTAGCGTCGTCGCCCTGTTAAACTGTAGGTACAGTCCCGATTAACCTTACTGTGCATAAAGTGGATTTAGAACACCAAATCAAAGGAATCAAATCAACATGGCGTTTGGTATATCCATAATTGCAATGTGTGTGTATTACTTAGTCAAAAAAACATATTGTGTACCTACCTTACATTTTTTATTTTTGGAATGTTTAACCTTTGTCTTCAATTAGTTGATGTTGTTTTGTGCATGCCAATTTGCACACGCAAATTTAGAAATTGTGTGTGGAATTTGTCACTTAAAATAATAATACACATATTTTGATAAGTTGGTGTTTCAAGTCCACTTTATGCACAGTAAGTCTAATCAGGACGAGGCCTACAGTTTAAAGTTGGATCAGAACCACTATGTGCCTCCACCGGGTGTCGACCCGGGACCCCTTACATATTTCATATTTTGATAATGTTCGATTTACCACCTATACTCTGTCTCTGGAATCTGTGGAGCAAGACCGAGAATAACGGAACAGAAGTGGAGAAAGGTGGTTGGCGCAGCAAAGCAGTGCGAACAACTGCAAACGGCTGGTAACTGCACTCACTTCTCCTCTCGAGTTCATTAGTCGAGCCCTATCGAGTTACTAGTTGCGCAGACACCGTTCGCTTGCTCCAGAGATTCCCTGGACAGAGTATAGGCACGTGTGGCTGTGTCGTGTCATATATGGGTACGGGCGTGATAAAAGTGTAATCGGGAAGATACAAATAAGTAACAATGCAAACGAACTGTTTTCGAACTATATTGCACTAACATGAACGAATTGAACACGTTTCGTACAATCACGATTTCATTCCGTAATCACTTGCACGCAATTTATGTTATGAGAAAGAAAGGAAGAACACATAAAAATATGCAGTTTTGGTGCCTCTCCCTACTATCTTTCTGTAGAAAAATTGCCGAGTAGTTTCCATGATGGAAACATTTCGTGCATAAATTGAATACATTGTTGTAAAACGTAATTCGTGAAATTATTTTTTGGTTAGGTGATATTGGGTTTGACCAGGAGAAGAGAGATCTGAACTTTTGGTTCAGTAGCCGTAAAATGATGGACGTCCTAAATTTGTACAACTACAGGTAGACAACCTACATTTCACTAAACTATACCGGATTTCATAGCATCTACGCAGGCAATGTGTTGCTAAACAAACAGCGGTGAAAAAAGCAGTTTTGAGTAACATTCTCTATCGCTGAACTCCAAAACCATTATACTCAGACTGCACAATTAAGGAAAGCTTAGATTTGCCTCCATGCTTAAAGCGCACAGTCAACTGCTATTAATAATAAAATTGCTGTTTTTTTTATGTGTATGGCATATTAATAAGAGTTGATTAGAAGAAATTGTAATGTACTTTTTCTTGTAGTTAACGAGCTTTGCACGAAGTAATCAAGAGCCGTCAGTGGTAATTGCGTGCCTAGCCTTTTATAAAAATAAAAACAAGAAATTGGCGAAACGAATATCCTAAGCAATATAAGAAAATTAAACTTACAGTTGATAAGGCTGAAAGCCTAATGAAAAATCCATAATTCGTTTCACGATGCAGAGATTGTGTCTTGTGCAAAGAAATGCTAATAAACGCACACGAATACTATGTTTCTTAAGTGGAGGAGGAAGATGAGTAATTATGTGAAGAAAATGCAATAGCAGAAGGTAAATAGAAAGTTATGAATGTGTGTAATGTGATAACGATTATAGCAACAGACATTATCGTATAATAAAATTAATGTCATTCTGAGATTAGATGAGAAGAAAGACGACTGAATTTGCACCAAGAGAATTGGAAGGGTTTGTGCCATTTTATTTTATTGCACACAAATGAGCAAACATGATTGATACAAAATGAGATAAAACGCGATATACGAGTGAAGTGAAGACCACCTGTTTTACAAAATGCTATATTCCGACAATCGTATCGGAGTCGTAAATAACGCGCAACGAAGCCACGGGTTCTGGATTCAAATTCTGAGTAGTATGCAAGTGTGTTCGTCCCATAATTTGTTTCATTATCCACCCTCATCATCGTGATTAACTTTAGGAGCTACAAAAACCGTGCAAAAAGAATAGAATAGATATAAAGCCGTCTCTACGGTTAAATAAACAGCAAAGGCAGTTGGAGATTTTAAATTGAGCTTCTTCACTATCTTACCACTGTATTAATCGCTGCAAAAATAAAAGGATGAAGCTCGTTTAAAAACACTGCCATTCAATGAAATGGCCACAGCAAATAATAATAATAAAAAAGGTCAAGATTTATGGCCTGCGAGGATGAAACCACACAACTTGAAAAAGTAAGTCTCCGCCCCATAATCAATTACCTAGAAAGCTCTTTGTGTTGCTCCATGGCCATGTCTCCACATTCACGATTCGACTGCAGTGCAAATTTAGCGTTTATTAATTGAATTTGTGGTACGAATAAATCAGAAAAGACTCAAACTGCCTCGTCTTGATATGACAAATGTAAGCATATTGTCTACAACAAATACCACCCTTCTATTGATGCCATGAGTCAATGTTCATGGAGTGGGGCAATGGTTGCTCGACCATGTTTGAAAGTGATTTTTGTGCTCAATTACATCTGCACAACCATAAATATCTCTAGAATGGTAAGAACTATTATCCTGGAAAAGGTACAATTTAATCACGCCATTAGAATAATTTCTGTAAATTTCTGCCTTAGAGGAAAAATTGTATCCTTAATTCGAGTCAAATTTGCTTAAATGTACTTTTCAGAGCTTCGCTATCGAACAAAGATTGATATAAACATTTATGTTTTCATGGCCCGAGAATTCACTTTCTTAATTTCGACCACGTTTCGGTTTTAATACCTCTTATGGACAGACAGACAGACAGACACAGAAAAAAAAGCACGGAGTGTAACAGTAAGCTCTAGTAAATATTTAATTTTAATATTTGGTAGCAAGTGTAGTTACACAAGAGAACTGTTGGCTGCTTTGAGCACTCATAAAAATCATGGAAAATATTATATTATAGAACACGGCACTAAATTCCCAATACACATTTTTTCTGGCTGGAGGAAAGCCTAAGCTGTAGACATCAACGGAAAGGGAAAAAGTCACGTGTAAGCATGATGCTGAGTTTTTAGGCACCAGAG
This sequence comes from Lepisma saccharinum, assembly GCF_977018435.1. Taxonomy (NCBI): domain Eukaryota; kingdom Metazoa; phylum Arthropoda; class Insecta; order Zygentoma; family Lepismatidae; genus Lepisma; species Lepisma saccharinum. The sequence continues at coordinate 146,143,311 of NC_139230.1, forward strand.
CCTAGTCTTCATTATTGATGTAGTTTCCAGGGTGCCCTGTAAGGGAAGTACCGATAATTGGTTTCTGCACAGAATCTTACACCCATCTATATGAGAGAAAGGTTAGTATCGTCACTTTTCTACCTCTTACTGTAAAGATGAGGATGAATTCACATATGAAGGAACAAACAAACACTCGTGCCTACTTAGGATTCGATCAAGAACCCGTGGCTCGTAAACTTATAATAATAATAACCCTTCCCTCGCATATAAATAATCGAAACCAAAGTTTATTATTCATAACAACACCAATTTTCTCTCTCTTTCATCTAATATTATCACAGTGCCTTCTCCTAAATGTTCACTTCGATGAGCTTTGTAGAAGACGCTAAAATTTCAACCTCAGCACTTCGTATACTCCATGGAAACTGTAGCATTGTAGATTAACGATAGTCTGACAATTAGAACCACATGCAGGATAATCCCATTTCTGCCTACGTCTCTACACAGCTTTATTTTCTATATTATAGGCATAGAAAACTTCACACCTCAGATATCTATATTTTAATTCTTAATAAGGAGGCCATCACCGTAACATTAGGTTAAATAAACACACTAGTTACTTCAGTTCACGTGAACACCCTGTACGTTTCGTTGTAGCTAAGGAAATTTCCCCCCTAGTATATGTGTCTGGCACACAAACAGCATGAGTGTTGACGCAACACATGATAATTTAATATCAATACCAACCCACTAAAGCAGTAGAATGGCATCGGCCCGAGAGAGCTGTGGGTTCGAATCCTGGTTAAATCATGTGTTTTCCTTTGTTAATTCATCTGCTTCGTAGTTTTCAACGCAGAGGAATAGAAAATTGACTGAAGAATAACCATAACATACACAAAAATATTGCAACATTTTCCTCATATGTGCGTCATATCATCATCGTCGCGATCAGCAAGAAGTGGCAGAAAAGCGACGTAAAATAAGAAAAGTGCGAATCAAAAGTTGAGATAAGGCGATCAATCCCATGGGGATATCAGAATTGGAGGACAGATGTAACGTGTATAGAACGGAACTAGGTTTTCAGTCTTGACCCTGTACGTTGTCTGCCTCTTGCGCTGCCAGATGCTTCCTCTGAAGGACCCGAGAAGTGGCCAGTATCGATCGTTCCCTGTCAGCCTGCATCCCAGTGTACAGAAACAAAATTAACTTCGACCCAGAGAACAAGCTCCACAAAACACGGGCATGTTATCAATTCAATTTCGAAACTTAACGGCCTCTTTTACTTCGTTCCGCTGTTATTAGCTCAGTTTTTAAAGTGTTTATCGCCGACTGAAAGTATGTGGGCAGGGTGGCAATAAGATTTTTACACGAAGTAAATTTTCAAGCATTGAAGAATGTATTAAATAAGTTTTTATTTTTATTTTTGAAATCTTCGTATTATTTTATAAGATTTTTCATTACTAACTTGGTATGCTTATTTTTCAACAATATTTTATATACATGGTACAGCCACTGAACATCACAAGAAACAAACAGAATAAATATATATAAGCATCAGGCATCCTTGTGTCCCCTACGAAAAGACACAAATCTCTTTTAAGTGGCTAACGCTTTCGCACTGTAATCGAAGCGTCCCGAGTATAATCCCCAGTGAAGCCACATTGCACAGTGGTTCGGATCCAATTTATATTCGTTACCGATTAGCCTCTCCGAGTGCAAAATGCGATTTAAACCAACTTTTTCTCTTAACCTTATTACTTTATAAGAATCAGAGCATTTTTGCGGTACAAAACTTCACAGAATTCCTAAGAGCTTCAGTAACTGTTGTTGATTTTGTTAGTTGCGGTCTACGATCCTCTAGCTCAGTCAGAACCACCCATTCCCATTGTCGTGGTTGACAATGGTTTAATCGTAAAATAAATAGTACAGGGACGCTTTACAAACTACATCACAATGACTTGTAGTAAATACGTTAAGCTACACAATAAGGTGCCATAGCAGTTAACATGTTTATTATTATTGTCATTATATATAACTAGTTACACATAGTTGACGTACAACATTGACGAATAGTAACAGTAGTAAAACATAAGATTTCAACATGGTGGGAGCAAAGGTGCACTTGGCCGACAAGGTGCCAATCTATAAAAAAACTAACTCTCTCTTAAATTGTATTACACCAGAACTGCGTCTTGCTAAAATTCGAAAGTATGAAAATCGTTAATGCATCCTGCATATATTTACATACGATTTTTTAAAAAAATGCTAAGTAAGTAGTCCTTATTTTTCTGTTCAGCTTTAACATCCTAATCACGTATTCGAATAAAAGTGGAATAGACAACACAACCATGCCTTCTCCCAGATTCGAATTCAGGAGCCAAATCACAAGAGACAATAATTAAGGAATTCATTAGTCTGTACTTTTTATTAAAACATAATCTAGTGTCCAATTTTTGTGGCAATAACTTTACAAGTAGAAATGTATAATTTTAGGAGCTGACCCAGTTATGCATAGGAGAAAACAGTCGAATGCAAGTTGTTACGCTCCAACGCAGTAAAAAAATGCACAAATAGCAACTTGAGGAAACTTCACTTGTTAAACAATGAAAAAAGCCATAGAGTGCAGAAATCATTTGCAGCGTTAGCCCTTGACAATTATCAAGCCTTTCTTGCATATTATGTCTTTTGCGATGTTCAATACATTTTCCTTCATAGCACCATATCAAAGTAATCAGAAAAATTAGTTCCTTTCTCCAATTTCACATTGCAATTTTTAAGTTAATCACGTTGATATGAATGAATGAAAGTAACGATGAACCACGACAATGCCATGTCTTACAGGGAGTATTAATCCACAAATCTGTTTTACAACGTGAAGATCAAACAATAGTGAGTGATAGTAGTGACTCTTCAGCACTGACAAAGAGCTGAAATATACGTTCTCTTTTATTTTCAATAACTGAATAATAAGAATTGCTTAATGCGTTACGATCAAATATATATCGGTGGAAATTTGCAAATGATTCTCTTCGAATATTATCAGCGACCACTCTCAACGGAGGCTGGCAATTAATCATTTGTTTTAAATTATTTTCATCGGTTTGTATATGACAGACACTGCCCTGATTAGTATTTACTACATGCAGTTGTAATAACCAGTGACAGTATAATATACGTTCACGTACCAATTAAAATTCATTTTTTAAAAAAGTATTTCTCATGTTGTCCAAACAATCGGGGCACGCTTTGAAAATTAAAGCTTGCGTTTGAGGTTCGGATATATTACTGTAACACTAGAAAAGCCTGAAACAAAGAAGGGGGAAAAGCAGGAGAGAAAACCCCATAGCAAAAATGTCCCTAGATCTAAAATTACACCACAATAACCTATAAACAACAATATTTTGAAGAAATTGTGTTCCATTTCAACTTCAAAATAGAATCCATCATTAACGCAATTATAATAAACTTCCCCTGGTCGGTTACCAGAAGGGACGCAAATCAATGCCTAGTGAAATAGTTTCAAAGTATTCCAGAAGAGTCATCGAGAGACGCATAATGAGAGTCACGGCATGTAATAACGGGCAAAAGCATTTAGGTGAAAAACCTGAAGTGGCATCAAAGCTGCTGAATTCGATCTTCATTTACCATTTCCACACTCGGTCAGCACTTCGCTTTAGTATGCCAGTTCTCCTTCTCGCATCCTTCACGTTACCACGGATATCGATCATCAGCGCGCCGAGAGTAGCCAAGCTCATGTTGCTGGGCTTGAGAATGACAGGAGCACTTTACGGAAGAAGTAGAGGAGCTTTATCCTTCATTTATCTACAATGAGCTAACTAAATCTGAAACCGAACTCTGTGGATGTTTCTTTTCTTACTCGCAGGCTAAAAATGCTATATTTCAATCTTACTACATTTACTTCAGTTGTGCTAATCACCTGGTTAAGGTGATATAACACGGTAAGGACGGAAAGCATAAATGCAGAGCACTAGTTAACTGACAGGGATTTTTTAGGCTTTCACATTTTTCTCCGCGTTATAAGCTGCTCTGGTGAACTTCTTTCCACCCACACAACCTGTGCTCAGCCACCCACACATGCGTTGGAACAGTACTTCTACCCTTTACTCGCCTTCTCGTTAAAAACGTTTCACTACACGATTGATGCGGTTGGTTGCGGCATGATATTTGAAGCACTCCTCTTTCATTTCTAATAAAAACCTGAAATGAATAATGAGGTATTTTTGACATTTGTGTGTGTGATCGACGTGGATAAGGGATACTAGTGGTTACGATTTTAATTGTCAATCTTTCTTATTATAACGTTACGTTTCGGGTAGTTAGAAATGAAAAACAAATGTTCAACTTCAGACGAGAAATGCTTAAGTTTGAAGAACATAAACTAAAATATTTGAAAATAAAATCATTATTACACTATATTTTAACCTAAATGAAATGAATAAATTGGTGAGAGGAAAAGTTAACGTAATTATGAACTGCATAATCTGCATTCAAGTTCAAATATCATTATTAGGATACACTTAAATTAAAACGACTTCGATGTGCGTTGTAAAAAACTGATGCCATGTAACACCAAGTGTGGTGTTACATAACTTAAGACTTGGTGTAACATAACACTACTGTTGGTGTTAACGCGAAATTGTTCAGCGCTGTCGTTGGTGTCTTCTTACATCACTGGCTGTCACACACTTAGTATAGAGGCTTTTAACATTCGATTAGGTATTGTGTTATATCAATTCCAAAGGCCATCACTTTTGGTGGCAACTTGATGGCTTTTATTTCTTTACTTATTGTGACATGCACAGGGAAGGAAATAAGGGCAGGAGTAGTTTGGCGAGTCTTGGAAGGAGAGTAGTCAGCCTGACTTAGGTTGAGCGCCAAGGAGAAGTCTGGAGAAAGTCAGTTTTATTTTACACTTCAATCTTCGATTCGGTCATCTATCTTCAAAGTCTAGACAGGTATTTATCCTAACCTCACCATCATGATTAAGGTTCGAAAGTTCTAAAAACCAAAGAGTGACTATTTGCCATTTCAGTTTGTTTTTAGTTAGTGTATATTTGTTTCAGGATTACCTCTTACAGCTTAGCATAAGACTTGTCCTCATGACAAGTGCTCTCACCATCTGAGGATGAATGATAATTACGTACATCACCCATTAATCAATTGGGAGTGGCTGGTTCGATCTCTCATACCTCAGGGTATGATACGATACTTACAAAGAGGCCAGGAGAAAGACGAGGAACAATGTTCTGATGAATTTGAAGGAAATGAGCAAAAATGGTCACGTGAAAGATTTGTATTGCTGCGACAAACCACTTTCGGATATGAATGTCACAGAGATAGATAATTCTTTAGGCAAAGGATAATAGTGATTCACCTTAAATTGATGATATTTCGGCTTCGCGTTTATTTAAATTATAACGTACCTGAACCGGAACTGCACAGTAATTCCGGGAAGGGGGCCTTTTTAATTTATAAAATCCTCTGGATAACAATCGTTTACACAGACTACGTTGGAAAACATTGTATTCGAGAGTCATGAAATAAGTAGAGTGAAAATCAAACAATGAAATGACCCAGAAAAGAAAACAGCTTCCGCGTTAATGTTTTATACGAGTTCAAAGTCAGTTATTTGTATCTTTCACACGAATAATAGTTATTATAATATATATATATATATATATATATATATATATATATATATATATATTATTTCTTCAGTTTATTAAAAAATGGAGACGAGTAAGATTATGAATTAGCAGACAGTAACTTCATTCGTTTATATTGTACTACATATTACGTAGTACAAGATATTCCACATGTGTAAAGCTTCAACTCCCAGTCACGTTTTAGAATATTTAACAAGATTCCAAAAGGCAGATTTTCCCACGAAGGTAAGTTATTGCAGGAAAATTACACTCCTTGCATGAAAATCCATGAAACATGATAAAATTTACAGTTTGAAGGTATGCGACCATACTAGCCTTCAACACGATCGCACTTGAAAGTTAACGCTAAGAAACACTATGCAGTGTTTTTACGTGGGTCCCTACATTATTACTCTTCGTGGGATAAGAACTAGAATTTTAGTAGGAAAGTGAATAGAAATGTGTCTTGCACGACTTTATAAGTTGTTGAGTTAAAACTCTCCGTCTGGATTGTGGCATGTACTATAACCAAGATTTTTTTTTCACACACACACACACACACACACACACTTTGCAGTCTTGAAAAGACTACCAAGCCCTCCGTGTTATATTCAGTTTATTCCATCACTCGGTTGGAGACATGAGCATTCCATGTGGAAAATTCTAGGAAACAAGATCAATAGAGATCGTTCCGTAGAAAATAGATCACATTTTCCAGTTCGTTTCAACAAGAATGAAGTTGAGGTAACTTCTCCGTTTTACTTATTGCAAAACTTTCAATATAATGCCGTTACACTCGTTTTTCCAGCTGAAAGCACTGAAATAAATTGAAATAGAAATGGCTCTTTTTCCGATCCTAAGCTTGCATGCTTATTACAAGGAAAGAGGATTTCTGGTTCTCCCACTGTATGAGAACTTGCGATTTTTATAATGGAGGGTAGATAGGTTGTAAAGGTTGACTGTTTTATACGTATTGCAGAAATCGTTTACTTGAGTGCGTGGTGAGTAAAGAGAAGCAAACAAATTTAGAAAAGTTGGCTTTTAGTCCACTTTATGCACAGATATGATAACTCGAATTGGCCCTGCAGTCTGAAATGGGATGCGAAACACTATCCTCCTACAACGGGAATTGAACCCAGAACTCTTGATTGCAAAGCGACAGTGGTGCCACTATGCTATCTGGGAGCCCCACCCTCCACTCAAGTATACCAGAAGCAATAAAATTACACAAAAAATGTAATATGAGACTCTTTATTCCAGTGGATATTTCAGCATCTCTCTTTGATAATACCTCACTCAAATTAAATTCACCTTCGTAATTGTGAAACTCTACACCTAATGTCAAATTATCATTAGCTTTTATTAGGCTTCGTCATATTACATGAAGGTTTCACGAAACGAAGGGGCGCCTTTTTCAATTATTAAATTTCATATAGGTTGGCATAATGAAGCAAGAGTACGGAAAATACGAGGGCTTTTCAAGAAATTATTTCCCATTGCATTGCGTATGTCTACACCAAAAGTTACTTTTCACTGATCTTTCTCAACGCACCTTACTCCAGGGGTTATATACACCTTCTCTCCATGACAGCAAAACACCTGTTCGCAGTCTTCTTTCTACATAATTTTTCTGCCGACGACTTTGAGTGCAATTGATTCCAAGCTAGAAATGGAAGTTACATAAAATATACATGGCATGAATGTACTTTAATATTACAGTATGCTTTAACGGGTTATCTCATTTAATAGGGTAAAGTGCCCGAATATGAGACCCATTTTGTCTTTCTCTCTTGGCAGGCTGAGAAAGCCAGGAAGGTTTGTGTTAATGGTATAGACGTATTCTTCATTCTTTTATTAATGAATGCAAAAGCGTATATATGTGTGAACTAAGAGCCACCAGTCTCACAAAACATAAGCAAATGAAAATGTGCATTTTTCCCTTGTTGAAAAAGTTGTTCCCAACATGAGACCCTAAACGAAACAGGAGACAACATTGTAAACACAACTGTATGCTAAAAAAGGAAGTAATGAATATATGAAAACACATCTACAAATGTAGTACGTACATACCTGATAATAGAACAAAATATGACTGTTTAAGGTACGTATCATGACACTAGTTTAACGTCTCTGAGAACACATACGACACACAAAATAAGGATCGGTGGCACCACAGTCCTCGTGAGCCCATCGGTGACATCCACCAGTGCATTTCGCCCATTTTTCTCCATGCTTGTCTTCACTAAAAACAACGAAAAAATAAACACTCTGCATCAGCATTGTCCCGAGGAAGATCATCAGAGGAAGTGTAGAGATATTCACTTGCGTCTGATTCATAAGAACTGGGTGTCTTCTGTTTTTTCCTTTCCGGTGCACATTTCGCCGTTGGAACTTTCCTCGCCATTCCTTTCTGTGGCTGTCCTTTCCCTTTCTTTCCAGAAGGCCTATTGTTGACATTTTCCATTAACTGATTTTTGTAAGTGGATGAAATGACTACATAAGCTGATCCCCTCCTTCCTCTCGACGACCTGGGTTGCAATGAAGGGAATGGTCGAATGTCTGTGGGTGAGACATTAGTCTGCATCTCTCCATTCCTCGCAGATGATGGTGTGGAAGGGGACCCCTGGATGGTCCAGCGATAATCGAGGGTTCGCCATGAAGCTCGCTTGCAGGTGGCGATGGTGAGCCAGACGTAGAAGCAAGAGGCAGGCTTTGTACGTCGTCGTCGTTCGTCACGTGGATGGAGAAATCATGGTCTGTGAAGATATGCCTGTTGCAGGGATATAATCCGGTTTCTTGCATTACTACTTCCAAACGTAGACAGTGTATCCCAATATGAGATACGTATCTCATAAAATGGCACCACTCTGGTCTCATATTAGGGCACGATCGCCATTACAGCAAATCGTGTCGTGTTCGATGATAATATCACGTGCACCATGCACACTACTCTCGTTGAAAAGATCTACTCTTTCATCTCTAACGTATCCAGACAGGAAAATATTGCACATACCTTACTTCATTGGTAACAGGTACTCCATAAACTTCGGAACGCTGGCAAAACAAACTTCGAACACTACAGACAACACGTTTACAGCTCACGCACCAAACTCGACTCGCTCTGATGTTTCCACGTATCGCAAAGGACACCTTCCAATTCTTTCCGCTTGGCAGAAGCACCTCCTTCACGCCATACCCATAGGGTCTCATATTAGGGTACTTTACCCTATACACACGACGAGTGTTAAAAATTATTTCTGTTACAAATTCACATATTGGAAACTTACTTCACAGATCTACCACCTAACTCAGTATAAAAAAGGAAGTTGGATATTAGTTTCACACTCGAAATTGTAAACGAACTATTCGATGCTCAACTACGTCATCTAAGGCTTGGCACAGTACACAGCAAAGCTCCTGGTTCTATCTATCAAGCCTCATTGTCTTGCGAAAACTAATAATATAACAGACTAGCCAAAGCTCACGGAAGAGCTAATAAGTTTTAGATAGAAATGATGCGATTCAATACATATGCTTAGAATATACGTTAACAAGATTTGAATCCTCACGGAAGTTCGTCTTTTCCGATTTCTCATAACCAGCGCAGAGGAAATTACTTCGTACGTGGGTAGGCGCTATTCTTCACAGACGAACTCAAAGGTCAAAGACTGAATTAAATTTATCTCCAGTGCTTAGGGCAACAGGGCTCGCCTCCAAGCTATTGTGTTGGGTGGCAAGGTAACTCCTAACAATTGCTTTCGGGAACGTTATGTGTGGGAAGGTTACTTTCTCCCACACCTATATTCACATTTGGATACTCGATAAACTTACAGGTGAAGCAGGTTATCCTGCGTGACAAACTACTCATGTACATGTTCAGAATACAGGAATGAAGAGGGGAAAAATAATGATTCAGATTTTGAAACCGGGTGTTGTGTTAGTGCAACAGACTTTTAGAGTTAATTGTTATCTAAAATAGTACAAACTAGCGTTGAGGGGCCGCATTTACCTGAAAACACATGCATGGATGTCAAAATCACGTTTCAGCAGCCCTCACATAAAAGCACGTCTCGAATACGAATAGAAGCTTATGTTTACTGTAATCGTTCACCGTTAAAAGTGAAGACATGGATGGCAAGTTTAAAAAATTAATTCGTAAAAAATTCGTAAACGTTATCAAGTAGCCTTAATTGGTTAGCTTTGTATTTTTGGTAAAATTACAGTACATTATAAATGATTATCCACCTATTGTTAAAATTCTCTTGAATATTTCTGAATCAAATTATTCTCTGTTTCACTACCAGATCATGCAGTATCCTGAAATATTTTGTACTCCATTTACATTTACATTTGCCCACTTAATCTTAAGACTTCATTAAGCATTTCATAAATTACTTGTATTTTGATGCCGCGAGTGCTCCTAAAATTTCTATTGGTTTCTTTCTTACTTAAATTATTTTCACGCTTTGAATTTCTTTATAGACTTAATGTGCACTTGTCCTCCGGAATTTACACGTGAATTTATTTTTCTAGTACTTTCTATGAATATGTCTACCAATATTATAACCCTGACATGAAAAGTATGTACTGTTTTAGCTCGCGTGATTACAATGGATTCCATAAAATACGAATAAATAACTAACTAACTTAAACCCGAAGGCTCATGGCTGCAACAACACAGGTCTCCCGGGGTGTAAGGGGTGACCTTCCACGTAGTGCACCCAAATGTCAACCTCATTTCCACGTTAGTACACCCTGGACTGAAGACTAACAAGGCTCTGGCGACTGGCCCCATGGCCAGTATAATTTTGTTTGTATTGTCCTGTTGTCCTTGTGTGTGCTGAGTGCCCGTTTACAGCCTCATCTTTTAACAGAAGTCAGAACATTTTAAGATTTTTAATTATGCAACGTTCGAGTTGTTCTTTGTAATGATAAGGGGCTGGCCCCCGTATAATGTGACGGGAGCAAAATAGCCTAAGTGCTGACGCTCCCACAATTTTAAAATCAAAATCAAAAAACACAGGTCTCCCATCTGTCCCTATCCTGAGCAAGATAAATATACTCTTTTCCATCCCTACCGATTTCCTTTAGGCCCATCTCAACGTTATCCCCCCATTTTAGTCTTGGCCTTCCTACAGGTCTCTTACCATCAGGTTTCCCAACAAGAATCCTGTAAACTCTTCTTTCCTCTCCCATTCGTGCCACATGACCTGCCCACCTAAGTCTTCTTGATTTAATCATTCTAATAATATCTGGACATGAATACAAATTATGTAGTTCTAAATTATGTAACCTTCCACTCACCTGTCTTCTCATCCCTTTTATGTCCAAATATTTTCCTAAGGATCTTATTTTCAAAAACTCTCAATTTATGTTCCTCTTTCAATATAAGGGACCAAGTTTCGCATCCATATAATATTACAGGCAATTACTGTTTTGTATATTTTAACTTTTAGTTTCTTAGATATTAAACGAGAAGACAAAAGTTTATGAAGAGAAAAGTAACATGCATTTCCTGAATTAAGCCTACTTTTTATTTCCTCTTTAATATCATTTTCATTTGTTAGTATTACTCCTAAGTACTTGAATTTGGAAATTGGTTCAAACGAGTTGTTATCAACAATAATTAGATTTTGATTATTACCTAACACTTGGTGTCAGCCTGTAAGCATATATTTAGTTTTCTCTTTGTTAACTTCCAAACCTATCTCTTTAGCTGCTTTGAAAAATATTTTTGCATTATTCTTAATTGTATTTATATCATCCCCTAATAAGTCTACATCATCTGCATATGCTAACAACTGAGTCACACCGTTTAATTTTAGTCCTTCGTTAGTTTCTTTTACCTTCTTAACAGCATATTCTAAGGCAAAATTAAACAGTAATGGAGATAATGCATCTCCTTGTTTTAACCCATCATGAATTGCAAATTTGTCAAACACATTAATACCAACACGAATTTTACTTTCTGTTTCACTGGTGCATACTTTTATCATATTAACAAGCTTCTTAGGTATTCTAAATTCGACTAATATATTACATAATTTCTCTCTTTTGACCGAATCATATGCTTTTTTGAAATCAATGAGTAGCTGATGGACACTTCGATTATATTCCCACTTTTTCTTAAGTGTCTGTCTGATGAGAAAAAAATGATCTGTAATTGATCTGTTTCATTTAAATCCACATTGATAATCACCTATAATTTCATTAGCATATGGTGTTAGTCTTGTTAAAAGAATGTTAGATAATATTTTATATGTTGTTGAGAGTAGAGAAATTCCACGATAATTATTGCAGTTAATTTTGTCACCTTTTTTAAACACAAGAACAATTATGGATTCTTTCCACTGTTGAAGGATTCCTTCTTTATTCCATATTAAACAAATTAATTTATGAATTTGACATATTAACGAATTGCCACCATATTTAATTAACACAGCTGGGATTAAATCAATGCCATGTGCTTTGTTATTCTTCAGCCTCTTAATAGCATCTTTAACTTCAGTCGAGTTAGGTTCTGGAACTAAAGGTTCTGCTGTGTGTACATTTACTTCTGATTTATCTCCTACATGAACATTTAAGAAGTCATTAAAGTATTTCTTCCATCTACTTAAAATATCGCTTGGATCGGCCAAAAATCACCGTTTTTATATTTTATCAAGTTTACTTTAGGTTGCCACCCCTTTCTAAATTCATTTACACCTTTATATAAATCTCTGATATTTTTGTTTTTGCTGCTTGTTTCAATTTCGTTAATTTCACTATTCAAGTAATCTTTTTTTTTACTTCTAAACGTGTAGTTAACTTCTCGTTTTATTCTATTATAATTGCTTAGATTTGTTTCATTTATATTTTCATCATTTAAATCCTGCAAGACATCGAATCTATTTGACAGTTTAATTTGGTAATCTTTCTTAATTCTTTCATCAGCAAATTTTCCTGTATTAAATTTTATAACTTTTAGATTTTCTTGCTTATGATTTATCACTGCGAGTCTCTCTCCTAATTTAGCAATTACTAAATAATGGTCACTGGCACAGTCAGCACCTCTATGTGTACGAACGTCAATTATACTAGTATGCCTTCTCTTATCAATGAGAATATGATCTATCTGATTATGAGTTTAACCATTTGGAGAAGACCAGGTATATTTATGGATATCTTTGTTTAAAAGTGGTACTTTTCACAATTAAATTCTTTGAGGTTGCAAAAGTAATTAATCTTATACCATTATCATTACTTAATTCATGAAGACTTTCTTTACCAATTGTGGGTTTAAATTTCTTTTCTTTACCAATCTGTGGATTACAGTCACCTAACAGAATTTTCATATCATACTGGGAAAATTTATCAAAGACCTGTTCTAACTCTGCATAAAAATCATCTGTAGTATTATCATCTTTATCTTCCGTTGGTGCATGTACATATGTTTATTAAAGTAATTTTACCCCACCTACCCTGTAAAACTGCATGTGATAGATATCCTATCATTAATAAATTCTACTGTTTTAAGAGCAGAGATAATTCTATTATTTATGAACAAGACTGTTCTAAAATTATGATTTTCAGTACCACCATAGAAAAAAGTATAATTGTTAGTTTAACAATTACCTTCTCCTGGCCACCTAACTTCCTGGACAGCTACATACATCTAATTTATACTTAACTATCTCATTAACTGTACACTGAAATGCCCCAGGCCGGTAAAGGCTCAGAACACTCCAGGTACCTAATTTAATATCCTTATTATTAATGTAGATCTTATCCTTAGTCCAGGGACCTCCCAAAATAGTCCCCGCCCGGAGATCCGAATGGGAGACTATTTTACCTCCGGAAAATAAAACCTTGGGAACATCCATGGCCTTATATTGCTGTTTCTTGACATGTCTTTTTACAGTGCAGAGTTGTCAGCTTTACGCCTAACCCCCAATATGAATGGAGGACGGCACCTTTTTATATACGAATAAATAAGTTCGATTAATTATAGAAAAGGAAAACGGCATTAATACACAAGGAGTCTTTATTTTATTTATACAACGCTGCACAAACCGTGTACGATTAGTCTATTTTCTATTTCCATTTTGGGTCTATTACGTCGCTTTTCTACCTCGTTAGTTGTACCTCGTCAATGAGGATGAAGGGTAAAACGATGAAATAAGTGAAGGGAGAAATACAATGACACATTCATGCCTGAGGGGGTTCGAACCTAGGACCTCTGGCTTAGTACCGTGTGATACTGACCAATCCGCCACACAGGCGGACAATATACAATGTTTCTAAAATCTACCCCATCATAGTGCAGTGGGATGAACGTTCTCCTAGAATTAGGATTCAATTGGTTTAGTTGGTTGCACAGGACGACAGTAAACACATGTAAGTTCTGTAACTATTAACCATTAATGGTTAGCTAGAAATAGCTTGATATTGATAATTTTTGAATGAGAGTTCATAGGGATTTGTTTTTGATTACTGGGGTTTAAGTGCCTTTTCGGAAATGGCATTTCAAAAGTCAGCATCTTCCACGTGACACGTCGTGGAAACTGCAATCTTGCAGGGCAAACCAGAGACTGGCGCTTGTCTGTGCGCCTGGGGGGGGGGGGGGGGCAACTTTGTAATCTCAGCTTTTTTGAATGACGTAGTTATTTCAGTTCTTGTGTGTTTCAGTTGGTTCTTCGGAGTGCATCCACAATGTGCATCCATCTAGTTATTTTCTTTAATTCCCAGACTTAAAATTACTTGCTTTTGACACATATGTTTGTGTCTCCTTGTTAGGAGAAAGGTGCAGATAGCATAGCGTTAACATGCGATTATCATTTTTAATAATCAATCAATCAAATCTCGTTTCTTCTTGTTGATAATATATTGTAATTATTTAACAATTTATTGAAGGATGGCGTGGTAGTTATAGCTTGCACACTTTTGGTGTGATCTTTTGACAAACTGATCTAACTAAAGCCACGACAGTTGACGATAGACGGGTGAGTACTTTAAATATTCCTCTTGCGTAATATTTTATGCCATCAGAGATTAACCGTGGTGACAATATTTAAGAAAAACCTGCGATTGGATAATGTACGATGATGCATAGGATTTAGTAACAGAGGACGTTATAAATTCTACAGACCAAAGTGAAGTTACGGAAGCAAGTAAGAGTCTCCAAAACCTCACGGAGTATTCTTACAAAGAAAACACAAAACTTAATTCAAAGGAGACCTGACGCTGCATTGGTACAAGATTTCAAATCCATCTGACGTTATACAGGGCTTAAGTTAGGAAAACCGTCTCTCATCTTCTGTGAATTAATGGGAATATGGTTCGTTCTGCTGAAGAGTATCTGTGAGCTCATCGGGAAACGCTAGAATCCAGTTGTGGCTCCACCTACAAATATCGATCTCTGATGGAAGCTATCATCTCCGCCGAGTTTCCATTACACCTTCCTCTGGCAGAAATCTTTCGCGGCCAGTGGCGGATATGGGAATTTCATAGTGGGGATGATCGTAAGAGGTAATGTTTCCTATTTTTAACCAGTACTGTAGGAAAGCGGGACTAAAAGAACGTTATGATCAACCTCCACGAGCTTAGCCTGTGCACGCCACTGTTGCAGTTACAGACGCTGTATGACACACAAGAAATAGTTCATCATCATTTAAGGGACAGATCGTTCGAATGAATTGTCCGTTATAACTTAAATATGGCAATAGAACGTAGCAATAGGTATAAGTCACAATAAGTGGCGTAGTGACCCTCCAGCAAGTAAAATCGTAGGGGCTCTTGGTGATACATCTAGCGTCACAAAGTCAACTGGAATCTATTAGAAAGAAATAGTCGCGGACTCCAGTCTTGAGAGATAGGTAAATGGAAAACTATTCCACACAAAAAAAACAGTCGATGGTCAACGTGCATAAGTTTTCGCCTGCAGTGCAAATGCAGGACACTGTGAATGAGTAAGAAATGCAGACTTTGATATATTGACGGACACATTGCACGATGAAGAAAAAATACAACAAGTGCATAACCTAGTGTAAATATTGTGTACGTAGATGCTCATTAGGTATTTTATTTGGTGTGTATAGGATATTATGTTCAACGCAATTGAGAGATGTATCCTGTGCTGAACAAATAAGTAATAATATAATGAGACTATATTCATTGAGCACTTGTCGTTTAATGAAAAGCCAATTGGAAGGCCTTGCCCCTCAAAAGGTTATTGCCACAAGGACGCGGAATTTATGCCATTTCTTCTCGATATACCACACTGTATACATCTCTCTCTCTCTCCCCCCTCCCAATCTCTCTATCATAGTTAACAAATTAATAACATTAACACAGTAAGCCAATTGCATTTGCATTTATTTTTTTTTACTTCACGTCAGTCTTCTCCCACTCTTAGGTTATTGCAATGATGAGGACTTTGAGACCTACGGAGTAGGGATGGCCACAAAATCCGGATATCAAATTATCCAATATCAGTTTCGGATGCAACGGATAATCCGAATATCCGGATATAACATATTTGATGGAAGGATTTGTAGAAAATCTCTACAGTGAAATGCGAAAATGACGAATAAAAGAATATGTGGATAATGCACACATTCCGATATCTGGACATTTTGGATAATCCAAATATCCTCATAAATTCGAATATGCAGATGATCCTGACAATTCGGATGTGCCGATAATCCGGATATCAGGATATTTGAAATCCGGATAGAAAATTATCAGATATCCGGATAATTTCTTGTTCGGATTTGGCCATCCCTGCTACAGAGGCGAGATCGCGAGTCCACAACTCAACGGGCTTGGCCACCGAGACGGCATGCGTACGAGTCTTGACTCGTGAGTCTGGCTCAGCCCAGGTTCTATCAAATGGGTGGGGTGTCACAAGCTGGACTCGAACGAGCCAAGCTGGCTCAGCAAGAACCTTCGGTGTGGTTCGGCTCGCGAGTCGAATTCGTACGTGGATGTCAATCTTATGTCAGATGGAAGGCCTATGCTATAATGTAGCTAGAAAGGAAGCCATGTCGTAAAATTTGCATGGATGCACTGGCATATTGAAAACGTGCAGCGTTTCATTTCCCTACATCAACTTCCACTCAGGAATATAATAGAAAAACGGCCATTTCAAGCGGTCAAAAGTGCCTTGTTTATTGCTCGTCGATCATCAAGCATAAACAGATTTATAGCCTTCTGGCTCAAAATGGAAAAAGGTATCTCTGCTCGATAATTTCCACGTCAATTCAATTAAATATACGGATCCATCAATGTCACCGACATTATTAGTCAATAAAGATTTTTTTTTTAAGTGACACGCTAGGAGGAGGAAAAGTCGAACACTGGACTCAGAACAACTGAATTTTAATGAAACGTGTTGAGCTTGAAAAATTATCAGTTTCTTTTGTAAGTTTGTCATCTTCCTGTGTTACTGTACCTCTCAATTTAACTAAATGTTTTCTTGATGGTGTTTAAATAGTACGGTTAATAAATTATTATTACAAGTTTGCTGTTTTTTTTTTTTTGTTTTTTTTTTTTGTTCTGTGCTAGGCCATAACGTTCAGTAGAAAGTTACAGACGTTTATTTGTGTAGTTTCTTCAGAGCACAATAAAAATCAATCTTGCACAACATTTCCAGCACATGTATCTCTTATAAACAATCACAGGTTATGAAGTGCATCCAAGTTACCAGCCGTAATGAAATGAGACGAAACTTGTAGCATAGGTGTTTTGACATAGTCCTAGACACCTGTGGAAAATTTTCCAAACAATCAAAAATCGAAAAGTTGTCTTTTTAAGAAAGATTCCGTACAGATATGACAACAGAACGCGATGCATGTTACTTGGGAACGAATCAATCAAAAGCAATCTTTCTTTCAGTGCCTCCCCGATGGCGCAGTGGTAGCGTCGTCGCCTTGTAATCAAGGGGTACCGGGTTCGATTCCCGGTGGAGACATATAGTGGTTCGGATCCCAGTTTAAACTGTAGATCCAGTTCCGATTAGCCTTAGTGTGCATAAAGTGGACTTAAAACACAAACTCAATCACAGCAATCTTTCACACGGTAACGGCATACAGATCGCACAAGCCTGAAGTCGAATTACGGAATCCTCAACTGACACACGACACGTGATTTATCAGTGTGAAATCTCCACGAGTGGGATATATAATGACCGTCCTGTATTTTGTGATATCAGAAGAAACATTTTTGAAAGGTGAGAGAAAAGATGACCTGGAGTAAGGACATAGAATGTCCTCCTCCGTAGCCGAGCGGGTTAAGGCGTTTACTCGTCTTGAGATCGTTCGCTGCGGGACGGCGTAGGTTCGAATCCGGCTCTGGTCGGAATTTATTCGGCCTACGTATAGGGCCGGTGGCTCACCATCGTGAGGAAATTAGGGAGCTCCGAATGAGTGAGCGGTAACCCGGTCGAGAAGACCTACAACGGCTGGGGGTTCGACGGGCTGACCACCCGTCACCCCAATACTGGTCTAACATCTCCACGCTATAACAGGTGACGGAGGAACAGTGTGGGAGGGAGACCAGCAGTCGGTAGGTAAGCCAAGGCTCTCCCGGGCTGTCGCGCTATGGGTTATTAAGGACATAGAATGTGACAACGGAAGAGGAATGAAAGAAGTGTGGTAGAGAAAGAAAAGAGACAAAGGTAAGCAAGCGAGAGAGAGGAAAGAGAAATAAAGAAGGAAGAGGGGAGGAGGAAAAGAAGATTTGTTGTTGTTTTACTTAATGTCACTTTTCTGTCACTTTTGGCTAATCGCAACGATGAGGATGAGCGATTATATGATGACATTTATGAACATCACAAAGAACATCCATGCTCAGGCTGGGATTCGAACCCAGGACCACAAGCGCCATCTTGCAGATATATATTATTCTCAACCCCCGTTTAGAGCATACGTTCGAGCGCGCGTATGTGTGTGTGTGTGTGTGTGTTGATTGATTTGCTTTATTTCACTTCGCCTTTTGTGCCACTTTTGGCTAATTTGCGAAGATGGGGATGAGTGATGATATAATGAAATTCATGAATGGACACTCACAAACATCCATGTCCAGGCCGGGATTCGAACCCGGGACCCACCCCTGGCGTCGTAAATCGGTGTGCTAACCACTCCGCCACGGGGGCTGGCTTGTGTGTGTGTGTTGTTAGGACTCTGGTTTTATCTAATTCTCTTCTACAGGCATCTCATTAATTACGCGACGTATCGATATAAATAGAAAAGAGGACAACGTAAAAGTACAACGGATATCCTTTCTACCCTTCTGAGGTTGCAAATAAGTGGTTTCCTGCCGCTTGTTGCTTGTGATTTGAAATGCAAATCAACACGGCATCTTCAAAGGTGGATTTATCTTTAGAAATGTGACACAGCCTGAAAAATACGTAGATTTAAAGATTTTCGAAAAATGGATCATTTTTAAAATTCTTACAAGCAGTTATTTTACCAATGTCGATAATTACTTTCTATATTTCTTCACAAAACTCTGCATCAATTTCTAAAAATGTTCTTCCTAACACCAGAAAGACACAATTGTAGAACTTATCTGGGAAAAAGCGGAAGTTTGGTAGCCCTATTATGTAATCTTATGTAACTTCTATGTGAGTGAATATCCGACACAAACAAAATACACAAGTTTCAAGAAGCAATCACTGCACAGTCTTTTCATTTTTCCTCATTAAATAGGACTGCATACCAACATCGAATAACAGAAATAGACTTTCACAAAATAGCACGACAACCATTCAGAAATTATTATAAAAATAATTACCTATTCAACACATAAATGAATAAATGAAGGAACTCTTCATTTTACATCTCTTCAATGAATTTCTTTATTTTTCCTTCAATTCATATATCCAACCAGACCTTTCCGGATGCATGCGTTGTGCACCGTTGCAGACGGATCTCTAGAACTATATGTTATTAGTTTGTTAAACTTTTGTATTCACCGTCTCGGGATGAGACAAGACTTTTCCTTCCACACCCAGAACGAGACAAGCTTCTTCATTTACGAGATCGTGGCGTGCCTCGACGTTTCACAATATGTTGTTCTCTGGAGTACAGATTTGATGCTCTATTCTTGTGCCCACATTATCTGCGTACAATCTTTGTCAATAACTTACGAATCATCACATACAGTATATCTGCGTATTTGCTGTGCTTGTGAATAGAATTTTGAAAATCTCATATAATGCAACTAAATTCATTGATACACGTTGGAAATTGTTTCTATATACTTTATTCTTGCTAATAGCATGTCACACGAGCAGGGTTTTATATTAATGAAATCTGTGAACATTCGACACAAAGGAACTAGTAAAAATAGCTTAATGAATGAGACAATTGTGTGCAGGTTAGAGAGGTGGAAGCAAGCATGATTAATGATGACGAGCAAAGTTCCGGCAATTGGTGAATACCGGCAATTTAATAAGTGGACAGCTGGATTTGGATTAAGTACTCCGAAAGGCAAATAAAAATGATTAGGAAACAGTTCAGCTTGTTTGTTTCGTTTCATGCAACACTTTACAGGAAACTACGTTTCGGAAAGCTAAATCTGAAAAAAATGAAAATCGATGTAAGTCAGGTAATAACAGTTTTTATTGCACGACTCCTATGCTACACGAAGATGAACTGATTATTTCACACAAAACCCTTTCTGCATCGGTGGGATGCATCCAACAGTGAATCCATTGATTCTGTGATGTTACGGAAATGTAATGGATTGAAATGCTATTTGCTCACATACCATCCATACAACAAGGGCAAACTGATGAAATCAAAGAGCTTTTCCGTTTGAAACGTTAAAATTGGTGATTTGTTTGGGGGGAAGTAACGCAAAGATCATGATGATAAATGGAAAATACGTGAGCACATATGTTACACTTTACATAAGCAATAATTGGACTTCTTTGTGAACGTATTCAGCATTGCTTGCAATTAGAATCTGATTTACTCTAATAAAATTCCACTCTCCATCGGGTGAAGAGAAAAAATTATGAGATGCTAACTAAGTCTTGCGAGGAAGGGAATGTTGACACCAGTGGTTGCGCAGCGAGTGTGTTGTGGGTAATGGGGATGGACATGATGAAAACGCAATGTTCTGTGGTATAAACAATTGTAAAAAAATATATAATAAATAAAAAAAAGATTTAAAGAGCGCCAAACAGAACATTTGAGCTCTACATGAAACAATTCCTGTGCCTCATGACACACGGATTCGGAGAGGGTACATTCAGTTGTAAGCAGCCTCATATGGCTGCACCAATCTCGGCTTGATAACTTGAATGAAATTCTTAGAATCATATTTATTTCGTGTTGCATTTTTATTATTATAAACCAAAACGGATAAAATACCAAAAAGAAGTACTCCCTATAGAGATTAGCCTGGTTTAGCCTTTACTAAAAAAAAATATATATTTCACTAATTACTGTTCATCATGTATCTGGTATCTAGACGTTAAGTATTGATTTCGTCTCCAAATGAATAAAACTTAATTTCGCTAAATGTATCACGTGATGAATGTTTACAGGAGAGAGTATGATGATAGGTTTCTGTACAATTTCTGAACGAAATTAACTAAAACCATCGCACATCGATGACCTCATTTAACAGGTCATGGATATTTTTTTTAACACACTTGAAAATATGTGCAAATATTTTAGGCTACCTACATGGATGGAAACTTTTGTTCCCAGATTAATAATGAAAACTTAGGTTCATACCGGTCCCAGTCAGAAATTCCCTTTGGACAATTAACTGTTCAACAATTATTTCCCTGGCAATTACGGTTAACTAACGAGTGGCACGTATCGTAGCGGATGTTAAACCAGTTATTCCCGGGTTTTAATGAGCTTATTACTTTCTTTAACTTCGACCGCACCATCATTTTGACTTCTGATACACTTTTTGCTTTATTGTAATGCTAGGATTTGATGGTGCAATAATGTGCCTGAATTAACCCAAACAGCAATTGTCCAAACAAGTCTTTCACCGTTGAAAAACAATTATAACTTGGATATTCACATTCTCTCTCTCTCTCTCCCCTCTCTGCCTCTCTCGCAGCAATGAAAAATATCCTTGCGTAATACTTTAACAGAATTTCAACGATAATTGTAATAAAATTTAGTAGCAGGACAGAATATTTTTGCTGGTTTGCTCTTCAAGTCAATTTTAGAGGATAGAGTTTATTCCAAGCGAACATAGGTGACGTATCACTCTCCAGAGCTTATTAGCCATTCTATGACATTTGTGTATCTACGGTTTCATTTCATATCGTCAGTACTTAAACTCCAGAAGACCATGCAGTAAAAATGGATGGAGCGAATTGACAATACCGGAAGCCTCTCCGATTTTGTTAATATTTAGCGTACACACTAAATGAGACCTTCTAATCACGAATATGAAGTTAAAATTTGGGGGTCACGTCTGGAAATTGCGAAATATGTGAAATTCAGCTCTCCCTGATCCGAACACAAACTTTGAATTTTTCCACGAAAACAATGTTTATCGCAATATTTTACGTTTCAGAACGAAAAATATATGTTCTTTATATTACCACGACCTAACCTAAAGTAACCTATTTGCGATTACTTACCGATTGAAAAATCTTAATTTAGTAGTACTATATCTTCAAGGTTTCTACACGGAAGACGTCATTTTCGTAACTAGCAAATTTGTATGCTCGATGCACTGTTGAAAACCTACTTTTAATCAAAGATTTAAGGATGTCCTGTCCATCCTCCTCCATACTCTATTTCACGATCCGTGATACATAAACGACTTTCTTACTCTTATCTTCCGCCATTCCTGCACGATCCATGATTTCCAAGTTTCAAATCAACAGTCTTGCAACGCTGTAGACAGTGTAACCGATTGCGATCGTAAATTGTTAGCCAAATGGATGTATGAGGTTATACTGTTAAAAAATAATCGAACAAATGCAATGCACTAAAGCATAGTTAATGGAATTAAGCCTTTATAACAACTTGGTTACGAATTCTTGGTTAATAACTGTTATATGTACTTTCTACGAATGGTATTGAGTTAAAAGGAGGGTCGAAACATTATCACGGGGTGGAGTCCAGGGAGAAAATACTTCTTTGTCCTATTGGCCAGTATGCTCCAGTTACAGAGAAACAAATGAGGGGCGTAATGGAGGAAGGACAGGGGGAAATATATGAAAGAAGTAATTGAAGACGCATGTTACCAAGAAGTAAAAATCCTAGCCTAGTGGAGGGGTGCCTCCAATCCATCAACAAATTAATGATCTAACCGAGAACACTTATCCACTATAGGTTATGGGACTCATGGCTTGAGACAGTCTAAAGGTGAACTCATACAGTGCAAACTTTAGACTGCCAGCGCAAAACTGCAACCATGGAAATGGAAAATTCTTCTCGAAATTGAATTTCCTGTCTCTTGCAATGGAGCCCTCACTGCTCCTGGGGAAATGTCAAGAGCGACGAGCTCACCCATGCACTGCGCTCATCTTGTTAAAGGAAAGCATCTCATCAGTTGAGGGATTCACATCAATACACAAATGTAGATGCTTATTTACGATACGTTAATTGAACGAAAATTCCAATTCAATCAGCAATTCGGATCAACCAGGCGCGATCCAGTGAAGCAGGCAAAAGAAAATGCAGTTCTGAGACCTTTTTTGAGAAAAAAAAATCAAAGGGAGGAGAGTATTTGGTCGTAGGTATTTCTGCCATGCACGGCATTATAATCTGCACATATTTGCTTTCTATGAATACTATGTTTGGATGATTCCATGTCATTTCAGGCAGGTGTTGGCTCTTGGTTATTATTTCGACCATTTGGGGGGGGGGATGCACAGTGGGGATCCTCTTGCTTTCCTTAAAACGAAGGGACTCTAGGTAACTCATGACTGATGCTTACATTCAATACTGTCTAAATGCTCTTCTTGACATTTCCCCATTCCCTTTAGTTTGTTGTGGAATACTTGAACTGGAAAATAATGTTAGTCATGGTCACAATATCACTAAAGTTACAATCTGAAATGAAATATGCATAAACCGATACGAAGTTTATTGTTTTAAGTCCACTTTATGCTCAGATGAGCTATTCGGAATTTATAGTGGGTTTTTGATTGATTGAGATTGTGTTTATAGTCCACTGTATGCACAGTAAGGCTAATCGGGACTGGACCTACAGTTTAAAGTGGGATCTGAACCACTGTGCAATGTGTCTCCACCGGGGGATGGAACCCGAGACCCCTTGACTACCAGGCAACTGAGTAACCACTAGGCCATCAGCGAGGCCTGCGCGAAAAGATTACAATTCTAGACAAGTTCATCTTGGAGTTTTGGATTGAATAAACCAAGTATTTATTGACACAGAAATGAGTTATTTAATCATACGTGAAATGATTACATGATTTTAGAGTTAAATATCAAAGACTAATACCGTGATTATTAGATAATGCACAAAATAAGCATACTTCTCATTCAAGGCACACTGGTTAGCACAGCGTACTACGAACCCAGGGGTCCCGGGTTCGAATTCTGGCCTGGGAATGGGTGTTCTTTGTAGTGTTCCTTTATAAACTTCATATCATCATCATTCATCCTCATGGACGCGATTAGCCAAAAATGGCAGAAAGCAGCGCTAAATAACAAAAATAAAATCATTCAATGTATGGATAACAAAGATAGTATTAAGGTGTTTTTTATACAGCGTATATTGATACACTTGTAGGTTTAATTGTATCTTCTACAAATATACTGTGTAAAGAAACAAACTGCCGGAGTACTAAGTGAGGTGAATGTACAAATGACGCAAGGTTAGCTAACTGTAATTAGACGAACGTTGTCTTTTGGTTAGTCAAATGTATACTTTCTTACAATACAACTAAAGTTAACCCGAAAATGTGAATACCTTATAGCAGTAGCATTTTGTGCAAATAAACTTTTTTTTAATGTACAGAGAGATGATCTAAAATTTAAAGTACCTGATAAACTAAGAAACAATGCCAACCAAAGGAGAAATTAGGAAAATGAATGTGACAAGAGGCTACGCATACAATTATCATACAGATAAACAAGTGTATACCGTTATACATGTCCTTAAAGAGGAACGAATGTTCTGAGTTTTGTTTTTATTGATATAATCTGAAAAGTAATGACTGCACAGTAACAATTAAATATATTAATTCCCGGAAAAAGTGAATGAAGATTGGCAAATAAAAAGTAACACTGAGAATCGTTATAACTATAGATTAACAATAGTTCCTAGTATGTACCGAGGAAAGCAGTAGTTAATATGAAAGGCAGATAAATGGCAACAAAGTCTCTTACACGCAGAGAAAAGAAAAATTCATAAAATATAATACTAAATTTAAGTAGATTTTCATGAAATAAATATGGTTAAATATATCAGCATGAATGAAATGACACAGTACAGATCATTGTTGGTCCCCAGTCATTAGGATGGATTAATTTTTTTGTCTTAGATAGAACTAGTGCATCGATACTTATTTGAACGAAACAAATTCTACAAGAATTATATTGCAGTCTCATTCTTATTCAACATTTCATGCAAGTAGAATTTTCCGGAGCACAACCAACTTACATGAAACTGTCTTCCAATTAATTGATATGTTTACTTTATTCAAAGGTACGTTATGTAGAAAAAAATATTTAAGACTTACAGTATATACAGTGTACTTTGTTGTGTGTGTGTGTGTGTGTGTGTGTGCAAAGTCATGAAAATTCTAGTCCTACTTTTCGCAGCAAGAAGGAAACTTCCATTTACTCATGTAGAGTTGAATATATATTTACAGCATAAGATGAGGATATATAGTTTACTTCTGATCAAGATCTTCCCACATTAAACAGTCACTTTTCGACAAGCATGGCGATGAAACACGAACATCAATTTGCCATCAACTTTCCCTATTGGAAATCAATAAGCCTCTACCGTTGTATGTGTAAACACCACTCCGCCTGACGAAGTAGCTTCAATAGAGACTGCTGTTAACAAGGATAGCCTTTCATTTGCTTTCCTTGTCCTGCCGCTCTCATTTAATTCAGAAATAGCACCAAAGACAAACAAAGTACAGAGTGATATACAAAATTATTCAATTCCCAACAGTCTCCACATGTAGTGATCGAAATTACTGCACGATATTCTTTTATACAACTTTAGAGTACGATGTTTACCACGGAAAGGGCTCTATGCGAGATTAAACACGCACACTCGCACGAGCGCACGCATATGAGCAAATAGATAGATGGAGCATGTAAAAATCTAAATAAGGAGCACATTGTAAATATTCTATATTGTGCAAACGTAAACACGATAAAGGTGGGCATGGATGCAAGCTGTCCCGTAGTTAGCAGTACGCTCCGGTTTGACTTGAGCATCTAAAAAATACTACTATAAGCTTTGAATTTATTGTAGGTTAGCTTTGGTTTCGATATTTTTTAACGATATATACGGCTTGTTGGAGGTTAAAATACTACTCTCGTTAAGTTCTTACAAATAACTGTTTCGAATTATGTAAAAGTCAAACACTTAAGAAAGATACTTAGATCAGATTTTACTAAGGAAGATTTATCGGATAGAAGTATTCACAAAAATGGTTCAACACTAAAACACTTGAAATTTATTAACGTCGTTGCACTTTTGGTTGTTAAAATGACCCAAGATTTATAGAAATGTCCCTGCTTTGGAAGTAACCACCAATTTGAATATTTTGCCCCTTTTCCTTGCACTTACTTGGAGATATCCCAAGTGACATTCAGCATACCAGTTTCTATCAACACATGGCTTATCATCACGTTCTTCTACCTAGATGTCTACGATCATGTTGCGACTGGGTTCCATCTCGTGTATTTCCGCGCAACCCACCACATTCACCCACCCTAAGCCACTTCTTATATAATCTCGAATTGCTTACTTCAGTTATTTCAGTTCACACACGAACAGCGAAGAAGTGCTTCTTAGTATTAAAAAAACAAGACATGAAATATTTTTTGAAAGTTTGTTCCATAAAATAATTTTACGAATATGTATACCTCCACACTATTGACTTTCAGAGTCTGAATTAACTATGCAATAACTTGGAACCGAAAAAAAAACCTTGTTTCAAGCCCGAAGCAATACGATCCCAGACACCAGAGCTGCCATTCGCAACCTGCGTCATGGGTTCATTAAAGGTGAACCACACACGTTATGTAGTGGTGTTAAGAGTGTACGGCACATTAAAAAAAAGTACATTGTGCAAAGTGCACGTATATTAATAAACGGGATTCATCTCGTAATCTGTGACGGATGCACTTAACCTAAGTGTGTTCACGCTCTAGCAAACTTTTCTTTTTTTCAATTTCTCTTAGAGTTGTCTTCATAAAGCCTCCCTGATAGCTCAGTCTTGAGGGCCAAGTTACAATTTCTGGCTCTAATGTTTTCTAAGTTGAACAACTAGAGCACGATAAATCCTTGTGCAAATAGTACATACGCTTTTCAAAATTAATTTGGTAGTCTTGTAGGAGTCATTCTCATTCAGACCATAAACAAAACACAGTGCTCGACAACCACTAGACAAGGGTCAGGAGGTACTGCAAGAAGGTGCAAATTTAATGCCGGGGAAGGTTACATTTATAAAACACCGTTATCGATTGACTGAAGTTTGTTTTTAATCCACTTTATGCTCAGATAGGTTAAACGGAACTGAACCTC
Source organism: Lepisma saccharinum (assembly GCF_977018435.1). Lineage (NCBI taxonomy): Eukaryota > Metazoa > Arthropoda > Insecta > Zygentoma > Lepismatidae > Lepisma > Lepisma saccharinum. The sequence continues at coordinate 146,170,667 of NC_139230.1, forward strand.
CGAACCACTGTGCAATGTGACTCCACCTGGAATCCCTTGATCACAAGGTGACAGCGTTACCATTACACCATCGGCGGGGACCATAAAACAAACATCATTGCACAAGTTAAGTTTGACATTAAGATATACTGTAAGTCCATTTGTCTGTTTAGCTGCAAACATTTGCATGCGTTGCATCAAATATTTGCCTCTTCCCCGATGATTTTTCTTTAAACTCGTTCCTTCCCTTCTTTCTGCCTCAGTAATTTTCACACATATATCTTATATCAACGTAACAACACTAGCATATTTTAGACAATTTTAACAAAGCAGATCCAGGAGAGTGCACTTATTTTGATCGCGTAATTATTTTATTTTGTCGATTCAAATTCACAGCAATATAGCCTAAGCTTCATTCCGTGGTGAGATTTACGCTACTTTTATTCATTTCAATGGAAACCTAAACTTTGGTTTTATATTGTATAATTTGCTACATATTGTAACGGAAAAGGTAAATTCCGTAATGATAGACGAATGAATACCGTATCTGCGTAATATATTAAAAATCTAAAAAAGAAAATTTAATTTTTTTTGGCATTGTTCCAACCAAATCAGATGCAACCTGCTTGAAATATTTTGTTAAAATTGTGTATAAATGAGTTGTACGTGTTCATGTAAAATTATTAAGGCAGGAAAGCGCAAGAATAATATGAATAGTTTGAAGGCGGATAGGCAGTCGAAGGGCTTAGAAAATGCATCAACTGCATCCCCTTCCCTTTCTTCTGTAATTACAGACCTGACTAAGGATAACCAGGAACGGTTTTTGATTGATGACACGTGGCTACCGCGTAGATCCCCACCCTTGCTTGTGCCTGGTTCGCTAATATGGAGTGAGCCGTGACCTCATCTTGGAGTAGCTCAATGATTCTACTCACGATGACACAGAAGCAGAGAGAGATTTGTTCCCTATCGCAGATCAAACTCAGGATTACCGGCATCAAGCCAGACTCCGTTTGGACGTCTCCAACAATCAAGAACGGTTCAAACACTTAAAGAGGAAGACGTGTAACAAATTGTTCAAGTTGATCAGAGGCAAGAACTTTCTTTCTGACGAACAAGAACGTCCTTTCTGACGTTCAGTAGTTATTTCATATTGGTTGCGTAGAATTTCAAGAAGAATCAGTGTTATACGTCCTGCTCTTTCAACCTGAATAATTTAGAAGTATAAATTTAAATTATTATTATTATTTATTTGTTCAGCATAGGATACATTTCCCAATTATGTTGAACATAATACACTGTGAATAAATAACAAGAGAGAAGAGAGAGAGAAGAAAAATAATACATGAAAGTATGAGCGTCTATCTACACAATATTTACATCAATTTATGAACTTATTGTTGTGATCATCTTTTTTTTTCCAGCACACTACGTTAGTCTGAACATATCGAAGTCTACAGTTTTTAATAATTCATTCACCGTGTCCTGCATGCGCACTGCAGGTGAAAACTTATGCGTGTTGACCCTTGACCTCTCCGTGTAGAATAATTTTCGGTTTCTTGCACTGTGTCGGCGTACATTAAAGTTTATACTTTCTAACAGTGCAGAACATTCACAGCCGTGATTAATCAGTTTCTGTAAAAAAAAAAAATAATAATAACATCACTGACGACTCTTCTGTTGAACAAAGTTTCCAGACCGAAATGCTTCCATAAAGATGTATAATTCTTTTTTGTGATATTCAATGTTCACCTTGAAGCACAGCCATTTCACAAACAGCCTTTGGACGCTCTTGCCATGTTTTGTACTGTGGATTCCATATGGGACTGCAGTATTCCAGTACGGGACGAACGAGTGTGACGTATATTTTTACAAACGAAGCACAGAAAAAAACAACAGAAAATTTCTTCTATGAAACCAACTAGCTTTATGCACCTTTTCACCAAGGCTTGATAATGGGTGTTGAACGACAGGTCAGATGTGAAGTGACACCGAGGTCAACGACAACTCTCGTACGCCTCACCGTCGATCTGCCAATTTTATACTCGTGTATGATGGTTGTTTTTTTGTTTGGTGAATGACATTACGTTGCACTTATTCACATGTATAATCATTCCCGTCTGCTTACACCAGTTTGCGAAGGAGTTTAGGCCTTCCTGCAGCGTGTTACAGTCATTCAATGAGATGATTGGGTAGTCTAGTTTCATATCGTCTGCGTACATTAGAATATTGACTTTTTGCAGGTGTCTCAAAATATCGTTGACGAACAGAAGGAAAAGGTATGGACCTAAATTGGATCCCTGGAGGACTCCCGACGAAACTCTTCTCTCGGCCGAGGCAAACCCGTTTAGTACAACTGCTTGTGTGCGATCAGAAAGATAGCTTGCTAGTAATTTGTGCAAGTTACCAGAGATTCCAACACTAAGTAGTTTCTGGAGAAGGATGGAATGGTTTATTCTGTCGAATGCTTTGCTGAGGTCTGTGTAGATTACGTCCAACTGTCCTTTGTTGTTTATACAGTCCGCTATGCTTTGTGTTATCACTGCTAAGTTCGTGGTTGTGGATCTGCCCTGCACGAAACCATGCTGCTGAGGAGCTATTACAGTTCTTAGATTCCATCTGAGGTGATCGAAAATGAGTGATTCGAATACTTTGGAGAATATTGGCAGAAAGGAGATTGGACGGTAATTGCTAATGTTGTGTTTGTCGTGTATGCTTCTGGAAAAAGAAAAAAAACTAACGTTAGGTGACAATCTCCTTGAGGCGTATGAGCTACGTTAATTTTAAAATAGAAAATAAATTACATGCTGCAACTGGGGGCAAAGGGTACATCTGAGTGCGCAACAGGAGAAAGCGAATCGTTATCCCATCTGACATATGGGGTCATTGTCTTCGGAAGGTCGTAGATTCAATTAGACGGGCGTTACAAGAAAGTCCTAGCTTCAGCCTCTCGTGTTACATTAGGTTAGCATTGCTTCAGCAAGGGATAAACGGATGTCAGTGTTTGGAAGTAACTAGACACTAACAACACAGTTACAAGTAACAGTTACTTCTTTTTCTGGAATTGTAACGGTAACTAGCTACTTTCAAAAGTAAGTAGCTGTAACAGAGTTACTTTTTGCAATAGAAGTAACGTTATCACCAGTTACTCTTACAGTTACTGCGACACTTAAATTATTAACTTGAGAATTTGTAACGTGGGAGAAGAGCTAAATTTGGTAACTATCTCTCTGTGCAACTATGTGTCTTCTCTGGGTGCTAAAGTAAAATGATTTTCGTGGAATCGCCTAAGGTAAGGAAGTCAGACTTTGTTGCATGCTAAATTTAGAACATCCACGATTTATGGGAATTCGCCATTTCTAATTGCGCGAGAAGACTTCAGTGTTTTGAGTGGATTGCTGCATTCATTTGGAACGTGGAAGTCGAGCTAGAAAGAAGTCATTGCATCTTGTTTAGCTTGGATTGGGAGAAAAGAAACGGGTGCAAATGGAAATACAGCGCCCGGCACACGAACGATTTTTCAAATTAAAATTATTCAAACAAAGCTGATTCTTTGTTCCATCATTTCTACTTGTGATAATGCTATAAAAATATGAAGACTTATACCATGTATCAGAAACATAAGTAAAACACGCTTCATAGTCTTCACATATTTATTTCCTTACAATGATCATTGATTGTGTATAATTTGTTCGCAAGAAAATTTCTGGTAAAAAGTAACTTACAGCTACTTTTCTTTCTAAAATGAGTAACTGTACCTCAGTTCCTTTTAAAATGTTTAGAACAGTTTAGTTGTATACTAACGCACTGAGGATGTTTTCACATTTGCCCTGAATCTACAGTACAAGAAAATCAGCCCACAGTAAAATTAAATGCGGCTTGCCTTGTCAAGCTGAATTTGGTAATCAAATCAAACAAAACAAAATAAGAAATTGCAGTACAGTTATGCGTTATATAAAACTTACAACGTAATAGAGTAGGAAATTGTAGCGCAAATACGTATATTGTAGTGAGGAGGAAAAACTTCTAGACGTTCAATGTTTCCAGCTGAGATTACATTCCTTTAAAATATGGCCCTTTACAAGCTGCCCAAAGTAACACTATTCCTACACATGTGACGAGCTCTGTCCGATGTAAACTGCAATCCACATTATAATATAGCACAAAAAAAATAAACCTCTAATTACAGCACTGAGCGGTGGAACAAATGACCTGCAGAAATATGTGCAGATTTGACTATAGATCCTGGCGTAATTATCGCGTTGATATTATAATTGACATTACAGCTGAGATAGAGATGGTTTTGGCCTCTTGTATTCTGTCGACGGAAAAAAAATTAAGTGTAGTTTATCGAAAGAAAAATTACCCCATTAGCGTCATACAATACAAATTACACTAAAAGAAATCAGGAAGAAATACATTTTAAGGGTGAAGCTTCTCACAAAGTAAAAAAAAAAATAATGGGGGAACTATTTGCGAGTTTATTTTATTTTGCTGAAGGGTTAAAACCTTTTGCACAGATTGCACAAAAATGGCCTTTCTGGGCACGTTGAAATACTACTTGTATTGTGCTTGTACGTTTGGCCTGCAGGTAAGTGCACTTACGATCTACGATGTGAAATATTTTAAGAATTTATAATATTATATTTACTATCAGTAAAGGAATTGATTGTTTAGTGAGGGTTTGTAGTTGTACTGACTTATCTTAACTATGGAATTCAATTAGACAAACATCCTGAAAACTATACAGCTTTTGTATCTAACTGATGATGGCAGTGAATACAACTGGAGAATAGATGCCTAAATGGACATGACATAGTAATATAGAGAACCACAATCATGTTTACTATAGGAACAGACCCAGTTCAAAAATTACTTTCGTGATAATTTTAAGCGTGGTTCTACTATAACTACTGCCAAATTTGATTTCTCTGACATGGTAGGAACTTGTACAAAAATGTACTGAAGCATACACTATTCCGCTCTCATATTACACAATGTATTGGTAAAATAGAACCTTCAAAATATCGTTCGTTTCTGAACTTGTAGAAAAAGGTACTAAAGCATACACTATTCCGCTCTCATATTACACAATGTCTTGGTAAAAAAGAACCTCCAAAATATCGTTCGTTTCTGGTGTCTTCCTCGAATGAAACTTAAGAAAAATTGCATAGAGAAAAATTGTATTATAAGTCTTAGTTTATTTTTTTAAATAACACCTAGTTTTCTTCTTTCCTTTCTCATAACATGGTAAGAAATAGATTCACTCTTTTCTAGGTTTAAGTGATAATGTCAATTAGGTGAATCAAATAAAAATTTGTAACCGATGAACATTTGTTTAACATTGTACATTGGATCCAATTGTGATGTTAATTTTTAACTTCCAGTGTAAAACAAGTTTAATTTCTTACTTAAGATTTCGCTATACTTAGGCTGTCAACTCTCATTAATGGATTTAAATTAATTTAAAGACTGAAAATAAATTTAACAAGACTGGGTTTACGCGGGTAAGGTATTACAGGGTGGCTACAAACAAGCAGAAATGAAATTCCCTGACTTTTCCAGGTTTTCCAGGACAAAATTTACATTTTTCCCTGACAATTACAAACGAAACTAAATCGATGTTTTTGCAAATGGAAATAATAAACTCATACAGATCCACGTATGGTTGTGTTAAGTACCAATATTATCTTCTATGAAATTGACTTAATTTCTCTATTCTCTATTCTCTATTCTATTAATTCAAACTGCAAAATAGTGAATTTGGAAAATTATTACAATTCACAAGCTAGGGAAGGATTACGGAATTCTGTCATACGCAGTAAGTTTAAAATAAAATACTTGATTATTTTTAAAGTTACGACTGAATGAGATAAGAGTGAAGAGGGATTGACTAAGAAATACAGGGTGTCTGTAAAGTCACTTAACATTTCAATGAACTAATGACAAATCTTTTCTTTTTTCCAAGTGATCTGATAAAATGTACTCTATAGAAGAGAGAATAGCCGTTGTTTGGAATGACGTATGAACAGGTGCGGACGGACTTCACTCGGAAATTCAGAAAACCAGGCCCCACCAACCTGGTCAACAAATTCAAGTGAATAGGTAGTGTTGAGGATGAAGAACGTCCTGGTAGGCCAGCCATAACACCACAAATTGTGGAAAATGTACAGGACGCGATCACACGTAGCCCCACCGCATCGACCACGCGACTCAGTATCCATAATCCCAGCATCTACCAACTGTGGCTCATAGCACGGTGGATTGGGGCACACCAAGCTTCTTACTATGCGCCAACAGGATGGGGCACCACCCCATCTTGCCATCATCGTTTGTGATCACCTAAATGACGTTTTCACCGGTAGATGAATTGGTCGTGTCTCGCAACGCGGAGTTGCACCCTTCGATCTGACCCCATTAGACTTTTACATTTGAGGGTTTATCAAGTCTAAGGTGTACGGGGGCGAGGATTCACAGCATAGCCCAGTTGAAACAATGCATTACGGCCCCAGTTGCTCAGATTACACCAGCTATGTTGGAGAAGGTGTTTCGGGCTGTGGTGGATTGTTGGCATATGTGCCTAGACTTGAGGGGTGGTCACACTGAGTTATATTGATTTTGTGTCCTACTGTGATATATGTTTCAGTACATATTGTATTTTGCACCATAAATCCTGTTCATGCAGAAATGTTAAGTGACTTTATAGACACCCTGTACAATTTGTAATTTATCAGTCTCCTTATACAGTCTCGATATTATATGTTGATATTTCCACTGAGGTTTGGAACCCTCTGCTTGCAAGACCCTTGAGTGCGGACTTATTTTTTAATGCATAAAGCTCTCTTCTCTGTAAAGCAAACAACTTAACTCTTGCATATACGTGAAACAAATGAATCGAACAAAATAAAGTGTCTTAGTTCCTTACATTATCAATGGGATTTCTGCTTCAGTACAGTATATCCAAGTGAAGTACTGTGAAACTGACAACATGCAGTTATACCATTAATGCTGACGACAAGGGTATGTAGGTATTAGAAATTAACGCAAGGAATTTATATAATTGCATTCTATAGGTACCTGATTTAGCTAACCACACATTAAAACAGAAACACTCTAATAATAAAAGCTTCTGAAAGTTCATATACGAGGGGCATCCTGAAAAAAAGCTCCAATGGTGCCTATACGCAGCACTAGTGGTCGGAGAGCGACACACACACACACACACATGCAGGCAGGAAGAAGTGGCATGTAGTTGTAATCCGGTACAGTTGCAACGCAGCCGTTTTAGGACAGTTCTAGGTTAAAGATTGCACCAGCAATCGTGTGAGGTGTGCAGACCGGACGTCGTGAGTGATAGTATGGTCAGACAATGGTGCAGACAATTCACGGAAGGCCAATCGAATGTGCACAACCCCATACAGCTGAGTACCCACGGGCCCTTTGCATCACTTCAGGTGAGAGATCTTGGACCACTCCCTGTACAGCCATGGCCTTGAATGTACCGACTTTCATCTCTTTGTTTAAGTGAAGAGGTTTCTGGCAGGGCAAGGATTTAACAGCTACACTGCGGTACAGATAGTTCCAGTCTGTCAGACACATATAACATGGGCATACAAAATTTAGTGCCTTGTTACGACAAATGCCAGAACAACGGTGGTGATTATGCCGAAAATTAGGTTAGGACTCACTATTACTAATGCAATAAATTACAACTGATATTCTTGTTTTATTTTTGCCTAATCGGTAGGGACCTTGATATTTTGTTATTTTTTTTTTTTTCAAATTGGTGTATTTTCTTATTTTTTATTCTTTACTATACGGTGTTATTTTTCTCAAAATTCACATTTTCATTTTAGCGCATTTTCTGGCAAATATCTGAAATTATACCTTCATGGTGTTCTTAAACTACTGTTTCAAATTGTACGTCACATGGCTTACGCCTCTTAGTGAGAGTTTGATATCTTGAAAGTTATTTTGGGAAAGTTATTTTCCACACCCCTTTTTTTAATTTTAAGGTAAGGATTTTAGATAATGGAATTTTCCCCATATATATTGAAGGGTGCATAATGACCATAAGTGGCGACGCACCCAAAAAATTAAAATCAATCAATCTCACGTGACAGATACCGATATATTATGGCACCAAAAATTGGCATTTTCTTTTTTGACTTGTTAGTGTTACATTTCCCAAAATTCGCGTTTTTGTTTTAGAACATTTATCTGCCAAATATAGCGAAACTTAATACTCCATTGTGCTTTTAAACTATTATTTTAAATTGTAGATCACATGGTCTACGTATTTTCGTGACAGTTTGATATGTTGGAACAGATTTTTGAGGAAGTAAAAGTAAAGTGCTCCCCTGCACTTTTCCATGAAGGTGTATAGAGGTGTGGAGTTAAAGCCCCACACTTTCTTGATCACGGCTGAAGGTGGGGGTAATGTGATCAGCACCACGCTCCTGACTAACTTTATCCCTCAAAGTTTCCTCAAGGTACCAGCTTCATATGATGCAGGGTGGGTGCCGGAGCAGTTTCAATAGGTGGAAAACATCCCGGTTCTCCCCCGCAGGGGATCGACCCCGGGTCTCTGGCATAGTAGTCAGACGCCCTAACGACTGAGCTCCATTATTACTCAGTCGACGTGCGACAAATACGAAGATGTGGCTCCCGTGTGACGGTAGATACGCACTCGATCTCCTGTTAGAACCCTGCTACTTTGCTCTGTGATGCAAATGGTTTTGATAGAAGTTGAAAAAATTGTAGGAAATACATGATTTATTGTGGCTGTCGGAATTATTCCATGCACGTATAACTCTATAGTTTACTCTTGAGTAAAATGTTGGAAAACTTGCAAGTTCTATGTACACAAACATGTCCTAGAAAAGACAAGAATGTTGGATTTCATGAAATTTTTCGTTGTTTTAGGACATTTCTTTAAAGAAATCGCTAAAAACGTCAACAATTCGCATTATTTCGATATTTCAAACGGGCAAAAAATGTGTCCAGACATCACTGCCCATTCCTAAACATAACTTCGCAGCAATTACCATTTTGCACGGTTTTGGCGTTTGCGAAAAATCAATGTCCCTACTAATCGGAAATTACTTTCTGGCCACCCCTCGTATAAATCAGTAGATGGAAAGTGAAAATGTAGCAGGGCTGACAGAGAAAAGTCAATTCTTGAAGAAAGTGATTGAATGATTCGAGTAAATTAAAATATTTACGTATTTATTATTAGTTTTTTTTTCATAATATTGGACATTAACCTTACTCAATGAGAGATTAATGACCATCTCTCACGAGTTTAAACAGAAAGGACAGAGAGTGGCGTTAATTTCATTGCAATAATAGTGTTGCAGTAAATTCGAGGTTGGGAGAAAGCACTTGCCAATTTTTATAACGTTCACCAATGCAGATTTATGATCCACTTTTCGTGATAGTATTCAATATATATTCCGTTTGGTTGGATTCTTCTTGATATCTAAGAATAGTGTAATGTCATTGTAAACGTATGATAACTTGTGCGAAACCAGTAATACGTCAGGATGATGAAAGAAAACCTTCGTAAGCACTGCTACATTAAATAAGGTGAAGTGAGCCAGAAGAGTAATAAAATTCCAGCAGCATATTTGCAGTCTAAAGCTCTTCTTGTTTATGTATGCGATTTTTGTTGGATGTTGCAGTCCATGCAATTTCTGTCGAATATTGTAGTGAGATACTTTGTCGGGTGGCGATATTCGACAAAAATCGTATGTATGAATGGAAGCTATTTGTTTCCATGTTCATTCAGTTTGCCCAACAAAATGCTTTACTACGACGTCTGACAACTATCGGACGGCGCCACCCACTCTTATCCCCTCCAACTGTTGACAAGTCCCCTTACTACTCCCATATGGACAAGAAAAAATGAGAATTCAATGAAATTTTCACGTAATATTTAGAGGCTTAACCTTTACTCCCCCGGTTTTTGTGTTTTTTTCCATTGGAATTCGGAGGTCGTGCCCCCAAACCCCCTTTCTCGGTTCGGCGTTCTGAATTGTACACGGTTGCATGCTCTGATGTATAAGCTGAAAAACAAAACTTATCCGAAGTAGATTGCTCCCATAGTGCCCGAGTTATAACAATTTTCCTCCAAAAATGGAAATTACCTATTTTTCGTAAACAAATATCACATTTTGGCTTATTACTCAACTTGTATGGCACCCAAGAACATGAAACATGTTTCATTCTCTTGAGAAATGTCCAATCTATGAATAAAATACTAAAGTTCGCGCCTTCTCCACAAAATAGTGGGAGAAGAGGGGGGCAAACTCCACATTTTTGTTTTTTTTCCATTGAAATTCGGAGGTCGCGCCCCCCAAACTTCCTTCCTCGGTCCGATGTTCTGAATTGTACACGGTTGAATGCTCTGATGTTCTAGCTGAAAAACAAAACTTATCCGAAGTAGATTGCTCGCATAATGCCCGAGTTATAACAATTTTCCTCCAAAATTGCAAATTACTTATTTTTCGTAAAAAAAAAATAATCACATTTTGGCTTATTATTCAACTTGTATGGCACCCAAGAACATTAAACATGTTTCATTCTCTTGAGAAATGTCCATTCTTTGAAAGGTATAATAAAGTTCGCGCCTTCTCTCCAAAATAGTGGGAGTAGAGGGGGGCAAACTCCAGATTTGTTTTTTTTTCATTGAAATTCGGAGGTCGCGCCCCCCAAACCCCCTTCCTCGGTTCGGCATTCTAAGTTGCATACGGTTGCATGCGCTGATGTTTTAGCTGCAAAACAAAAGTTATCAGAAGTAGATTGCTCCCATAGTGCCAGAGTAATAACAATTTTTCTCCAAAGAGTGTTCGAATTTAAGATTCCCGCCGAGAAGCCCGTGCGAGAGAAATTTCTCTTTCTCTTTCTCTCTCTCTCTCTCTCTCTCTCTCTCTCTCTCTCTCTCTCTCTCTCTCCACCTGCCATCACTGGTTTCTGGCGCCATGGTTGTGTTGTGCATAAAAGGGGCCTAAAAGTTGAGGCCGAAACTTACGAACGACATTTCCTGTTCCCGTGCAGAGTTCCATAACGATATCTTTAAATAAATAAATAAAAAAAAAAGTCAATGAAGACGAAATTCCCTGACATTTCCCTGACTTTTTTTGACACCTCAAATTCCCTGACTTTTCCCGGTTTTCCAGGTCTGTCGCCACCCTGTATTACCCTCCATTTCTATTTCACTATAATATGCACTGTTTGTATATAATTGCCACAATTTACATCATTTGTGATTTTTACTTTAATTACTCATATGATGCGTTGGGTGTGGGTGTCTTCGTAGTTTAAAGGTTAGTACCCTTGCCTTGGTAGGAGAGCGGTTCCATCCCTTGAGAGAGTAAATTGTTGGTGTAGATCTTGTTCCTGAAACCCAGTTAAAAAGCGGGGATGTGAATAGACACATCAACTATGCATCACTAAAAAACGTCTCCCAGGACTTCGTGAGTTTCTGTAGATTATAAATAGCAACTAATATAAGGCAAGACTGACTTTGTATCAAAGTTCCTTCGCAATGATTGTAAGAATTGCTTTCCAATTGCAGATTAAGCAATTTGATATAATCACCGTTAAAAGTCATGCATCCCCAATTCCATTCTAACATATCATTTAAATAAATTAATTTAAACAGATTAAACAGAGATTGCACAAGTGCAACACTTACCAACGGTTGCTTTTAACGTACCTGTCCTCCATTTACTCCACTGCCTTCAGAAGAAGTAAACTTGTCTCAAAATCAGACGCGTCAGCATAAATTTATAACGCTTGAGGTTGTCCTAGGTTTCACACATCAACACCTCTAATATTAGTTTCATCCATCTCTCTGACTTGTACGATTTTTGCGATATCTGTAGGTTTTCGATATCGATTCGAACTAACACACCTTGGGACACTCGTGCAGTAGAATGCAATCTTTAGAGACTTTTCACATGAAATATAGTTATCTGGTTGTTGTAGTTCCAGAGATGGCTTGATATGAATTTCTTGGCCCGATAAAGGATTAGGTTGACCGCTTTAGCTATACGACTCGATTCTAGTTTACAAAACTAGATGCATTTCGGTGGTCCATGAATCTAGAGCTTTTACAGTTATGAAAAGGGTAATGTGATTTAAATCAGTGGTATTCGAACGATGGTACGTGATTTCCAAGATTACGGGTACGAGTAAAGTGAGTAATATTGTTGATATTCTGAAAGTAATCAAACGCCACTTGGACGATTTCAGAATACAAATTTAAAAATAATCTGCAGAAATTGAGAGAGCAGATATCTTGTAGATTGTAGTTTTGTTATTTAGCGTCGCTTTTCTGTCACTTTTGGCTAATCACAACAATGAAGATGACTAGATGAAATTTATGAGTAGACAGACACTCACAAAGAACACCCATTCCGGGATTTGAACCAGAGAACCCCGGTGGCGAGATCGAAAGTCGACCACTTAACGCGCTCGGCCACAGGAAGATGTATCTTTACTACAACTATCAATCACACTATAAATTTGAAAGCTACCTGGAAAATATCAATAGTTAAAAAGAATGAAACCATTTCAATTTGTAACTTTTCAGTCACTGTTCGCGAAGAGGTCAAGCATCTTCCATTGGCGTGTCCTTTGGTCCAGCTTCCCTTTAAAAGAAATGAGTTGAGTTGATGTTTTAAGTCCACTTTATGCACAGTAAGGCTAATCGGGACTGGACCTACAGTTTAAAGTGGGATCCGAACCACTTGTGCCTCCACCGGGTATCGAACCCGGGACCCCTTGATTACAAGGCAATGACGCTACCACTGCGCCATGGGGGAGGCCCATTTTAAAAGAAATGAGAAGAACACAGTATGCAGAAATATATTTCAAACTATAGAACTGATTTGGCTGAATGTATTGACAACGTTTCATTATTAGCATGCAATCTTAACTACACATCATCCATTGACTATTTTATCATTACCTATTCTGGATGGGTGCGGTAGAGTAGTGGTTATCACACTGGATCAGTAGTAATTACAAGTTCGCCAAGGCTCTGATGGATCGAGTGAAAAAGTTTACCTGAAGACAAGATAGATGCTCTCTCTAAACACAGTGTTAGATTTATGTACAGGGTAATAGGTTATGGTCAATGTCAAAATAAATTTGCATCCTTCTAGGGCTGGCTGCAAAAAAAAAAAAAAAAAAAAAAAAAAAAAAAAAAAAAAAAAAAAAAAAAACTAGTCACGCCAATGAGTGACGCTTGCACATTATTAAATTTGCAGGTATATAGTTGGAGGTATCTGTAGTTATCCGCGACTCAATAATTTAGAATAGCGCTGGTGTAGAGATTGTCGATTTCCAATCAATATAATTTATGTTGCAATGAGCTAGTATTTGGTTCAACCCAAATGACGCCGTCAATATACCAGGACAAGGATGTCACTTCCTCTATCTTGATTTCCATTATTGCTGTTGGATAAAATTGGGGAGGACTGAATTACTTTCCTATTAGCTTATTAGAAAGTACACTGTTCCCATTACTCAATCTATCCACGTGATCCATTGATGTCAATCTGCCGATCTGAAAGCTGTTTTTTTTTTTTTTTTTTGTTACGATTAAAAACTAAAACATAGCTTCAATTTGTTACGGTTTGAATCAAATAGTCCTCACACTGACAATTCTTAAATGTTAGTCCCCCCAATGATTGCCTCTGACCGACACCAAACACAAGCGTACGTGGAACACTTTATGAGGCATATTTCATGACATCAACAAACATGGAACTAATTTCAGACTACATGAAACGTCTACACGAAACATTAAAGAACATAACAAATAAAGCGTCTGGTTCAACATTGAGTTTTTTCCATACTTACTCAATCTGATATCATTCACTTTTAGAAAGGCCTCTTCTAAACATCATTATAATGCGAGTGACAAAAGTCAATTTTGTAAAGAAAATGAAACACTTCACATATTCTCTTGCGAGACAAGCCAGAGTTTTGAAACAAATCAAATTTGCTCAGGCGGATAATCATAAAATATTGTACGTAAATGCTAGACGATTCCATCCTTTTGATTTGTTGAAGGATGAAGCAGACCAGTTCCTCTGAAATCATAGGTGTGTTTCACTAGTCTTCTTCCTATCTTGTGAACGAAACAACCACAACTATCTCACTATCTAGTAGAAAGCGAAACCCAATTAGTAAGTTAATAACAAATTATATTGAAATATCCAACACAGAAGTAGGGGACAACCGCAACAATTACCACTACTCTCAAATTTACAATAGCGTCTTCTTGAACATGCGACACAATTCTATTCCTATTTTACCACCATAAGAAAAGGGAGCAACGGGTAACACAAAATTAACAGAGGTTAGATCCCTTCACAAGCACACCTAAGTAAAGCTGAGAACTACTACTGACTTCTTTTCTGAAGTCAGCACGGAAAAGAAACTATTACTACAGGTCCTCAGTAGCTCGAGAAAAAAGGAATGCCTTTTGTGCCACTATCCAGACTATTCTAGTCTAGTGCTATGAATCGTTAAGTAAGAAGTGACTATCTGGTGCTTGTTACATTGGATTGAGCATTTAGTTATTACAAATTCATGAAATAAGAAAATTGAAACTTAGTAAAATCAGTATGAATAAGGTGATGTGCAATGACAGCAGTGAAAGCAAGAATAATAAGTGAAAATTTACAAGTGCTTGTGCTTGAAGAAAAAAGCACCAGATTGAATTAGATCCCGAGAAATACATTTCTTAAGTACATTCTCAAAAAAAAAAATATATTAGTGGTGCATAACAGTATCCCGAAAGGCTAAAAAGTTTATAAGAAGCACTGAAGATTCCAACTTTCTCGATGCAGATCCAAATAGATAACCCGAAATACTGATGCCGTGTTAGTATGGATTATGAAAATAACTCCACTCACCCTACTCCATGGGTAGGAAGAAGCTTCTCATCAGAGGCACCACCAGTGGCTGACGGGCAATTGTGGAGCCTGGAAGAAGAATGTAGGTAGTGTTGTTTAACACCATTTTGATGCTACTTCTCTCAGTAGCAGCACAGATGAGTAAGTATGTAAGGTTGGGTAATTGTGAATAACTACACGGTGCTTTAAAAAACGAGGGGACTACTTATTAAAGGTGAAGACAATGGATAAAATCATCCAAGCCAGGTAATCTCAAGAAGGATATTTAACAATGTATTTCTCGTTTTACCCGTGGCACCATGATCTCGAGCTTAGGCGATGAGTTCTCTGTGCCATGACAAGAAACAAGCTCTTTCACCGCGAGAAAAAAATGTCTGGTTGGTAATATATCTTTCCCACGAGTGTATTTTATGAAACTATATGTAAAGCTGCCGTGACAGTTTCAGGTGTGTGTGTGGTGTGGCAATTGGAAATAATTTATGGAAACAAAGAAAATGAAGAAATATCATTATCTGGTTCTTTCCTGGAATTCGTCCGAGTTATTGAGAAGAAAGCAGTACGACCGACACACTTCAAATATAAATGTAAAAACTATTTCTAATGGCACGAAACGCTTCTCATGGAATCGAAATTTAATAATAAACTTTGAGATAAATAAGTCTCGCGGATCCGGAAAAAATAATCAATAGAAAGAAGTGGCTGAATATTGACAGTATGTAACAAAAAGGTCAGACTAAACGTTGGGCCGGAGACGAGAAAGTAAATTGTCTACATGGGTACGGAAATGTGTATGTTTTTTACTTGCGACGGTTGGAAATACAGTCAACGATAAGCGAATATGACAACGGTACTGTTAGAGTTACATAAATTAACGAGCACCAAAATACATAGGGAGTCGCGTGGAAAGAAGTTATATTAGTTATTACCAAAAGGATAAAATAAGAACGGGTTTGCAGTGGAGTAATTCCTGGTTTCCTGATCTTTCTTAGATTATTTCATTCCACACGACTTCCTTTGCATTTTTTTTTTGATTCAACACTTCCATAGGCCTCAGCTTTTTTCATTGGTTCCACATATGTTTCTTATTGACTGTATTTTCCCCATGCCTGAATCGAAAAAAATAGAAACTCATTTCCCGACTCACGTTAACAAGACTAATTTTCTGTCTCTGGCCATAGAACAGCCTCCTAACTGTTTAATTTATACTCAATAGGCAAACGAGGCAGATACATCACAATTACGTGCATGTAATTTAATGCAACGTAACTGAAAGAATGTAACGTTCCCAAAATATGGATCAGACTGGTGTACGAGTACATATACAGATATCTCCTTGGATCTTTATTCCGACGCCTACCTCTTCCACACAGCAACGTCGTACGGATATGTTTCCAAAGAAAAGAAAGTTCGATTCAGTACCGCGATAGCATGGTGGTCGTACTTGTATTGGAAACATGAAGAGACACTATTCAAAGCTCCCAAGTCTTATCGAGAAATGCAATTCACTGAACGCCCGTGGAGGTACGGAGAAACGCTGTGATGTCTGCACAGATGGTGCAGAATGGTAGAATGGTGTGCAATGGTTGGCGAGATTGGGAGACACATTTCTAACAAACCCCTTCTAAGAGATCCCGTGATTACTTATCGTGGCAAACAATAGAAAATGTAAAGATCAGGAGTGAGGAACAACAGTATTTTATAGTAATATAGTATGTAGGAGTAGTATTCATAGTACCAATTATTTCGCAATTGAGCAAACTAATTCGAAAGCTTAGGCGGCAAAAAGTTTTGATTTATTTTACTTTGCTTTTCGGCCACTTTTGGCTAATCGCGAAGATCAGGATGGGTGATAATATGATGAAATTGAGGGAAGGACATTCTCAAAGAAAACCCATGAACAGGTCTGGAATCAAACCCGGGACCGCTGGCGTCGCAGCGCGGTGTGTTAACCACTCCGCCACGGCTATCGGCTGTTTAAGTCGACTTTATACTGATATAGGATAATCGGGGCTGAATGTACAGTTTAAAGTGTAATCCGAATCATCGTGCTATGTGTCTCCACGAGCAATCTAACCTAGGACCCCTTGATGACAAGGTGACAGCATTAGCTACCAAGTCATAGGTCTATGATGTCGGGGCTTTTAACTTGATACGAAAAGTGATTATTTAGAGAAGTAATTTAAGAATGTGGCTACCAAGAAACTTCCAGTTGGTATTTGTCAAGTCGAGTTTTCTCCATCCGTAAGATCCACAATACTAATAAAATAGATGATCAATTTATGTGTGGAAGGCGAGGAGAAAGAGTTACGTGTGTGTTATATGGTTGTATTGAAATTAAAGATAATGTGGGTAATTGTCAAGTTTTAATGTCCGTAAAATTGCTTTCAATATGAGCAACGTAAAATAAAACAAATACAAATTGCACCCCTCTTGGTGAATTTATGAAATAGATTAAGGAACAAAATGAAATTTAGATACTTTGCCCAGGATTTGAACGTAGGGCCCTGGATGCGCTCATTACTCCCTCATGAAGGCTGAAAGTGAATGTTCTAAATTGTGTGAAAGGCAAAATCCAAGATGTAAGCTGCAGTGCTATCTTGTAATGTCATATCTGAAGAGAAGCTTTTGTATAATGCATGTGGAGAAATAAACTAAACTTAAGACGACAGAATCACATATGGTTATGAAAATCGCCTCAGAAGTAGATGAGAAGCTAACATTTTTGCAAATAAAGAGCACTAGAAAAGAAACTTATTCTTCCTTTCTAGATCAGTTTTAAATTTTTCTGTACTGTGCCTTTCTATCCACTCCGTACACTCATAGCTTCATAAATAATAAGCAACAGTATACAATCTGCGACAAACAGGAACATGTACACGAAACGCTCACAGAAAGCATAAGTGCTGAGAATACCATACCTTTTTAATTTCCAAAAATTTTTCGTGTTGGTGTTTCAGTTCTGCATTCTACAAGTTTGGTGGTGGTGTTGCAGTCATGTCAGCAGTACATTGAAAACGTCATTGTTATGTTCTTCTTTGTAGCTAATCAGTGATGATTTATTCATTCAAGTTTTTGGACTTTTAACCACTGTTATTTTTTAAAGAGACATGCAATCCGGAGCGGTCCAGTCCCCGGAGATCAAGGTGGAAACCTAACGGTGCCACATGAAGCCTTGATCGTGACCTTGATGTGGTCATCTGACAAAGTGGAGCCTACGCCACTGATAATCCTACCTGGCAACTTTTTGTATATAGAGGTCCTTGTGACCGACTGACGCGGTGGAGCCTAGGCCACCAAGAATAATCCTCCAATTATATGACTACACGCTACCCTGAAGACGGGGGCAGATTTAGCCTCTGAAACGTAGGTAAATCTCTTTAAAAAAAACAGTGGTTAAATGTCCAAAAACTAGAATGTCATTGTTATGATTTATTCATGTCAGAAAAATCTTGTTTACGTAATTGGACAAACTGTATGTATAGAATTTGCAAATATTTGCTATACCGGTTGCTGACAAACATTGTTCTTGATTTACAATGAAACTGAAGATAACGAACATATCTGTTTCTGTAAATACACAACGAGTAATGTTCAATTTCATAGGTAACATTTTACGTGCAATGAAAAATTCAATGACGACCTTGCTGGAAAAGTACAGGATGATTCAAAATGGACTTTACAACTTTGAAAGCATATATAAATTTATTCAGATAGCTTGCAGAGCATGGTAGTCAGACGCGTTACAGACTGAGCCACCGCGGCCACCATAGGGTCATATAGGAAGGCAGATTTAAATGTTCCTTGAGTCGCTAAATTGATGCCCTATTGTCCCCAACGTCAACACAGTTGTATTCCAATGCCCTAAAAGAAAAATAAGGTCCCTTGCCCCCCCCCCTCTGGTTTCTCTAAAGAGAAAAAATTGAATGGTCACTGTCCTCCCTCTCCAAGATGCCAGCAGAGGAGCTTCGAACCTGGAATTTCAGGAACGACAAAGAGCAGTGAGATCGTATCAGAGGATATGGTGACTTTGTTTAGTGTGGATATCTACATTTAACCCCAGTGTAATAAACTTGTTAAGTTGACGCGAACTTTCATTACTTATACCCGAACCCTGAGTGCATAAGATCCTCATATCTCTGGCTAGAATAGAGTTAACATTATGGGTAAATCTGAATACTGAACAGGTTCGTTTCAGATTTATGGTGTCTGCCACGTCGAACCCGGAACGTTTCAGATAGTGGGGCCCGTTTCTGATTTTTACTGCCACTGCAACGTGGGTGCGTGTGTGCGCGCTGGGTGCGTTTCAGAGGGAATGGGATTGCGTCGAGAGAGAATGCGACTGCGGTTACCAGCCTATGCAGCAGCGTGTACTGCTTTGCTCCGCCCATTCGATATCCTCCCCTTCTCTGCCGCTATGCGCGGCCTTGCTCCAGAGATGTCCGGGACAGGGTATCGATAGATTGCTGATAAAATTACAAAAAATACTGGTCGACTATTCACTGCTGTCACGAACGAAACGGGGAGATGGTTTTACACCGTTGTGGAGGGGAGACCAATTATCAATTTGCAAATTACATGACAAATCAGTATTGAGCTCATTTCGTGCAAAGTATCATGCACAATCGCCTGAATGGACATGTCCATAACGCTTTTCTGATAAGAGCTCCAGCATGAATTGCGTACGAGAACTGTTCATATCATGTCCAACAAAGGTCAAAATTGTTTTTTTCTCTCCCAACCGGTGATCGTGTATGATGATTGAATTCATTATCTGGATTTCGAAAGAAATGAAGATCGAAACTATGGAAGGCAGTATCCGTTAGTGGATTATAACTTAAAAACAGAATCAGTAGTACCTGTGCATTATTCTTAGCTCTCACAAGAACTACGCATGACAATTTGAATAAATGTTGTCTAAGAGAGGACAATTGCGAAAATTTAGAATTTGAAAGAGAGCGGGAGAGAGAGAATGACAGATGTAAATGTGTACGTAAAAGAGAAAAAGACAAAATATTAGATTATAATTAAACAGAGTAGCAAGCAACAAACAATTTATTTTAGAAAATTTCGTCGCGACGGAATGCATTTGCAATCAACCGTATCTTTGAAAACACATTTGTTGTCTTCTTAAAATACTGAAAGACATTTTATAAGAGTTTACTGTTATTAATCACAGTACTTTTATTACTTTTTGAAGACGACTCACAACGTCTATAACTACGTATATTTGTGTAATTATCAACAAATGGTAACATATTTCGGTAAGAATTTACAATACCGGACCCTTCCGTAATTTCTATCCTAGTTCTTATACTCACGAAATACGTAGTCCCGATGAAGTATCTGAGGTTAACATGTGGGGTGACGTGTTGAAATTGTTAATTGACGTGTAGAAGTTGTAAAATAAGCTTTTCAATTACCGCGATCTTTACAAGCATGTAAACCATGTTTGTTCAGTAATCTGCGTGGTGTGAGGAAGATGGCGACTTTGAAGGTAGGAAACAAAGTTCTTTCCTTCTTAAGTTTTTTTGGTAACTTTTAGTTGGGTACATATTAATAACATATTCGTTCATATTTCGCATAGTCAATAATTTGGGACACTTGATCACGATTGTGTAGTTAAAATTTGTCGCTCAAGGGCTACGAAACTGACATTTTTTTTACGGTTCCCCACAAACCATTCACGCATAGTCCCAAAAACCATTCACGGTAAAGTTAGGTTAGATTAGGTTAGGCAAACAGTTAAAAATTCGTTCTAAACCGTAAAATATTGAAATAACCATTGTTTTCGTGGAGAAATCCAGGGTTTCTGTTCCGATCGCGGACCACTCAATTTCGCTTATTTTGCAATTTCTACACGTGACCCCCAAATGTTAACTTCAAATTCGTGATTAGGAGGCCTCAATTAGTGAGTATGCAAAATATTACAAAAATCGGGGAGGGGTCCGGTATTGTAAATTCGCTCCCATATTTCCTTCTGCTATAGAATTCAATTGGTAAGCTAAAAGTTCTTACTTCAATACTTACTTTATATTTGATAACATTGATACATAGCAAATTGTTTATGGGATAATAAAAATGAATAGCCGACTTAAACTACTATATAGTGCTCAATTTTAAAACTTGTAATGTTTGTAAATAAAGGAATACGGACATTCAAACTCAATTTGAGTTAACATGAATTGCATCTGAGAAAAAAATATTGTATGGCCATACGCCGCATATTATATGCGCACACATTACACATACGCAAACACACTTGAAACATGGAATGTGAGGATGTCTTCTGGCCTTCCCTACACCACTTGGGAACGAAGTTATCCACTACTTCAATCTACATTTTGCAACTCTCTTCTCTTCCATATCATTTCCACACCTCTTTTCATACACACCCCCCCCCCCCTCACTTTACCCACTGTTCTGTGCTTTTTTCTCCATTCTTTGTATCTGTCATCACTACTTTATTGCTTCTATCTTCTATTAATTAATTAATTAATTAATTAAACATTCGTTATGAAATCGCTCCACATTTTTACAGCCATTATTTTCTCCCATAATACTATCTTCACAAGCTAGTGATCAGACACAGCCCAGGTGTACACAATTTCTCAAATCAAATGGTTGATGATGCATGCCCCTACTTATCAGGAACATTATCTATTATCAAGTATAATTAGGGACTTCAATTTCTAGGTGTTATAGTACAATTTTCTGCCAAATAAACCTAAAATTATACCTTCATTGTGCTATTAATCTAGTATTCTAGATTGTAGGTCACATGCGTACGCCCGTTCGTGACAATTTTATACGTTTAAAACTATTTTTGAGGAAATTATTTTTCACTATTTCTCGCGCGACAAATACTGATGTTATGGCTCTCGTGTGACCAGGGTGGAAAAAAATCATGAGTTTTTATTTAAAGAATCATTTTTGTTGATTTTTATTATTTAAATCTGATTTTTAAGAATTTAAATCGATTTTTTAAAATTATTTTTTAAAAAAAATATGCTTTAAATTGCTTGCATGGTTTTTGGCACCATGCACATAGATGTGTGTTTTTTTATAGAAAGACTTTTTCTAGTAAATGTCCCTGTAAAATATTTGAACAGTTTGATTGAAGCAAATAAAAAATATAGCTACGTGAACATACATTTTTCTGTTTCTGAGACTGTAACTACTATGGAAATGTTTGTTGATGAAACTAATAATAATTTCAGTAACTTTTCTTCTAGTGAAACTAAAACATTCTGGATGTACTCTATAATTGTAACTTAAAATATTAACTTAAATATTTTTATAGTCTTTGTACCTGAATTCTGGAGATTTTTTTAATGATAGTTCGAAAAATATCAGATGCCATGGTTATTTACAGTTTAATGATATTGACACTATTTATGGTTTAACATGATTAGTATTTTGTATATTTTTCTACACAAAATATTTGCTATTTTTGCCCATAAAATTATTGAGTTTTAAATCAACAGAAATTCTGTGTTTACATTTCCTTTCGTATGAGCTTCACACCATCAATACATATAGGTATTTTATTTCCTTTATTTTCCTGTCTTAGAATCTAATAATCACCATTAAATGATTACGAGAGTAATGTACTAGTTATTTCACCAAAACTGTTCCTGATATCTACAAAATCCTTATGTACATTATTCTATAAATTATTTATCCAGAGTGATTTAGATCAGTGATTTTTTTTTAAAAAAATCACCGGATTTATATCGCGAGTTAAACCGTGATTTAAATCAACCTGATTTAAACCAATCCACCCTGCGTGTGACTGAAGGTGAGCATTCGATCTCCGCCAAAATCGCGCCACCTTGAGCAAAGTTGTTCTCGCGTTACAAATACCGATGTTATGGCTCCCGTCTGAACGTGGGTGAGCACTCGATATCCGTCAAAATAGCAACATTTCGCTCGGTAACTCAAAAAGCTTCTTGCGCGAGAAATAGCATCATTTAAGATGCGAGTTTTCTCAAACATATGCAGTTATTTTTCCCCTAACTTCATTTGGTGAGGATATCTTGACAGTTGAAGTTCACATTTGGCGTAATGTAATGGTTTGTTATTTATTCGTTCCAGGTGATGTAACATGGCGCTAACCCTCCAAAAACTTATTTAAATTGTTGGGATAAGTGGGGAGCGCAGTGCCAGGGTCGACGCAGAGGATTTCAACCCCCCTGCATCCAGAGAGAGACGAAATCTCACATACGACAGTGTTGCGTGTATTACAGAAGTTTAAAGAGACGAGATTCGTGCACTACAGGGAACGTAGCGGACGGCTGAGGACCGCTACCGACGAGGAAACAGCAACATCAATCGTGGCATCCTTAGTCAAGAGCCCGAAAAGCAGTACCTGACTTTGGCGTCAGTATCAGGAGTCAGTCAGCCATCCATACTCTGGATGTTGCACAAGTGTTACAAAATTCAAATGCAGCAGGACCAATTGAGTGGCCATCCAGTTCACTGGACCCTATGCCCTCTGACTTACCTTTGGGGCCATCTTAAAGCCATGGATTAACAAGACAAAATCAATGATCTCCGACATCTTCCAGCACCGGATGCAGCAAGCGTGCGACTCTGTGCACCCTGCAGTGTTATTGCGTGTCCATAGAGGACTAGAGACGCCCATTCGGTGCCACTATAAAAATAAGGCAACACATAGAGCAAATCGTGCACATTTTATAGGATGCCAAATGTGAACTTCAACTGCCAAAATTACCTCAACATATAAAGTTAGGGGAAAATAACTGCTGCACATTCTTGTTTCTGAGAAAATGCACATGTTAAATGATGTGCCACATGATTCCCTTCCAATTTGAAAATCTGGAGGTAATTCCAAAATGTCGACTTTCAAGATGGTGGCTATGATGCATACTGGCTCCATCTGGTGTGCCCCCCCACCCCCATTACCCATATCCAAAGTTTCATCGTTCTCTGTCAAGCAGTTTTCAAATTAAAGGGGTGGTGCTGGACTTTTGCCTCACCCTGTAGATCATGTTTCCGTATTTTATTGCACACTACTTCTAACTTCTAACTTGTTTCCCATCTCACCCTTCTCTTCGGTGAGTGTACTGTTATTGTCAAGTTTCTAAATTGGTCTTCCATGGTCTAATTTTGCATATTCTATAATTAATCGTCTATAAACCAGTCACACACACTGTACTTTAATATTCTTTTTATAATAAAACGTATTCCAAATTTTCCAATTATTCCCTCGGGAAATATTATACAGCAATTTGTGCGCTCTTCCATATCAATGTGATCTAATCACAGGGTCCCGGGTTCGATACTCAATGGAGAAAAATAGTGGTTCGGATTCACTTTAACATGTAGGTCCAGTCCCCATCTGTGCATAAGGTGGACAAATAACATCCATGTGATCTCCGTTTTTTGTAGAGAAAAAACGCCACATCCACATTTCAATGTCTCGTCAGCTTCATCGTTTTTCTTGGTGTCAATGATGACACCCCATTCTATGTTGAAAAATTTAAATGGTATAACCATGCTTTGTTGGATGCCTCTTATTAAGTTGAATCCATCTATCCATAAGCTTTGTGGTTAAACCTAGGCTAAACTCCCAACTTGGACCAGGATTGTCTGTGACGCTACTTGTCCTCATTTTAAGCGTCACAATTTCCTTTTCGCCCTTCTTGGTGCCATTAAAAACGTTGTCCTGGAGCTACAGGCAATAATATGTACAATTTGCACAATTGCATTAAGGACAGGCCAAGTCCATATTAGAAATAACTACAACCTTACTGAAAGTCACAGATAATTATTTGGTAGCTGGACAGGACTGTGCACGTGCCACACTACTTTAGACTAGCGTCGTTTGAAAATAACATACCATTACAGCGAAGAACTCGCCTATTTCCTTCAACCTGACATACACAAACAGGGGATTTCCTATTTTTAAAAAATCGCTAGTTATTATAAATTGGGAAGACAGCAACTGTAAAGAGCATGGGATGGTGTTATTGTCGTAAACAGCATAGCATTGTTCTTATAAAGCTGCTGGTATTTGAGGGTAATTGTTCCATCAAGACCATCTGTGACGGTTCGAACACCGTTAAGAACGGGGGTCACTTCCGGTCCCAAAATACATTTTGGTGATATAAACTAATTTTACTGGCGTGACGAACAGCCATTCTTCTTATGACTCTTGCAGTAAGGCAGAAATTGTAGGCTGTAATGAAAATAGAAACTGCACTCCACTCTTGAACAATTTAAGAAACAAGAAAATATTGGTAAATCGGCCTTTTCGAAACGTAAGTATCTTTTCCCCGAACTTTTGCTCTATTTGACAAATAGAGGAAAAGTGGGCAGTGCATGTTACTGTGGATTTAATCATCCTATATTGTGGAGTGGCAGTTAAGTAAAGGATATCGTGCAAGGAAAGTGCATATTTTCGAACAAGGAAGTTGATGGAATTAGTTTGATCGGTATCACTGCATTGTTCTCAAGTCTTCCACTCTAAGACAGCTTTCTCTAGTTTCTTTTTTACAAATTAGTATTATATGAGGCGACAGCGACTGAATATGAATTCTAACAACAACGGACTGAGGGAAAGGACAATCAATAGAAAACACATTAAGGTCTTAAAACACTAAACACGTAGTATAATTTCTCGTTGATATCAATTCATATCTTTCAAATAAACTTTTTATCAAGAATAATAATATGTGAACAGTAACAAAGTCGAAAGTGTATACGTACTTCGACAAAACAAATTCAAATTTATATAAATATGCCTGGGAACCTGTGAATTTGTGCCCGACTCTCTTTCAAAATGAGCTCGCGTTCATGTTTCAATCTGTAATTTAAGGAAAATAAGAATGCCACAGAGTTGCTTGTGTGGTGGTTGGATGGTTAGCTTGTGTTGTCCTCCAAATATTTCACGTGTCCATCATTCATCTTGATGGACACGATTACCCTAGAAGTCCTAGAAGTATATACAAGCGACGTAAAGTATGGAAAAAGTATAAATATAAATTCAGGAGCTTACGAGTATTCCTTACAAGTTCCATCATGTGATTGATATTGTCATATCAGCACATTTTGAAATGTTGCTGGCAATACACAATTAAAGAAATCTTAGTCCGATTTACGTTTAATTACTTATACTAGATAATACTTGAGAAATGTCAGGAGAACACTTTTCAGGATTTCCGAAATTGATAAACATTGTTCAGCTCATTAATATTCATTGGCTAATTGAACACTGTTCGCTAAACTATCTCTTCCAGTAGCACTGGTTTCTTTTAACTTGACAGCTCTGGACACGATCGTCCATTATAATGGATGCGTGTAACAAGCGACTAATTAATCGAATAGGGGTGTAAGGGGTGGCCATTTATGAAGACACTCAAATGCCAACCTAGCTTCCACGTGCAGACTGGACTACATTTTGCAGACTAACGAGGCTCTGGCGTCTGGAACAATGACCAGTACAATCCTCCATTGGACTTCTGTTGTGTGGTGACCATATGCGTATGTCGCTGTCCCTTCATCTACTTCATCTTATCACCATTCATCCTCATCTTTGCAATTAGCCAAAAGTAGCAGAAACGCGAAGTAAAATAAATCAATCAATCAATAATCAATTGAATAATGTTGGAGAAAGTTCTTTTCACAACGTTATAGCGACGCCAACATTTTGGAGACTTAGCACGGATAGTTACACTATTGAAGTAGGTCCAGTTACGCTATTCTCTGTCCCGAGAATCTGTGGAGGCATAACGGTAGAAAAGGAGAGAAAGCGCGCTCTGCTGCGAATGACCGATAGCTGTAGTCGCGTTTTCCCCTCTCACGCTGTCATTGGTCGAGACCTTGCTTGCTCCAGAGATTCCCGAGACAGAGTATAGTCTCGGATGCACCCGATTTTCTGATACTCGGAAAACTTGAAAACCACGCACGTTGAACATAGACAACCGCCACGAACGTCCAGTAGCTAAACAATCGCATGCCATTTCTTGACGCTTTCCGGAGTCCGTACAACCTGCTATACAGTTGTGTAAACCTGGGAACCGTCGCTTCACTCGGGCCACGTGTATCTATTTATTATATATATAATCTATATATAAATCTCTCTCTCATATATATATATATATATATATATATATATATATATATATAAATAAATGGATGTGTGTGTGTGTGTGTGTGTGTGTGTGTGTGTGTGTGTGTTCCGGCATAACTCTCAAACGCCTGGAGCGATTTCAACCAAACTTGGTACACGTATCGCTTGCAATCTCGAAAGAAATACTGTGGGAGTAAGGCACCCCTGGCATCCCTAGGGAGTAGGGGTGACATGTAAAACGACCGATATTAGTGTGGAATCCATAGTTCTCGGGGTCGCTAAGATGAATAATGACACTCCCAATGCCGTTCAACTCCAAGCCACCCCTGGCACCCCTAGGGGTGGAGTGGAAAGTGGGATCAAAACCACCGTGCAATGAGCCTCCACCGACTATCGAACCTGGGATCCCTTGATTACAAGGCGATGACGTTAACACTACGCCATCAGGGAGTCCCTTAACGAAATGTTAATTTCAAATTTCGCGACCAGAGTGTGTATCGTTCACAGCACCTGCCCAGTTTGATTATGACTAGAGTTTATATTATTAAATGTTATTACTAAACACACATTTCTGAGAGATGTTGATTGTCTATAATATTTTATATGCTAAACGAGAAAACAAATCAGTTATTTCTGAATTAAATTATTTTATTTTTAAGTGCATTTTTTGGTAAAAGTGATTGATTTCTTCCTTTTCCGAGAGTTTTGAACTTGTTTGAACCAGTTCTCGGGAGAAAGCTTATCTGTAATGGCGCCTAGCAACCAACAAGCTGCACCACCTTGTGCTTGGCACAAAGATCACAAAATCCAGTCTCACCCCATCCAAGGGAGGGAAGCCTGTTCGGTCCACACCGCTAGCACCGGGAGCTTTCATCGGTTTTTATTACTTTGGCGACGTCCTTTGTGCTACGAGATTGTTAATCACGTGACTTTTGCTTCAGCTAGAAGATGACAAAAGGCACAATTCTTTATTATGAGTGAGTGTAAGGAAACGGGTCGATGGTCTTCGGAGGGTGCGATCACATTTCTACTTGCCTCTTTCTCACTTCTTGGAAGAATCAGCACCTTCATTCCTCCATCATTGTGATGTATGTTAAAATATCCATTAGAAGTAAATTGAATTGTACCTAGGTACTTGTTCAGTAATGGAATTTTTTTATTCTTTTGACTGATTGATTTGCTTTATTTTACTTAGCTTTTGTGCCACTTTTGGCTAATTTGCGAAGATGGGAATGAGTGCTGATATGATGAAATTGATGAATGGACACTCACAAACATCCAGACCAGGATTCGAACCTAGGACCCCTTGCGTTGTAGCGCGATGTGCTAACAACTCCGCCACGACGGCCGGCTTCTTCATTCTTTACGTGGTTGTAAAGAAAAACTTTCAAATTACTGTGCTTCTCTAATTACATTTGTGTCCTCTTGCAAAACGTAAATTTTCAGGAGTAAACAGGAAAAGTCTCGATTAGCCTAGCTGTGCATAAAAGTAGACTTAAAACAAGAAACTAAATCGAAACAATACTCGCTTCACGTAAACAAGTTTTAGAATGGAATGAAAACATACGTTATACCGTAAGTCACTATTATTTATGGGGAATGCAAACTGCTTTCTGTTGGGGTGAGGTGAAAAAAATGTTCATTAACGTGTAGAAGTTGTAAAATAAGCTTTTCAATTCTCGCAATGATTCTCCGTATACAAGTATGGTAGCCATATTTGTTGATTTGAACAATTGACGTTCGCAATTAGTTACGCTGTCGACAGCGTTGCCACACTGTTGATTTCATACTTGGAGAGCATGGATCGTGTAAGAATGGCGTAAGAGAACAGTAAAATAGTTATTAATGTTGCACCGATTGTTAGGTGGAGTGTGCAGGATGATGGCCGTGGGCTAATTAATAAACTTATGGATTTCGGTATTTTGCCCAAAGAAGGTGCTGACATGTGACAGTGACAATCACGATGTAGAAGAACATGTGGAATGTGGACTAATTTGATTACAGGTAAGTTTGGCAACAGTGCATCGATCGTAAAATTGCAGGATACGAAAATGGCGTCTTCGATGATGAACGTTTGCCGTTAAAGTGATACGAAAATAAGATATTTTTATCGGTTCGTAATCGCAATTAACGCAAAACCATTCACGGATAGCCCCACTGACCATTCTCGGTAAGGTTAGGTTAGGCAAGGCAAACAGTTAAAATTTGAGGTAGTAATATTAGGAATGTAAAATTAGTTTTTTAAGTATTGGAAACACAAAATCTTCCGATAAATAATGAGCAATCGTGCCGATCGCGGACCACTCAATTTTGCTTATTTTGCATTTCTACACGTGACCCCCAAATTTTATCTTCAAATTCGTGATTAGGAGGCCTCAATTAGAGAGTATGCGAAATATTACAAAAATCGGGGAGGTCCTGTATTGTAAATTCGCTCCTTCATTAATTATGGAAGCACCGAGCAGAAAGATTTGGTAAGTAAATTTGTATATTTTATCTTCTGTTTTGCATGCTGATGAGCTGGTGTTTTTTTTTAGTCGCTTTACTTGGCGTAGGGACTTTTGGTCGGTTGTAGGGACATTGCCGAAAAATGGTCGGCAACACTGTCGGCTACCAGACGTAGTGAGTGCACGGTCATGTTCACTTCTGTTTGCGTTTATCTGTACGCGTGTTGTTTATACTGTGTTATTGAGTTGGTGTAATTCAGTGCTAGTGCTTTATTGTGTGTTAATTGTTATTCATTCATTAGTTATGCCGCTAAACAAATATAGTCTTGAACAAATAGTTTTTCTGTACGATAACTACGTGAATACGAACTCTTGCAGAAAAGTGGTCAGGCCATTACGAGAGACAGGATCTCTTGAACCTAAGAAACGTGTTGTATTGCTGTTGAAGGAGGTCATTTTCAACAACACTTATAACACAGGAGGTTAGTGGTCATCATTATTATTACTTTTAAATATCACTTTACGCTTTCGGTTTGCTTTATGCGCCGGGATGCCGCCTTCCATTTCTGTCAACTGAGGATAAAGTAGCGATGTCTAATCTAAGATTAGATGTCAGAAATAAGATGCCAGAAATATTTGTATTTGGGAGGACACCTTTTCCAGCATCTTTGCGACAAGGTACGTGCTTATTTCAATTGCAATTGTAACTGTAATTGTGAAAAGTGGAAACATTACAAAACAAGCTGTTTCTGTTACGGACTTCCTGTAAGTCAATTTGCCGGGACCTGTTGCATGACGGGGCCGCCGAGCGGCCGACGCTCTCGCGGTGGAAGACTTAAATAACCTCCCTGTATTTAGGATTATTGGAGGAGGGGGAATCTCTGGCATCCCTCCCTAGTAATTCTCACACTGGTTAAAATCTCCCAGTTGCATTACACACACGTAATTTTGACTCATTTGGATATAAATATGTGCTGTACGGATCTATAAAATGCGCATTATATTAGTTATTTTAATAATTTGTACAAAGTGGAATAAATTGGTCTTAGTAGTAACTCATATTGCGGTGGAAATACAATTCACTACAAAACGCATAAATCCATGGTTTATATTTTATATACTCGTCTGCGAATCAACTGGTTTCAATCCAGTCCTGTGCGTGGGTGTTCTTTGTGAGTGTCCATCAATTCCATCATACCATCTCTCATCCTCATCGTCGCGATTAGCCAAAAAGTGGCAGAAAAAAGCGACGCTAAATAACAAAAATCAAACCATCGATGGATAAATTAAGATTTATCTGGAAATCAATATGGTTTCTAATACTTACATTCCATGCAATAATTATTTACAGGCCGTCCCCATGGAAACCTTTCACGGTTTGTAAAGGACATCAAGTAGAACAACTTAGCTGAACAATATTTTCCTTACTGGGGCCCTTATTTCGGTGTTACGAGCCCTCGTGAAACAGCATTTTCTTTTCTATATGTACATAACCACGTGACTGGTCCATGGTTGAAACTGACAATTATACTAAAGAAAACTATATTTTCTTATTATGATAAGGACGGACTATGCTAGTAATCTAGGTATTATATATGTATACGTATAGAGTGATAACAGATTGTAAACACTTCGTTAGAAAATTTAAGGAGTCCTCCTTTAATGTAAAAGCATCGAATATTATACGCAACTGTGTGTGCGCGCACGCGTTTTATACTGATGAATTTAGATATTTTCGTTATTTTATGTCGCTTTTCGACTTTCTTAGGTTATTGGCGACAGAGAAGATGAATTTCGAACTGACGAAACAAATGAAGAAATAATTTTTTTTTTTTTTAAAAAAAAAAGTTTCGCCCAGTATGCAAATAATATAGCAGGTTATATAGCTCTTGTCTACTCTTACGGCGGGCGCTCTACACGCTTGCAAGGGAAGTAGGGAGCGGGGAATACGCCGCAGACGAACCAGACAACAGCGGTGACGCCGAGAGTTACGACGTGGCGAGATAAATTACTACGCACACCTCGTTCTATAGGTTGTTGCGTTTCTTATCGCGCTGGATTGGTCGCTTCCCCGCTCCCCACTTCCCTTGCCAGCATGTAGAGCGCCCGCCGTAAGACTGGACAAGAGTTATAACTGAAACTGCCTTATACCTTCATGGGCCCATCTTGAGGAAACTAATGTATCTTGCAGAGTGAAGAATTGATCGACAAAGTAATGAAGGTCCGGTACTACAAAAGCAGCAGTTACAAAGGAAAGTGCCGAGGAAAAGTGTTTATCCGGGCTCTCACTGGTTTCTTGCCAGACACCATCGCCGCAAGGGGGCACCGTAGGACAGCCTCTAACTGCAGGCCTTTTGATCATCAAAGAGGTGGAAGCAAAATTTCATGAGGTGACGAGAGAGCACTAAGTAAGTAGGTAAGTTAGTTTCAAGAGTGGCTGTAAAACAATCTCGGCTTTGATTACTTGCAAAGTGTGGGTCTTCTCTTTTGGGAGGTTGGGCGAGAACGCCAGCGACAAAGTGGCCGTCGTGGAATTTGAAACCGTAGCGTCGTGCGAAAGCAATATATTGATGAAGAGACCAATTTCATTGTCCCGATTGAATATTTTCTAGCTCTAGAGGTCAATCGCGACCATCAGAACGAACGTTGATGAACTTTTTTTTATGCCGCTGTACGTATATAACTGGTACTTAAGTAAAACTTACCCCTGAAATAGTAATCGAACCACAGATCGCTTTGGATAGACCTGTGATTTAGTGATTACATCAGGGTTGTTAAAGGTCCAGGAAACGATGGGTTCTATTGGGTTCCGTAACAGGACCGGAACCTTTCTCCTCGCACAATTTAAATTCAGTCCAAGTTGCGTATTGTTTCATTTCAATACGGAACTTGGATCGTATTTAAATTGATCCGGAAAATAGATTCCTGTATCGTATTTAAATTGATCCGGAAAAAAGATTCCTGTACCGTATTTAAATTGATCCGGAAAAAAGGTTCCTGGACCGAATTGAAATACTTACAAATAAAAAGGATATTTACGGTCCAGAACCCATTTACGCTTACTGATTTTCTCTCCTGGAACGGAATTGAATTTACTTAAAATTCCTGTACCTTTAACAACCCTGGTTTAAATCTACGAAAGAATACACAGAGATAATCATTTCGTCCTATACACGGGATTCAAATTCTGGTTGCTTCGATTTGAAGCACGTTAAGTTGATGCATAGAGCGCAAAGGTTGGCAGAGGAGGTTTGGTAAATAATTCTGCATTCCGAATCACTGTTCAGTTGCAAGGATGCCTAATGAAACATAGGAGCACGATCAATAGTAAGGAAACTACAAATTATTCCAAGGTGGCGGGTATGAGTGAGAATACGTCACCCATGTTGGTATACAAGGGACTATTAGCTGAAACATGAAAAAGGACCTTTCGTCATACATTTCATGGAATGAAGTAATGTGATACGTGCGGTGTGCTTTCGGAAAGAACGTAGCACATAAATTCCTGGTGAAAGCTTGTCTCCTCAAATGCTTTCCAAAACTAGGTGAATATATTTTTCTTAGTACGGATATGAGAGTTCAGTAGAAACTAGGGAATTCGCTAGAGCAGTGAGCAATTTTAGTACTTAAAGATAGAAATTTGAATATCTAAAACGAAAGCTTGATCCAAAAGACGTGCAGAGAACACTGTAAAATGTTGACTGGAGAAATTACTGTCTAAGACCGTTAATTTCCCCACTTGAACTACGGTAAAAAAAAGAACTTGGCTGTTCTTAAATTATTAACGATTGTTACATAGTTTGCCGTAATTAATTTGAATGCTACACTTTTAAAAATATATTATGATACAGACAACTACAATTTATAATCAATGTCTATATTAATTCAAGATAAAATATTTAAACACAAAATTTCAAAGTAATTTTGTTATAAGTCTCAGTGCTGTATTATGGACATATGAGTTTTAAGTTTTTTTTAAGTCCACATTGTACACAAATAGGCTAATTGAGACAGATCTGAAGTTTAAGTGCGATCCTAACCAATGGAGTTTGAAAACAATTTTGATATGGTCAAAGCACAGAATGCAATAAAATGCGATGCGCCATAACATTAGTATTAACAATACAAAGGTCATTTTGTATTTTCTCACATATTTCACCAAATCATCATTGACTGGAGACAAAAAAAAATAAAGAAACAATCTCTATTTATTTAATATTGTTGCGAATTATTTAGTTCCAGAAACTAGAGAGAAAGCAATGCGACGTAAAATATCTAGTCAAAATCAAACCGAGAAAAGGTTCGACTTCGATGTATTAAACAAGTTTACAGAATATGTCTTTATTTGTTTGACGTAATCAGACAGAAAATATTCTTATGAATGACTGATTACTGAAAATATTTAAACTACAGCGTCGCAAAATCTGATCGCGCTGTTATGGTTTATTTTACTTCGCTTTTATGTCATTTTGAATCAATTAAAGGGCACTCACAAAGAACACCTATGCACAGACCGGGATTCAAAACCGGAACCCCTGGCGTCGTAACGCGCTGTGTTTACTAACCACTCTGCACGTTGTACGTACATAGCCTGAAAATTCTCTATGAGTAGCGAAATTTAATCGTGGTTGGCAATGTTCACATTGGTGTTCGGTGTTGAAACGAACCATCCACTTTAATGCGACTTCTTAGGGTACGGCCACACTGGAAATTTTGTCGCAGATGGCAACGTCACGACACAGTCACTCCCCATTGTTTGGAACGGAGCAGAGAGACTTTGTGGCGTTAATTCAGTATTGAAGCACTGGAAACCGAGACGAAACCTGTAAGAAATATTCTGTTTGGAGTGGAAGAAGCTTCACGATATATATATATATATATATATAAAATGAAAGGGAAAAAAGAAACTAATTTTGTAACCTCCGTTAAGACAGCATGAAGATATTTTTGAGTCCTTTCGAATGTCGTTATCATCTTCGATGAACTACGGACTTATGTAAAAGACGGGACGTAAAGAAACACACCTGGCATATACAGCATCGCCTGAGCAACGGCTGCATGCGAATGTTATATTCTATCTTAAGTAACTCAGAGCAGGATATAAGTGGTTTATATAATCACATTTTCTTTACATGAAAATGCAACATATTATCAATTCCACTTGGAGAATCTAGTCAAGAGTACATGCTCAGTTTGTTAATTCCACTCATCAGACAACCTACGACAGAAAACAATTTCGAAGATAACACGTACATTTCTCGCTCTTCACATAGTTCTCATCACAGAAAGTACCATTCTCCTGATCTTAAAAAAAAAGTAACGCAGTTCGGGAAAATTCATATCCAAAATCAATAGGTCCATTACCAAATGAAAAACTTCCAATTCGTGGGAAGCGAGAGAGGCCTTTGGTTGATGGCCATGATTAATTTTACTGGTTCTGCAAGACAGTCAAACATACCGACATTCATAAGTCCATTTACTATTCTAATGAAAGAACACGAACAGCTAAGTGTCCCATTCTAACTGGAATCAAATCCCGACCGTGTGCAAATTGACAAGCGAATTCATGAATCAAAGACAGTTGGCAGTAATGGAATTCAGCTGCGACTTTACAAGCGTGAAAATGCGTATGATTTATAGTTCTTGCTTCTCAGTACGCATCGTGAACGAGAGAAATGAACAGCAAGTGAAATCGAGATCAGAGTGACTCTGAGCTGTCCGTATTGATTGAAGTCCCTCGGTGGATACTCCTTGGTAATCAGTAATACCGAAGGAATGGAGATGAAGGATTTGTACCTTGAACCTAGTTTCCCCACATTCATCTTCAGCATAGTAATTAACATAGCGGTAAAACAATGTGTTTGAGAGAATTCAATAAAGAATATTTCATTTATTACGTCTGCTGGATCTTCATTTGCATCGAAAAATTCATAAATTCGTGGGTCCATGGAATTTATCATCCTGTTACAACCATTGATCGAGAAAATCGTGTAGCATTGCGGATGTACACGAGTCGTACTCAGTTTTTACTAAAATAATAGATTCAAATTTTGTTCTTCCATAAATATAGTCATTACTCTGTTGTAATGATTCCCATACAATAAGAAGTTTCCTTTCTAATAGCTTTGTACTATCATTTCACTATGAAGTTCACAGGCCACAACCGACGTTCAAAGACAATCACGGCGAATTTGGAAGGGAGACCAAAAGGAGACCTTAATGACTCATCTGCGAAGTCAAGTTATTTTAAGTTAATCAATGAAGATCTTGAATCTCAAAAGCACTTTCGAGTAGGCACGTTGCCTGTCAGAAATATAAATGTATTTGGTATAGCAGCCTGTGCTTCTGTTCATGCAAATATGTTGCTGGTAAAAGACAAACATGCATCTCTCAATACAAAAACAATACACTGTCGTCTCAAATGGACTCTCCTGTGCATTCGTGCAGAAATTTGCGCGCTATTTGCTTCCAAGGCGACCACCGGGGCGGCCAAGGAAAAGTTGCTCCTACTTTATGTCTTGTTTAATGTGAGCTCCATAAAAGACAGCAATTTCTGCGTTGTTGCGCAAGTCTAATATATGCTGCAAAAAATAACACGAAAAAGATGAAAACAACAAAATTGATATCTGGTTCGTTTAACGAAATGTTATGGCCTCTTTTATTGCAAAGACCTGATCAATGGCGGCAAAGCAGCGTTGAATTTCTTGCACAGACTGAAAAAGCATGTCAATGTAAATTATGCATGTAATGTTATTGCGGCATTATTAACAAATACATCGAAGCTCACCAGGAGTCTTGCAATGATAAAAGGAATTATTATTATCTTGAAGAATTTATGTGTCTTTCAGCATAAAGCAATGGCAAAGCGCTATTGATGGCATTTCCCCTCTCTCAAATTGTGGGGGCAAGCGAGGATCTGAAACTGAATGACGTGCATCACAGTATTGCATTCGTTTATTGGGTGAAGAAAAAGTGTTTTTTTTTTTCGTGCGTTTGTAAAGTGGACGCAGGAGGAGGGGGGTATCATCTACTACACTTCGCAGAAAAGTTTTAAAAGCTTTTGATATGCCCTGCAGAGGAGCGTAATCAGATGCTGTGGTTCACACAGATATTCGGACATGGCACATTTTCAGCATTTCTCCACGATATTTTGACATTAACAACAGGTACGTAAATGGTAAATATGGTAAAAATATAAATATGTATCTATTAAAAGTTACATTTTCGGTTTAAAAGGCAAATCTCTAAATAATTATATTAAACATCCTTACGCTTGTATGTGGAAAAAAATGGTCACCTTAATATTCGGACACATTGTGAATGTTTTCTGTTCCTGTTACGCAGCTTCCTACCAGTCTGCCAGGACGCAGCCGACCTCCGTGGAGGAGTGGTTAGTCCAAGGCGCTAAGGCGTCAGGGATTCCTGGTTCGAATCCCGGCCTAGGCATGGTTGTTCTTTGTGTGAGTCATTCATCAATTTCATCACATCACTCATCCTCATCTTCGCGATTAGTCAAAGGTGGCTGAAAAGCGAGGTTAAAGAAACCAAATCAATGAATCAATCGAACCATCCGCCAGGATGAAAGCAAAGAACAACCCATGTCACTTCCAGGCCATCACAGCTGTTCCGAGTTGATGTCTCATGACTGAAGTGATAGAAATAGGACACAAAAATTGCACACTACGATCAACGGTAGCTATTTGTTTTAATTTGTGCAAAATAACATAATTCAGGGGCATATGTCAATATTGTTATAGTCCGTGGGTTTTTGAATGAAGGGAATAATATATGACTACCGGTGATACGTTGCTAGTGTGGTACACAATCATGTACCACCAGGTGTTTTGCCCGCAACTGTGGCATATGGCCTGTGTGACGTCATGAATCCAAGATGGCTGCCGCTTCATGCACTAACAAAAAATTCGATCATAACTCCTTCAAGACAGTTTTTGTCAGTTTTTTATACAGACATTTTTTGTTCCGAATTGGAAAAGGAATAAAATTTGTTACGGGCTAATTTAATAACTTATTAACTCAACTGGACTTACTCAACTGAGCTTAGCAACGCAACTTCGAAGAATCGCTCGCCTCACCTGCTGGGCGAATTAAACATCACATGAATTATAATACGGTCAGGATAAGTGCCTAACAGTCGGAGTTACCGAGAATAAACCTAGGAGGATTTGATTTTAAATACCTGAAATGACGTTACATAATACTACGGTGTTTCTGAATATACACATATATTAAAGCACAGATAAACAAACAGTACATCTTGCCCTCTTTCACTCGATCTCACATTCATACTCTCATTCTGTGGCATATGGCGACAATATGACAATTACAAAGGTTAGATTATTTACTACTTTGACCATACTCTTGCTATGTCTTGGCTACGCTACATTGCCTTTTACAATTTATCGTTTAGGATTTTAAGTATAAAGTGAATAATTGTTCCTTGTGCGAACCCCTTCTGTCTTTTCTGAAGGTATAAATATATTCAATGAACTATTGTTTGCTGTTAACATAAACTCTCATCTTTAACATGATTACTCCGCCGGAATACCGATGCCTAGGGATGCCATAGCACTGATTTAAGTTAAGCAATGATTTGATTTACGCAGATTCGCGGTAGATAGTCGTCATCTTTCTCACACACGCACATGGTTGGATCTTACCTTCGCTGCATTCCCTCTGACCTGGGTTGGGTGAAGGTGGTCCTACAGTTCTGGAAGGCCTCCACACTCCATTGTTGCACCTCGCGGTTATCCTGGTTGGCGAAAGTGGATCAGTCGGCAGCTCCATCTGGCATCATCAGATCCTGGCTTCACTCGTTCACTTCGCAGGGACGTCCAGGACGGTACACGTTCACTGTCGACTCCATACGACAACTTGCGCAATAATAGGTCAGTTCTTCGCGGTCACTCGTAAGTACAGATACGTGACTTGGGCGATGAGACGAACATACGCGATTAGTCATTCGCGGTTTCACATGGATATCAAATGTTATTAACTTTCACTACTTTGGACGTTGTTTCGGACGATTGACACGGGTGGACGTGTCTGGCGTTATTCTCACATAACCACACGTATGTGCACGGATGCGTAGACGGCGAGGGGGAGAACGACCCCCTGGTTCTATTCTGCTCTACTCCATGGCTCTGAAACACTCACTCGAGGAAAAACAAATCCAGACCTCGGGTCCGCTTTCAGCCCGCAGCTCGGTCGCGCGTAGCTCACACTCCGGTGGCGATTGTAGGCAAAACTGTGGCAAAACTGTGTGTCGCTATTCCAAATCATCCCTTTTATTCCAGATTTGAACGTAGTGACGCTCAACCCTCTATGATCAGGTGCTTGTTTATTGTTTCTGGTGCTTTGACCGTTGTCCTCTTATCCTGGTCAATGCTCACTCCGGTCCTTAACCTCTGGTAGCAGCCCCTCGCGCAGAGATTAGGCTAACTCTTCCTCCATTGTATTCGACACGTTCAGAGAGGCCAACTCAGTAGGGTTCCGTCTTCCTTTCAATTCCGCGATGAATCTTTAATAATTCATAACTCCCGTATTTCTGTTCTGATTAGGCTCAAATCTTGGAATCAGTACTTTCATGATGTGGTCTTCCGGTGGTTGAAATCTCATCCAATTCGGTCCATTGGTTTAGAAGTTGCATTTTTCTTGCTATTCCCATAAGAATGCATGTAAATCCGAATTCGGGCGGAAAACGGTGGTTGAGCAAGCTATACTGCAGGAGGCCTTAGAAAGAGCGTTTCGCGGGTTAACAGCAGACGTCGCTCGCACACTGTTGCCGATACTCTCGTGTCGTCTGCTCCTCAGCCGAACAAACAGGCCGAGGTAGCAACAGGCAAAGGTCACTCACCTTTCCAGAAGGGTGCAGCGAGCTAGCTTTGGCAACCGCGCTCGCTCATTCGCAGACCTGATTGGTTCTCGCAGACACACCCCCATATTGTCGTCTGCTGCAAGCCCGCGAAGCGATCTTTTTTAAGCCTCATGGAGTATAGTGCTGGCTAAGACAGTTCGCTAGACACCTGTATTCGCGACGGATATTAATATTGCCAATTGCAATTAATTCATACTAACGGGCAATTAGATTAATTACTTGTCACTCAATATTTGACAGTTATAAATTGATTCTTGCAGATTTTTTTTTTCATATCTCGCACTGTTACGGGGATATATCCAATGAAAGTATTTCGTGTTCTTTTCTGCAAGGATTCTAAGCGTATTTTACACTTTACTTGACATTCTAGCATATAAAGGGGGAACATTACTGCCTGTGATATTTTGTTGATGCCTACTATTGTGGCGTATGGCCTGCGTGACGTCATATGCATCTTAATATGATGAGTGAAAGTTAGCTTGGAGTCAAAATTGATTCCTATGTCCTTTGCAGTTTCCGATTTTTTAAGATTGATATGATTAATTTTATATTGAAAATTTAAGATCGTTCTTTGTTTAGAATAAGTAACATAATAGCATTTTGCTGCATTCAAAGAAAGACCGTTGCACAAGCACCACATACTCAATCTATTTGTGTCTTGTTGTAGACAAACACAGTCTTCAGTACTCTTTATTATTTGGAAGAATTTTAGGTCGTCTGCTAATAGCAGTTTCCTAGAATTAATCAAGTGTTCTGGTAAGTCTTTGATTAATAGAAGAAATAGAAGAGATCCTATGTTGGATCGCTGGATGTGTAGCCTTTATACGAAAAATATTGTCTCCTATTCATTAAATATGACGCCATAAGTATCCTGAGGGGATGGGAAAAGTTGAAAGTGCCCAATCTACTTAGTAGTAGTACATCATGATCTACAGTGTCAAAGGCTTTGGAAAAATCAGTATATATTACATCCACCTATCATCTAGTACTGTGCTTGTATATAATGCAGTTTTTCATCAAGGTTTGATTCTATTGAGCAGTTGGGCAGAACTCATCCTTCATTTCATCCAAAGGTCTCGAGGCGAGGTCCAAAAAGGGATGCAAAATTTTAAAAATCAAATGCAAAAATAAACTACGGGCCAAAAAATAGTCGCTTGAAATAATGGAATATGTTATTATATTTCTCTAGGCTGCTTATGTAGTACAAGCTGTCTTGTTACTGCGTCTTTTGTCAGTATCGTGGACGTAATATTCTTGCAGAGTTAAACATTTCGAAAATTAGTATTGAAAATGTATTTGCGTTTGAAGTGATCAGTGGCATATTTCAGGTTGTTCATCGAGCTTCACATACCGCTTCAGTCCTCCCCCCCCCCAAATTTTTAAAATCATTTATTATCTTGAAACTTCTATTTTTTTTAAAATTATGAATTTCCTAAGATATGCCTGCAATAATCCCCGCGGTGGGGGTGGGGGGGTGGGGAGAACCTGGATTTTTTCCACCTGTTCAAGCGGCTCCGGCGCCCACCCAGTATAGTATAAAGTGGATACATGGAGGAAACTCTGGAAGGTAAAGGCAGCTAGGGGCCTTGTGCTGATCACATCTTCCCCATCTTCGGCCGTGATGAAGAAAGTGTGGAGCCCTAACTCCACACACCCTTCAAGGCGTGGTGCAAAGCACAGGGGAGCACCTTACTTTACTTTTTCTATATGCCTGCAATAAAAGCGAACTTAAGCATTTAAACAAGAAGTAATAATAATAATAATAATACCCGCCAATTAAATTGAAAATACGCTACTGTCGGTGACAACACTTTACGTTTGGTGGTCCTGTGTTTGGTGATAAACTCGTGATCTCGCCATAGAAGGTTCCAGATAAGAGTCCTAGTGTCGGCATTCCTCTGTAAGTGTCCCTTCATCAATTTCACCATTTTATAATTGAGTCTGATCGTTGCGATTAGCTTAGAGAGGCAGGAGATTGACGAAAAAATAAGAAAAATACAAGTGTTTCCCAGTTTCGCCCTTTCGTTGAAAC
This sequence comes from Lepisma saccharinum, assembly GCF_977018435.1. NCBI lineage: Eukaryota > Metazoa > Arthropoda > Insecta > Zygentoma > Lepismatidae > Lepisma > Lepisma saccharinum. Next base: position 146,212,047 of record NC_139230.1, read on the forward strand.
GCACAGGTACGTGGGGAGAGGGCGCGTGCAACCATGGCAATAAATCGAAAAGCTCAGGGACGAAAGAATATCTTTAAGGGAATTAAGGAAAGAGAAGGGGGGATCCGTTTTCTGGGAGAACAAGGGTACAGAAAAGGCAATTTTAGTTTCACCCACGGTGCAACTTTTACTTTCTGTAATCTTACTCCGACTCTCGACGACGAAGCCATAATTTTCTCGCTAGAGGCGAAACTTATTTGCATGACTGCACTTTAATCTTTAGGGTCAACGGGACCTTCCGCCCACAGTGGCAAACGTTTCACTCTTAAAATTCTTGCTTAAAAAAAAAGAAAAGAAAAAAAAGTTAATCATTTCCCGCAGAACGTGAAGGGAAAGGATTTGCGGTAATTTCAGCGATATAATTTTTTTAAAACCCTAATGCTAAAACACCAAGAGCTATGGAGCTCATGATCCTCCTCACACCCAGGAGCTACAGCAAATAAGGCAACCACTCGAAAAAAAAACTCTCGAGACGCTACGTGTGTAATGGCATAGGATAACAGTTATTTTTGAAGCAATAAAATTTTATGTCTTAATATGAGACGCGTCATAGGGAGTAACAGTAGCAATCTATGAAGGGAATTGATCTCTATCGAACTCTGGTCCTGGAAACAATCTCCGCTATAATGGAAGGATGCGCAGAACAATCGAGCTCTGTTGGCGACTTGCCAAATCGACAGAGACCCATCTCTCGTCGTTCAGATTTCATGTTCTGGAAATAAAAGAAAATCTGTAATTGAAAATTGCATGCCATTCTGTCCATTGCGATTATATACGGTGTGGTATTTATGAATCTGCCAATGGCGATGGGAGCTCCGAAATATATAGCTCGCCTGCTGAATTATGCAAATAATATTCAAGTGCATTTTAACTGTGTCATTACTTACTTACTGCTAGAGGCAGTTTTCCACTCAGTGAGGGAATCTTGTATGTCCAGAAGGGAGAAAATCCCCCCCCCCCCAATCCCCAATTTCAAGAATGATCACGACACTGAAGACTTAGTGATGAAGACTGCAAGCAGTGATGGTAAAAGAATGAGAATTAAGCATAAAGTTCAGCAAAGTTTGTTGTAAGTTCACTTAATGTCAAATAGGCTAAATGGGAATTTACCTACACTTCCGAACCCCTGTGCATTTGCCTCCAAATAGTGTCTAACCCGGAATCCCTTGATAGCCACTACGCTGTAGTCATAAGGAAACAAAAATCGGATAGATGACTGTTTAGTTCGGACATGATGTGAACCCAATACATTATTTTCATCAGTCCCCCTGTCACTGTTGTCAGGGCAACGTGCTGCAAAACTCCTCTTAAGGCACGTGCACACTAGCGATGTTTAAGTTACTCAAATCTATTGCCGTAAAGTTAAGTACACGATCAACAGAACAAGTGCTGAAGAACTCGCAAAATTTGTTTCTTTGAGTTGCATTTTTTTAAGTCCACTTAGTGACCAGATAGGCTAATCGGAACTGTACCTAGAGATTACAGTGGGATCCGAACCACTATGTGGCTCCACCGGGGATCGAAACAGGACCCCTTGATCGTAAGATTTTTGATTTGATTTGATTTAGTTTATTTTACTTCGCGTTTTGTGCCTCTTGGCTAATTTGCGAAGATGGGGATGAGTAATGAAATGATGAAATTGATGAATGGACATTCACAAACAACCAAGCCCGACCGGGATTCGAACCCGGGCCCCTTGGCCCTTGATCGTAAGACTACGAATTTACCACTACAGAGGAGGCACTTCAACGACCAATCACGCGATCTGCGTTGATAAAAAAGAAATGCTCGTGGAACCAAGACCAGTAAAAATATACGTGCTCCATTCTCAAAGATCACATTGCTGCGACAAAAGTGAGGTAGACTTCCCTGGCGGAGTAGTCAGAGTACGAAACCGGAGGGTCCGAAGCTCGAACCTTGGGATCAAGGAGTTCTTCCATCAGTATGTTGTTCATCCTCTTCTTCACTATTAACCTAAGAGGTAGAGGTGCAAAGTAAATTAAACAAAACAGAAATAAATCTTCAATAGGGTAAGATGCATTTTTATGCTCGCAGAGAGAGAAATAAGCTGGTCTGGCCGGGGAGGTTTACTTACTGAAACTATTTTTTTTTTAACGAAGCGATTTACGCAAAAAATATATGTTCTTGTAACGTTGATTCTCTCTATTAATTTCTCTTGGCAATGGTTTAAGAATGGCCCAAAATGTAGAGAGACTTCTGCTTCAATCAAGATTTATCATTATTGTTGTTGATGACTATTAAAATCTATGCCGGCCAAACGGAGGGTCACCATGGAAACATGTTCGAGGCTGACCAGTAACATAGGAAAAAATGGAGAAAATATCATACTGTACTACACTAAAACCATGATACCAAAATAAATGGTACCGTATTAATAAAAATGTACTATTCGTGGATATATGACACAATGAAGTTACCACATATAAGTTTATATGCAAACAATGTAAATTCATTACAGTGTCAAAATTCCTTAGAAGCTAAACAAAAACTAATTTTGATAGCAATTGTTATTGGATGTGATGAAAAATTACTACTTTCATGAGCAAACCAATACAATTTAATACTAAAATTAGTTTTAGAAATATGACTACAGTGATACAGCAGAAAGTGAAAGAAAAAAGTTACTTTAAAATCTCCACAGCTTTCTTCTCTCCAATATGTTTTGACTTAAGAGGTTTCTTGTGATTTCAGCAATTTTCTGCTTGCTTATTGAGTTGAATCAATAATATACATGACAAATTAATTGTTCATTAATTTTCATATTTATAACTATGTAGTAAACTGGTGCTTCAGACTGAGAAGTGGAGATCTACAATATATCCAGACCTCTTGAATTCATCGGGAAATATTTAATTATAGCACATGTTCCAGGGCCTGTACCCACCTAGGCTGACCCTGATTAAGATGAGCCGGTTCACCTTTGGTCCTTCTATCGCCCCGAATAATTTACACTATAAAAAACGACGTAAACTGCTGAATATATCACACAAAATGTAAATGAACTGGTCTGCAATTTGCTTACTTTATCTAAACCGCATTTCTACTACTCTGGAATTATCGCGACGATGATGACAGAATGATGAAAGAAGTGAGAGAAGAGTGCAACGGGTGACGCTAATAGATATATTTGTTCCCTCGCAACATTACATTATGGTGACTGGAAACTTTATACTGCATACACAAACACCAGGTTGCACCCTATCGTCACTCACGTCCAAGGATTTCTGAGCAAGAAAATAAGGCTAGGGCAAATTTACTTGGGACCGTGCAGCCAGAGGCAAGTTACTATCCACATTTCCCGAAACATGGTAACAAGCTCTCCTGCCCTAGACAGAATCAATACACTCCTTATCCCAGACTCCCTCTCTTGAGCTTGCTAAAGTACACACGACAGGCCTTGCAAACAGGGGCACAAAATCCCATGTTGCAGACCACACAACGGAGAACCCGACGGAATCTGTTTACTTAAATTGCAAAGGATACTTTTATAACGGGTATTTTGAACACATCGCAAAATTGAAATGAAGATAGCGAAACGTTCGAGGGTTCAACCATCACCGAAATCTTAGCACAAAAATAAAATTTGTATACATAAATTAATGTATGCACAAACCTTAATTTTAATACATAAAGTAAATTGTATAAATAACTGAATCCACTTCCCCACAATAACAAACATGTATCTTTATAATTACGTACTATTACTTTCACAATAATCACAAAATAAATTAAGTTGGGAAAAATATATTTGAATACATAAAATTGCCAAAATATTTATATTTTAATGTTCAAAGAATATTACACTTTTTAAAATTATAATAGTAATAACAAACAGTTCCAATTCTTATCGAAATATATGTCTGATTTACGCTTAAGTTAGGACTATTTTAGGTGCTATATTGGGTCTCAGGTTACTGTGTGATCTCAATATACGACACGAATAATCTAAATTCTTGCAATAAGATTATTGTTATTTTTATTATGCCATTAATTTCTCAAAAATGTGTAAATTTAGGTTGAATTAGACTTGTAAAGCTTTAATTGAAAAACACTCTAGATTGTCATTATTTTGTTCAATTGAGAACCTCCTACCTACATCACAAGAAAATAAATTACAGAAAACAAAAGAAAATAGCTTCTGTATGTAGAGAAGCCATGCTAGAAAGCTGTAGGATATGACTTGTCAATTAATCATCTACAACAGGTTATTGGTTGATTTGGTGTCCTAAGTCCACTTTATGTACAATAAGGATAATCGGGACTGGACCTTCAGTTTAAATAACCTAATAATTCTAATTCTGTTTTGGGGCGGCCATATTGGACGACATCTTGAATATCTCATAATGTTCAATGATACCGTGTGGCATGAATCGGATGCGAAATGTACACAGTCTAGGGTATCGAAATAAAAAAAAATGAAAACATACTCCAGTGCAAGGAACGCGCCTGGAACGATTGTATTATTTGGTACGTCTATCTGTCCACAAATGTTCGCCTTTATAGCTCTGGCAAGTTCTGAGATAAACAATTGGTACGGATAGAAGGATAGATATAAAAACAGACGAACTGTCTGACCACCGAATTATAAACACTCGAAACGCTTTTGTTTTTAAATCATAGGCATCTCACTAAATTTAGTTTCAAAACGTTAATCGTCAAGGAAATTACTAGTTTCACATCGATTTTATATAAAAAAAATCGAGGATGTATTTGGTTCTCGCATTTGTAATCATAAACAATGAATATCTTAAATTATAAACTATGATTCTTCTGAACTATTCTCTATTAGTTACAGGACTGCAGGCAAAGCTACATTTGTTTGTAAAATAGTTTTCTTACAAAAAAAATAATAATGTTTTTTTTCGAAATAAACACTACCACATATTGTCTGCGCTGAACACAGTTTTATATCTAAACGCTAAATAGGAACAGTACGATTAGCACCGTGCTCGGACACCAAAGACTGCACCTGATAGTGACCTAATGGACATTACATAATGCAGGGGAGAAAAAATTCAGGTGCCCTTCTGCGGATCGAACAAAGATTCGTGGCGTGACAGTCATTCGCAGTACCAGACTTCATGCAAACTAATCGTTTGAGAAACTTATTGTTAATATGGATATAATGTGGTTACACATATATGGTTAAATATAATAGATTTTATTGATTGATTTGGTTTATTTTACGCCGCTTTTCTTCCATTTTGGCAAATCGCGAAGTTGAGGATGAGTGATGATATGATGAAATTTATGAATGGACGCTCACAAAGAACACCCATGTTTAGGCCGGGATTCGAACCAGCGACCCCTGGCGTCTGCTAATCACATCGTCAAGGAGGTAGGCTTAAATATAATGTATTAGGTTCCTCAGCATTACAAAGTACACTGGATTCCAGTTGTCAGAATAGAAGCATATAGTTGACAAGTGTAAAAGGCAAAAAATAGGTGAACTGTGTATCGGGGGTCACTATATGCGGAGATAAGTAAATAGAGACTTTCTGTGCTATTTAATGCGGGATCCATACAATTGCAATGTCACGGTAAAAGCTTTAACACTAGGAGGATGGACGCATCATTTTGACGGGTGAGTTTAATTTACACTATAACTTTGACAATGTTAAGTTTACTCCACGACTTCCATGTTAATAAATATTAGTGTACCTAGGTACACTTCTAGAAAATGTTAAAATTTTAATCACACTTCGACGGGTACAATCTTTAGGTTTATCGTTTAACGGACGGACGTATTTTCAAGTTGAATGTTAGTTCAGATCAAAAAGCAAGTCGACATTCTTGACCAAATGGCCTGTCTCCATATGGTGAAATTTGGATGCAGAACATGGCCGATGCACCTGTTCTTCTGTGTTTTGAATATCGCAGCCATCAACTCCTGGATCTTATACAAAGAAGTGACGACCGAAAAAAATTATCGCGGAAATCTTATTTTAAAACTATCAGAAGAATTGGCTGCACCTTATGTGACGAAAAGAATACAGATACCTTCCGGGCCAATCAGTGCACCCATAAGCAGTGACACCCACAAGACTTGCCGGATAAGAGGCTGTAAAAGGAAGAATAATTCCAGAAACGTCTGTATAAACTATAAGACGCATGTATGAGAGCAATGTTCTGGACAGGCGTACTACACTTGAGATCGATGCTATGATGCCTGTGGTGGTTTAAATTAAATAAAACCCAAAGATTGTAATCTATGATTTAACTGAATATGAATAACACACCGCTTCTGACCTGACTATTTGTTCCTTATGCATCCCTCAATTATCCGCTCTAGGACAGAATTTGTAAGAAAATGTTATAATGATGTGAACAAATAAATAAACACAGAAGTTGTTCTACGCTCAGAATAAGAGCAGTGGAAAATATTGCAAGGAATAACTGTACCCGTCAAAATGACGGGTTAGTCCTACTTGGTAGTTAGGAAATCGCCGTCCTCCTAGTGTTCAATTCCATTGGGTTCTTTTAAAAATAACTTAGAATGATGGTACACATGCACTCTCATAGCCATTGAATTACTGGTTACCGAATAAATCGTTTAAAGATTAAAAAATATATATTTAGGAATTGTCTATGTCCGTGGCCAAGTGATTACACTATACCACTGCAAATTCTGAGAAATAAAATAAATAAAACACAAAAAGATATATCGATAAGAATTGAATGCAATTGGTTTGATATTGATTTCAAACAAATTGTCAAAGATGTTTGTATAAATTTGACAGTTTAACGTAGATTAACTGTGAAACTGCTACTTTTAAAGCGTGAATATTTATGTCTGCACGAGAATCGTGAAGCTTTATAAAACACAAAGTAAACACTAGCCCTTAAATTCCTCTCCCCACTTCATCTCGTCTATGTTACTAAACAAAAAGACAAGTGTGTAAATATAAATCCCGAGATATCCGTCCACTTCATTCTTAAGTTTGAGACACCTAAAGGCGACGGTTTATCAGATAAGATACAAAGAACACTTAAAGGAACACATTCGAAATGCAAGTAATTGAAAGTGTTAATATTAATGTATTATGGGTAAGATACATTTTTCTGTGCTTAGAAAGAAATAGCAACCACGTGTGGAATGTTTTGACAATAATGCTACTTTCTATGGGAGTTCCAGGTTCGAGTTCTTGGGTAAGGCATACACATATAGGAGCTACACCATCATATATTTTTCCAACAGGAGTCCAAAAGAAGGAATACTCGTGATCAAATAACAAATCCTTTATGATTCACTTTATGTAAGTAGTATATTGCTACAGTAAATCGTTAATGAGACCAGTTGACTACAACGGCTGGGGGTTCGTCAGGCTGACCACCCGTCACCCCAATACTGGTCTAAGATCTCCACGCTATAACAGGTGACGGAGGAACAGTGTGGGAGGGAGACCAGCAGTCGGTAGGTAAGCCAAGGCTCTCACGGGCTGTCGCGCTATGGGTTATTATTATTATTAAATATGATGATTTCCGTAAAAGACAGAACTCTCGCGGTAAAAGACTTAAATAACCTCCCTGCATTAAACATATGAACCTCAGCATTTAGTGGTAACATTTTCACGTGCGATTAGTTAACATCAGCACTCCTGCAACTGCAATACATTCTAAATCACAAGTTACTGTTATTGACCCGTTTTTGTTATAGTTCCATAACGTCATATTGAGACAATACGATTGATAATATTCTTTAATCGGTTCAGTCGAGCAAGTGAAAAAAACGCATTTACTTTCAATGTGAAAAAAAATATGATTGAGGGTCATACGAAAGAGGGATGAAATTGCATAACGATACAAAGGAAATGCGGTCATTGCTAAACCTTTCACGCTTATCTTACTTGTTACGAAAGTTTCCTTATAAGAATCTCAGGGCTTCAGCTCTTTTTTCCTTTGCATAAGAAAAAAGTTGCAGGTAAGGGAACGGATTCAAGAACTGCTCTTTCGCTTATAAGAAAATTTATAAGCTTTTCGTTTGAGTACCAATGCTTCTGTTACGTAATCGTTAATGTGGCTTTAGTGGTACATGAGTGAGAGTCACAATCAGATCCCTGTGTACAGATTATGGTGAGAAATTGATTTTTACGTTTTATATTGTTATTTTTATTTCACGTCGCTTTGCTTTCTGTTTAAATTAAGACAATGAAGGTGGATGATGATTAGGTATAATTTATGAAAAGACATTCACAAATAGCAATCTAAAGTTCGAAATGGATTTTCTTGTTTGTTCTCGCGATTACTTTACTACGGTGAAAATTTCTTGTAGTGTGAGAGTGTGAGCTCCTTGCTTTCTTTATATCCAACAATAATAAATATCGAAAATTTCGTTAAATATTTCCTGATCATAAGTTTCACAATTTTCAAAGAAAATTAATATATGGAAAAAGCATTGGAAATATGTGTGTTACAAATGTGATTATTATATTGTTGTTACAATGGAAGCAAAGTGCGTGGTGTAGTGGTGAGAGTTCTCGATTGGGCTGCTAGTGGTACCAGGTTCGATTCTCCTTAAGAAATGTTCTCTTTTTTTTTAATTCTCTTTATATTAATGAAGAGCATGGTGACATCATTTGTAATAGCAGAGTAAAGTGGTTACATTGATCTGCATCTGAAATTGATATAAAAAAATGAATTGACACACGTTCAAAGGGATATTTTCATGTATACTATCGTGAATTATGATACTCTAACGATAATTATGTACTGCTTCAAAGACATTGACAAATATTAATGAAATAACTATTTATATTTGTGGCAATTCAGGACATACTCATTTTACCCATTTTTCCACTCGAGTTCAATGCAAAGATACCTCCAGAAATATCGACTGAAAAGTTTTCATCATGTGCAATTCTCCATTAAATGTTTTTGCCGGATCGTACTACGCGTACCTTCGTCGTCTTTGTTACAAACAAGTATTCTTTGCACATTACATGTAAGAGGAGAGTTGCATCTACATTTCACATTGGGCAGCTCCTCCTACCTGCTTTCAGCAGCGAAAGCTTGTAGGGTACTGGTTACAGTTAAGGATTTACAGGCTGATGGTCGTAGGTTCAAACCCCTCCGGCGGTAGAAAGTTTTAGACCTATCCCATTGCGTTCATTGTCCACTTGTGTGAAACGGGATGATTCAGTTTGGAATTAACGATGGGGGGAGGGGAAATATTAAATTACGAAATCTCCACTTCAACGAACCGAGAAGTGGAGAAAAATTGGATAATTCTTATAAATATTAAAATTAAGTTCATGCTTTTAGTGATATAATCGCAGGTAAAATTGAAGATCTTTACTCAGCCAAAAGGCATCTCGCACCGATCTAATACATTCTCCAATAAATTTCAAAATGTCATTCAATGTTTCATGTCGATAATTTGATCAATGCATCAATTCTTGACGTCTACATTCCTTTCTGTTCTTCTCTTCTCCTTTCCAATCCTTCTCCTCTGCTTTTATCTCATATCGCCTTCCCTATTTTTTCGCATCTTGTCTCCGTCCCAATCTTCTCCACTCCTCTTATCTCCTCTCCTGTCTTTGATTTACGACTCCACTGCACTCTTCTCTTCATTTCGTTCTTATATTTTTCTATCTTTTACTCTACTCTCCACACCTCTCTTCTCGTCTCCTCCTCTCCTCTATTCTCCGAAATCCTCTTCTCTTCTCTCATACAGTCACCGACAATGAAAATGGGACACCTAGATCCTGAAATACTCTCTTTCCTGTAAGGCGTTGTGTGTGTTACCTAACTAGGGCGATAAGTGGATTTTAATACCAAATTTTCAATGGCAACTTCTACCACCGCACTCGAGTTAGGCAACACACATAACGCCTTGAAGGAAAGTGAGTATTTCAGAAACTAGATGTTCCATTTTTATTATCGGTGATTGTACAAGAAATTAGATTTCTTGACAAATCAATTTAATACGTTTTCTACTATAGGCTGTGTATACTATATGTGCGTAATGTGACTTTCTATGTATTCACTGTGAAAAATGAACCAGTCACAAAATAAATGGATAGAGGAATTATTCGTAGCAATTATTAATATTTTCTCAGAAAAAATGTCAAATACACGCAAAAGAAAACATGCTTCTACAACAGGAAACTGAAGAAATGACAACTTACCGAAGGCCGTTTGACGTACTAAACAAAACACTTACGAGAAATCATTGAATTTGCAAAGCATTTTAAAATTCACAAAATACACTCTACTGAACGCCTTGGGTCGTTATCCGTATTAGGGAAAGAAGCGAAAGAAAAATGGCGCTTCAAGTCACAAAATTACAGCTGCATGACTTTACTTTCTAAGAAAACCAGAAGAGATCTCTGTGAACAGAGCTCTTACACAAGTCCATCTCTCCGGTAGGGCATGGTCCATCCCATGCAAAATATGGGAGTATGAAACTTTCAGTTTTAGGTTTACATAAGATATCTATGATGTAGCGCAACAGCTGTTTGAAAGCTATGCTTTGATTGACTTGGTTTATTTTACTTCGCATTTCTGTAACTTTTGTCTACTAGCGAAGATGACGATAAGTGATGATATGATGAAATTGAAGGGATACACAAAGAATACCCATGCCGGGATTCGAACCGGGACCTCTGGCGTTGTAGCGCAGTGTAATAACCACTCCGCCACGGAGGCCGGCATTTAAGGCTATGCCTGTCAAGTAGTTGATCATAGGGCAATGTGTGGTCAGCAAATAGAGATCAATCATCGCCGTTTTTTAGCTTCTCGAGTTCATTGTTAATTCTTTTCAAGCAATTCGCCCAATTGTCCTCACAATGCTGACTTATGTTATCAGTTGTCCATGCTGAGACTTATTTTATGGACACAAAAGTCATTATTGGAAGCATTACTTTAATTTTTAATCGATATTAGTAATGTTAAAATGTGTGAAATTGTGCTAACAATCTGAAGAAAAAAAGTTCCAGCTACTCGTATAATGGACCTCGCTTTGTTTCTTGAAAAACAAGGCAGCAACTTTGAAATTGTAAAAAAATGTGTCAACAGCAAGGATTTGTTTCGAATCATATAATCAGTTGAGGTATATAACAGAAAACCTGAATTCTTGTGCCATTTGCGTGAATATTGTTCCTTGATTAATTCAAATATCAGGAGCCCTACGGACTGGACCACATACATAAGTCATACATATGTGATAACAGTGATCACAGTAATTTTCCACCATAATTAAGGGCAGAAGAGACTTCAAGACCTTTCAACAGTCTTTTCAGTATTCCCGAAGTTATTTGAGTACAGGATGGCGACAGAAGCAGGAAATATCCTATTTTGAGAGAATAACGTACATACAATGTTTTCAAAGAGCACAATATCAATTTTGCATTAATATAACTATAGCATCTCTCAATGTTACATGACGTATATTCACGTGACTACACAGGTGTCAGTTCCCATTAAACAGTAACTATCGTGAATTGAAGCGATCACAGCGAACCATGCAGCGCGTGAGGGTAATAACGCTCAGTTCATTTGGAATTCTGTGTGATCGCAGCCGCGAAACTGGTCTGCACATTTACGTGGAAAATTAGCATGGTTTACTAACTCAATATATGTATAGGGGAGAGTTGCCGAAATTGGACCAGTTGGTACTATTTTGCTTCTGCATCAAAAACAAGACAGAAAAAGAACGAAATTGTAGGTATGAGAAGCACAAACTCTTAGCTTTCACTTCATATATGTATTTCAACAAAAAATGCAGGAACCAATATAATAGGGTACATAAACGAAAGTAGTGACATGGGTCCATTATAGGCAACTGGTTTCCTAACTTGGACCACAGGTTGCTTCGGTTTGACCGCTCACAAAAGGCAGGTACGCATGTATGTCTACGGTATCTAGACACCTGCAGCACTCACTGCACACACCGTTGTGGTATTTACTCCACGTTCGCCGCTTGTAACAGCACCTACCTGTGATTTTCCTTTCTTTGCTACAATTTTTTGTGGACGTTTCTGGACTGTGGTGAAACCTGACTCATCCACGTTGAATATTCGGTCAGCTGTAAAACCAAACAAACCATACCTTCTACTACACTCGTTCAAGCCATAATCCCCATTATTGTATGCTGCTATAGCCATTTGCAATTCCATCTCTGTCCACAGTCCATACTTTCCCCGGTCCAATTTGGTAAACACGTGGTGGTCCAACCTAGGCAATTATACCCCGCTAATAAAAATATGACGCTATCCGAACATACGCAACTAAACCATAGTTTTACCACATGTAGTTAGTGGTTAATGCATGGCACTTTTATAATATACTACAGGACATTTGATTACTTACACCTAGTCTACACAAGAGCTTAAGATCCGAAGTACAATAATTGCAACACGAACAATGGAAACACAATAACAGCACTCCTACTTCGTCGAACGTCTCTAGTTGACTGACCATTCAGTCATTTGTACATGGCACTGACGCCAAACCCGTTGTGCCAACTTACCTGTTTCAAATACTCGTCTATAGGCAAAAACAAAGGCGGTCCAACTTAGGCAACTCTCCCTTATAATGTTTGGACTTAATATATGCAAATATGCAATTTATAATGAAACAAACATTTGTCTTGCATGTTACAATATTGCTCTTAATATGTACAAAATTAAGCAATGTTCTGGCGATAAACAGAATTAATGTTTGCTGATATCCTTTTGTAGCGAGGGTGGTCCATGGCTAGCCGCCCGACGCCAGAAATTGTCTGCTGGATTTCAGGGGGATGGGTTCTGACACTTCTTATAAAAAAACTGTATATTCTGTTTCTTTTTTGATTGACTGAGTTGGCGTTTTAAGTTATCTGCATGCACAGTAAGGCTAATTGGGACTGGACCTATTGTTTAAAGTGGGATCCGAACCACTATGTACCTCCAGGTATATTCTGTTTCGTCTGATGGCTTATTAGCACAAATAAAACTTTTAAATTTATAATCTGTCCGGCATTTTATGCGAAATTGGAATGCCCCTTTCGACTAATTTCAGTTTCATCTAATCTAGTTGAAAGGGAAATATTTTAAAATGAGAACATTTCTGGTCAGTAACAGGGAATACACACACCTATTCTTTTATTTGGTGCAATAATATCATGCGTTCTATTTATTTCAATTTAAATGTTAAGTTGATAGCTGTTTTGTGCAGTCACCGGCAATGAAAATGGGCCACATAGATCCTGAATGCGTTATGTGGATAGGGCGCTAAGTGGATTTTAATAGCAAATTTTCAATGGCAACTTTTACCGCCGCCATATTGTTAGGCAACACACACAAACGTCTTGCAGGGAGGCCAGTATTTTAGGATCTAGGTGTCCCATTTTTATTGCCGGTGACTGTACAACGTTTTCTATACGATCACATATTTTACTTAGTAGGTAGATATCTTCTGTACGTTCTACAAGGCGACGACGAAAGCACTACACCTTTGGGGAGGCCACTTTTCGATAAAACGAACGAAAATGTCAACGGTGAACATGCATCCCAAAATAACGCCCCGCCTGTTCATGGTGGGAAGTCAAGTTGACCTCACAGTTACTCTGTGCAAAGTATGCGAGGAGCTTATCTCCTCCGCTTTTGTATAGTGACAATGGTTAGAGGACACAAAAGAGAACATTTTGGTAAACCGAATTTCCCACAGTGACGGAAGAAAGAAATAGGTTTAAATGATAATCCACTGAAACTCGACATGAAGTTCTGTCTTTAAGCGAAGGCGGGAGCTCCAAATTTTGGGGGTTTTCAAACAATGCTTGCCTTTTCCAGTTACACTCAACTCTTATCGCCTCACGTTGCATTTGTATTATTTTATTACTAACTGCAGATAAAGTTTTGAACGAAAAATGTACTTGTCTACAAAGTCAAGTCGTTAGTCACTGATTATAAAGTTGTCTTCCATAAAACAGCTTATTATCAATTAATTTCCCTGTCGCGAAATAACTTCCCAACAATAACGTCAATAACCAGAAAGAAGTAGGAGGCCAATCGAAATTATGAAGTTGTTTTTGTTTTTGTAATACAATGCAAATACAACGGCAAATTAAACGGCTGTCTTGGTTCTAAAACACTCATAAAGTAATAAGCACTGTAAAATGGCATGAAATCAATTGTATTAAACAAATAACTCTACGCCCAGAATCCAATCGGAAATGACAATTACAGTTTCAATTGGAATGTCCTTCACAAGATATCGAAAAGGCTCGGATGCCGAACATGTTAAGTAATCTACTTTCGATCTTGCGACCCAAGTTCCCGGGTTCAAATCCTGACCTAGTCATGGGTCTTCTTTGGGAGTGTCGCTTCATTAATTTTAATCATCGCTCATCCTCACAGACGCGATTAGGCAACAGTGGAAGAAACGCAACGCTAAATAATAAGAATACAAATAATATATATCGAGGTTGTGAGTTTGCTGCACTTGTGAGGACAAGGGCAAGATGCACCCACGCCCCCTCCTACAGTCCAATCATGGAAGGAAATAGTATTGTGAACTCAGAAGCTTCTTTGCCGGGTTTTAACGCCAAGATTTCTGGCTGTGGCATTTGATGGCGTTTGGGAGACGAAGGTCGTCAACCCATGTCATGGAGAATAAATTCATAGCAAGGTTAAGTATAAATTCATAACATTAACTTAATATTAGTCAGCGAATTCTCTATTCAATGATGTGCAAAAGTTACTCGCTAGTGTCAAAAGAGATGTTGCCCCATGTGTGATATGGAATACTACTTGCAGTATATTCACTGTTGGAGATATATATATCATGTTATACTTTGACAGTACCTTCATTTATGTACGCCAACCAAATATAAGCCTACTTCCGTGGCGGAGTGGTTAGCACAGCGCGCTATGACGCCAGGTGGTCCGGGTTCGAATCCCGGCCTGGGCATGAGTGTTCCTTGTGAGTGCCCATTTATATAGGTAGATTTCGTCATATCATCACTAATCTTCATCTTCGCGATTAGCCAAAAATGGCACAGAAGTGAAATAAAATATCTGAAATTATCATCCAACTAAATATAACTTCGGCATGTTACGAATTTCTACACATCAGGTGTATGTGGTGCAAATTTCAATATTTTCTATAATATTTGCAGTGCTCTGCCTTGTTCTAAATGTCCACTTTCTGTGTACAACACATTGGACAATCTTTAGATTCCTTTTACGAGAAATCTGGCCATAAGAGAGCAAAAGCAAAACACTGCGTCTGGCGGTGGAAAATGCTATGCCAGCTCCATCGTACACAGGACTTTTATAAAAGAGCAAAATTTCTACAGTTAGCAAATACTGCGTATAATACTGTCGCGCACTGTAATCCACTTGGGAACTAAGTGCAATATCGCGACATAAACAAAAAAATGCCAGGATACAACACTAAAAAGTAGAATTATGTAACATGCATAATCTTCCCATCACGTAACAGGTGTTTTATCGCATGCAAATAGGCACTTAGCAAGTACACGCTAGATGATGGTTAAAACACAAAGGCAAGTTCATTACACGTGGCCACTCCTAGGTTAAGCTAACATGAATAATTGCAGCGTTCGAAAGTTAGTTGGGAAATGTTAAAACTGGTGGACCAAGGTGTGACAGTATTAGTATTTTAGCTACTTAACATTGTTACATTAATTTACGACATACGAAGTAATGCGAATACATGATGGGTTGATGAAAAAATATTTTCTATCCAAATCAATCAATCAAAAACTATAAAACTTACCAAGCTAACTAAGCATCTTAAATTACAAAACGAGTCACTCGGTAACTTTGCATCCTCTACGTCAAACAGAATAATATTCAGGCCATACCAAAATTAAAATGATTTAACTCCCAATTTCGCAGCGTGTTATGCTAACCGCTAGATAACACAACTCCTGATTATTGCGTTTTTATTCACTAAAAAAAACTGGGGCAACACAGCACTAATAAATGCAACGGGCTGGACATGTGAATTTCGTATATACGTTCACCAAAAAAAGAACATAAAAAAAGACGAGAAAATATCTGTTCTGATCAGTACAAATTTTGCAGCACACATCATAAATTTCATGGAAACCCTAAGAGAATTTAATTAATGACTCAGATGAGGGTATGTTCGTTTCTTTTTCGGTACAGAAACTATTGCCTAATATGACATTTCAAAAAATGGTGTAATGTGGTACTGAGCTTTGAAAACAACTGATTTCGTCTGACTTTAACTTTGCATTTAGTCCACTTTACAGTTGGGACAATCGTGACGGGATCTATAATTATAAAGTAGAATCCAATTCACTGAGGGGAGTAAGACACCCAAATGTCAACCTCTCTTCCACGTAGTACACCCTGGACTGCATATTGCAGACTAGCGACGCTCTGGCTGGACCCACGCCCAGTATAATCCTCCGTGGGGTACATGTTGTGTGCTCCCTACATGTTTGTCATTGTCCATTCATCCATGCCGGCCTCCGTGGCGAAGTGGTTAGCACATTGCGCTAAGACGCCAGGTGTCCCGGGTTCGAATCCCGGTGGGCATGGATGTTTGGGAGTGTCCATTCATCAATTTCATCACTCATCCTCATCTTCGCAAATTAGCCAAAGGTGGCACAAAAGCGAAGTAAAATAAAATAAACTCAAATCAATCAATCAACCAACCAATCCACTCAAATTCGCCGCCACTGGAAAACAAAACCTAGGAACGGTTAACTATTACGCTATCGGGGAATCTCCTGCCTTGTCACAGCAGGGGCCATGTCAAAGTGCCCCTGAATCTCATTTTTTTTAAATTAAATTAAATGCTGTAAGTTTATTCTATCTTGCGAGTCAACACTAGATTTGTCATTTGGATAAAAATTTAAGTATTATACATAATTAAGTTAGAATGTAGAAGGTATTTTACATATTTGCTAGTTTATTTTAACTTTTTGATTTGCTTTTGTTTTATATGTATAGTGTTACACCCGTGACACCAAAAACCAATTAATATGTCCTTTAACTGTTACATTTTCCCTTCAACTCCACTAGAATATTCAAAGGCCTTCTCGTTTTGTCTTAAATAATTATTTTTCATCATTTGAAAATTCACATAAATTAAAATACATTTCTTATTAAGTGAAGAGGTAGCCGCGACACAAAATTGTTCACTTGTAGCTACAAATCTGGGAAAGCATTTTAAGGGTAGTTGTGTCTAATCAACAGAGTTGAGTTTCATTGCACAGAAACTGTAAGATTTTTTTTTCTGAACTATCAGTAGAACAGTTACTTTAATATAAAAAATGTAGTCCACGTGTCCCACACGTGACAATGGAATTCCGCAGCTTTAGAATTAATGCAAGAGTATACTAACCGACCGGTTCAGAGTTGGGTTGCAGGTGCGAATATTGGTCCGTCATTATAAGCTTTTGTGTATAAAGTGGGTAGTGGGTGCTTATTAGAGCACACTCTCTCTCTCACGCTCCTTACGATGCTAGGTGAACCCAGAAACTTTGGAGATCCCACCGGGTATCGAACCCGGGTTCGTTCGAGCCTAAGGCGAGTGTGTAAACCATATGGCCACGTAGTAGCTCAAATAGAACTAGCATGTATCCTAATTTCTTCTTAGTTTGTACAGAGATAAAAAGAGTTGATCTTAGTCCTGTAAAGGAAGCCAAAACTCCAGCAATCATAGCATTACAAAAAATAATAATAATAAATTAAAAAATAAGAGAGAGAGAAAAAAAGAAGAGCGAGTATTACTGGAATATCCTTTCATTCCTTCGTATGCTGCTTTACACCTGCAAATACGTTAAAAACCGCAGCTCCAATTATTCTTTTCCATGAATAATTCAACGGGCCAAGGCAACGTCGTGGGCATCGTCCATTTAGTGTCACATTCAATCTAATTCCCCGGACCTACGCACGAGGAATTAAAACGCAATGGACGTAGAACAGTTGAAAACAATTTCACTTCATACTTCACTGTCATCAAATATCCATTAATACGTGATTGCATCCCGAGTAGTTTTCTCCCTGCTTATTTCTTTTCTATTTTCGTATTTTAAAGCGCAGACGTTGTATCGATTTGAGGGAAGCACTTCAGAAATAGGCTAAACGCGGATGCAAGAAATTTTACCGGCCGTTTCGGTAAGGGTTGGCTGGAAATATAGGTCGTGTACCGAACTGAAGTTCCTATTCCACGGCCTCGAAATGATCCAGGAAATGGTTCTCTTCTCGGTTCCCCCAGCTTTAGGCGTACAAAAATGGCCAGAGCGTGGTTAATGCGCGTCTCCTGGTCCTAGAGGAGTAATCGATTGCTGGACCCGGGAAGCTCTCCCGCCCCTGCCCATTTCTCATGCAATTCGCCCACCAGCCCACTGCAGCCCGCCTCGTCTCTCATCATGTCATATTGATACCTCATGGACTGGAGGAGTACATTATGTCCGTGGGCCTTATCGATAGAACCGGAGAATGGAGCCTCGCCGAGGTATTTGCACGGCAGGCAAAGCGAAGCCACATTGAGAGCCCATTGTGTTCTTTCAGCTACACACGCTGCAACCAGAGGCTCGCGGGCAGCTTTTGCGCGACACAAAAAGGTTGATACAAAGGCCGTTTCACGCACAGAGCCTAATAGAAACAGTATGTACGTTAAACTGTACAGGTTCACAATAGCATATGTCCATAAAAGTTAGTCGGCCTACGTGGCGGAGTGGTTATCACAGTGCCCCTTCATCAATTTCATCATCTTCGCGACTAGCCAAAAAGTGCCAGAAAAGCAAGTTAAATTCAACCAAATCAATCAATCAAAAACTATAAAAATTACCAAGCTAACTAAGCATCTTAAATTACAAAACGCGTCACTTTTATCTACGTTTTGAGTAACTTCGCATCCTCTACGTCAAACAGAATAATATTCAGGCCATACCAAAATTAAAATGATTTATCTCTCAATTTCGCAGCGTGTTATGCTAACCGCATAACCGCTAGATAACACAACTCCTGATTATTGCGTTTTTATTCACTAAAAAAAAAACTGGGGCAACACAGCACTAATAAATGCAACAGGCTGGACATGTTGTGAATTTCGTATATACGTTCACCAAAAAAGAACATAAAAAAAGACGAGAAAATATCTGTTCTGATCAGTAGAAATTTTGCAGCACCCATCATAAATTTCATGGAAACCCTAAGAGAATTTAATGAATGACTCAGATGAGGGTATGTTCGTTTCTTTTTCGATACAGAAACTATTGCCTAATATGACATTTCAAAAAATGGTGTAATGTGGTACTGTGCTTTGAAAACAACTGATTTCGTCTGACACGCCTAATATGAATGTACAAATATGTATATAGACTGGAAATATCGGAAGTCAAAACTTTATAATATATGCCCTTGTACTGGTACACCGAGAATCGTCAATCAGAAATGTGATTCTTCATCACGTCATATATTTCAGTAGTCCGAAAGTGCAATGTACATTTCTGTTGAACAATTTCTGTGCAAAAAAAGTGTCAATCATTAATATCAACAAATGTATTATATGATATGCACACATAGATCATATATCTGCTAATTCCCTAAGTAAAAATTAATGTACCCTCGATTCGTTATCGTAAGCAAACACCTGGTATTTAATACACAATACTCAATAGAATTATTTTTGTTTTCACTTTTAGAGTTTGATTTTCTCGTGTTTATGTGAGCAATTCATTTCAAGTTTACATTGTTTCTCGCTCAATACAGTTCTAACCCTCCTCGGAAAGTTCTCTAATATCGTGACGAACTTTTAAATTGTTCTAACAACTTATTCTCCCCTCATCAAAATACATCACACACTAACACCGAATAAGATTGGCAATCAACCCGAACAAGTTTATTTTTACCCTACTACTACTACTACATAAGTACTTGTAAAATGTTTGCTCAAATAGGCAGAATAATGTCACATTTCCATACAGAGTACATACATTTATATTCTATGTTCCGAAAAACAGATTTATTTCGAACGTTTTAAAATTAATGCTACATGTTAAGACAAAATATTTGCAAAAGGTCGGGGCCTGGGAATAATTTTAAAACCTTTTTGAAAAAAAAAAAAGAATGAGCTGGAAGTTATGTAATGGAAGTAACGGGTTAACGTGTTACATTTCTGTAAATGTGCTAGTATCGCGCTACAAGCTTCTTTTTATTATTTTTAAAACAAATTTGCCTCTAAGCGTTACTACGAGGGCAATTCGGAAAAAAACCTCCGTTTGCGCATGCGCGAGAAATGTCCGGAAGAGGGACGTCAGTCCTGTGGCAGTATGTGCAGTAGTCCAGTAGCAGTGAGCAGTGGAAGGAGAAGGTTGTGTTGCAGTTCACTCGTCCGTTACAACAATTGAAAATGAACGTTCCAATAGCAAAGCCCGCCAAATGTGATGTGCGTGCCGTAATTCGATTTCTGTGTGCGAAAAATCTTTCGGCGGCTGCGATTCATCGCGAACTGTGTGATGTTTACGGACCAAACGTGATGAGTGACAGTGTCGTACGTGAATGGTGTCGCATGTTTAAAGATGGACGAACCGACGTGCACGATGCGGCAAGAAGTGGGCGCCCATCTGCAGTCAGCAACAAACTCATGGAGGAAATTGACAAAACTGTCCGTGAAACCCGTCGGTTCACGATATCGGAACTTTCTCTGCGCTTTCCCCAACTTTCTCGGACTGTTTTGTACGAGGTGGTGACAGAAAAGTTGGGGTACCACAAGTTCTGTGCTCGTTGGGTTCCAAAACTCCTTTCGGAGGAGCACAAAAAAAAAGAATGGGCTCTGCTTTGGACTTTCTGATGCGTTATGCCGAAGAAGGAGAACAATTCCTTAACAGAATTGTGACTGGCGATGAGACCTGGGTGTCGTACGTGTACTCTGAAACCAAACAGCAATCAATAAAGTGGGGATATACGCACTCACCAAAGAAACCCAAAAAGGCTCGGCGAACATTGTCTACCAGAAAGGTTATGGCAACAGTCTTCTGGGATGTGAAAGGTGTACTGTTAGTGAAGTTCATGGAGCGTGGATCGACCATCACTTCAGAAGTCTACTGTGAAACATTACGACAACTCAGACGAGCCATCCAGAACAAGCGTCGGGGCATGCTGACTTCCGGTGTTGGTTCACGATAACGCTCGCTCGCACACTGCTGGACGTACTCAAGAACTTTTGGAGCAGTTCCACTGGGATGTTTTTGGTCATCCTCCCTATAGCCCAGATTTGGCACCGAGCGACTACCACCTCTTCAGGCACATGAAACAGTGGCTTGCATCGCACCGCTTCGACAATGACAATGTGCTTCACGATGCTGTTAGCAGGTGGCTTCATTCCCAGGCGGCAGATTTTTTTGCAGAAGGAATTTCAAACCTTGTAAAACGTTATGACAAGTGCTTCAATTTGAATGGTGATTATGTTGAAAAGTAATGTCATGTTGTAAGTTTCAAATGTATATAATACAAGTTCTGTATCTACGAATGTATGTCATTGATAACCAAACGGAGGTTTTTTTCCGAATTGCCCTCGTAGTTTTAGACAATTATGTATGGGCTTTGATTCGCCTGGGCACAATGTTCCAGATGCCATCTTTTGAATCCAAGGAAAGTAAGATATATTTTTCATAAAGATTCACAGAAGTAAGAGAACATCTGGCGAATTTTAAATAAATGGGATATATATATATTTTGTTTCACGGTTATAGTTTTCTGTGATAAAACAAAATTGTATTTAATTTGTTTCCAATTTTACGTTGTTCTCTACCTCTTCGGGCTAACCGTGACGTTAGACAAATTTATACTAAAGTAATACGTATATTTTTACAAAGATGCAGAAACACTGTCCCTTTCAGAACATATTATCTTATATGTAAAACTAATGAACGGTGACCAAATGATATTCAGAGCACGTATTACACTAGCTCTCTCGTCTGTAGCAATCACACTGAACGTCGCCTGCATCACATAAGGATATTTACAAAGGGAAAGGAAGAGGGTTCGCTTGAAAATGTTCAAACAGAAATGTCGCCTTAGCTTCTACGAAAAGTAAATTCCATTCCACGAATCCAACTTTGGAGTGAAAATAGCAATGTCACTTCTCAAGGTAGAATCGTGAATGAAACACTAATTTTTCACAGACTAAGCTACTCTACGATACAATAAGAATCACACAATCTGAACAGCACTTAAGAGGCCCGCGATCCCTCCGTACATTGCACATTACATCAGAAGGCCTCTTTCCTCGCTTATCTCCCCCCCCCCCCCCACAGCGTAGCCAGTGTGCAGTTTTTTTTGTAATATAATAATGTGTAAACTTTGTGTAGATAGTTTATAAATATTATTATTTATAAATTTGTAATAATATTTATAAACTAACATTATTATTATTGTTTCACCGACGTTATCACAATTTCAAATCTTGAGAGAAACTTGTTCGTTTCTAACTCCTGCCTCTCCCAGAGTGGACCTCTTTCTTGTCACTTTTAAATTATTGCCTCAGTCAGCTTGCGCCAACAAACAGATGCTGGCAGAAGAGCACGAGCATCTTGAGCATGACAGAGCATGATGAGGGTCAGAAACAGTGCGAGATGAAACCTTCAATTTTGTAAATTTTCCAGAGCTAAACTCGTTAACATTACCGTCCATGTTAGCATCGAAGCGAGCCATTTATCTTACAAATATAAATCCCATCCATTTTAGAAGATAAGTTGCTTTTTACCAGGGAATGTAGTAAAAATGTGCTAAATATGTAAATACATATTGTTATTTTCACCAAAATATGAAGTTAAATATGGACTTAAAGTTGTAAAAATGTACTTCTTTAATAATATAAGACACTACACGAGCTACATAAATGCAGTACGCTTACATCGACATTAATTGTAAAACAACACAAAATGTGTTTCCATTTTCTGTTTCCAAAACAATAAATAACAAAATTTTGTTGTAAGTGTTCGAACGTAAATTTTCTTCTGTTCCCTCTTAAAATTTATATTTATATTTAAGATTTATATTGACTATAGTAGTGCGTTCAATATAGCAAGTAGTAATGGGAGTCTATTTCAAATTCGCAATGTCTGCTAGAGGTAGCGTTGCCAAAACGTTTGTAACAACCAGGAGACGATGCTTGTGCCCTCATTCTCTACTGTTGGCAACAATTGTAAATAAACAGTAATTTATAGTGTTTTACAATAGCAAAAGCAAACAGTTGGGAAGTGAAAACAATGGGGGAAAAAAACATTATTGTTCAGATGACAGAAAACTTGTAATGAAAGCAATAAGGTTTGTTTAACGTCGCTTCGGACTTGGTCAGTTATTCGCAAGAAATTCACCCAACACTTTCGGTTACACGGTGACAAGTAGTTAATGCACGAATATGGAATATATGTTGAGAAATGTTGTGAAATATGGAAATATGTAAAAATAACTCAAATATGTCAAATATGAGCCAAAACCTAATATATGTAAAAATATGGAAAATAAAAACTGAATTTATCGAGTCTACATGACATGATGCGCAGAGATAATTAAATTATGACAGATTTCAAATTCATTCATCAATATGTATTTACATATAAATCCGTTCCCTGCTTATTACTATTCCTATTTCAGTTATTCTACCTCGCTTTTCAATCTCTTGAGTTACTTGCAACGATGGTGAACGTTAAAATAAATTATGGCCTACATACAATGATACATCCACAAAGCAGCTTTCGTGGCCAAGGGCACTAAGTGGTTCTTGCCACCTAAGATTCCAAGTTCGAATACTAGCATGGACACGATTGATGTAATCCTCGAGCACGTGCCGCCTGTTGCTTGTCGCTTGGGTGTCAATTCTCTCTAAGACTCTCGTAAAAACCAAAGAACAATTATCCAGGTAAATAATGAAAAAAAATCTTATATGAATTATTAAAATGTCTTACTTTCCTCCTATCTTACAATTCTACAGTAATGCTGTTTGCTCCAAGTTTTACGAGTACTCTTTCACACATAAGGGCCTCCCCGATGGCGGAGTGGTAGCGTCGTCGACTTGTAATCAAGGGGTCCCGGGTTCGATACCCGGTGCAGGCACGTAGTGGTTCGGATCCCACTTTAAACTGTAGGTCCAGTCCCGATTAGCCTTAATGTGCATAACCAATCAATCAAATCAATGTTTCACACATAAGGCGAGTTGCTCATGCTTGACAGGGAAGGACCTCTCTATATAATTTATTTTCAGATTACTGCACATGACCAACTTTTAGGTTCGATATCTTTTATTGTTACATTCCGAAAACAAAAAAAAAACTTTAAGCTTAATTTTTATTCGGAATCTGTTACACACGCAATAAAATCTAGACAATCTATGAAAATATGGATGTTGATGTCCCGCTAACTTTGTGTATAAAATTATTAAGATAAATTATTGAAGCACAAGGAGTTCATTTATGCCTTATTTTGCTTCTGTGTATGTATAGTGATTATACAGAAAGTCACAATTAATTGTATTATTGTTGTAGCTATTGTTTCTCTGATGAAGTGGCTCTATATATTTACTAAATACTTATTGCTCATTTATTTTACGTCGCTTGTAAGCCACCTTTGGCTAATGGCGACGATGGGGATAAGATGAATATTTACTAAATACATATGAAGACATGAAAAGAGGAATGTGCCCTGATAATTAGAGCCATTGTGATCCAATCGGTAGGGTGTCTGACTGCCACTCAAAAAGTTCCGATCTTGTTCCTGCAAAAAGCGTCTCCAGCCAGTGACGGGACCAGAAAAAACATGACTGGGGAGACAAGAGGTGGGGGAGGGGGATTTTTTCCGGGGTGGCAGTCACATTTAATATATATATATACACACACCTACATTTTATCTCATAAAAATGCATATTTCTGCTGCTAACAGCTGGTAGCTGCAGCCGCGTTTACCTCTTCATGGACTCACTTCGCCTCTCACCCGTTCATTGGTTGAGCCCTCTCGACCTACTACTTGCGCAGAGACTTCTTTTCGTTCGCTTGCTACAGAGATTCCCGAGATAAGAGTATACTTTTCGTTTCAGATTGCACATAAGCGGAATGGCCCGAATGCCTCCCTGAGAATTAAAACCGACCGAATCCATCCATTAACCACGACGATGAAGATTTGTTTAATAACAGAAAAGCGAGGTTAAATTTTAAAAAAAACAAACTATAATACGATAATTTATTTTGACAGAACCGCTCCTTAGCTATACAAGTGTATCTCGTCCACTGGAAGAAAATGCTGAATTTCCAAAGAAGTAACTTAACTAAATACATGTAGTTAGTTTGTACATGCAAGAGTTTTATTATACATTTTAAACGAGATAGAGTTAACATGAATGAACACAACGTCATAGCGGGAAAAAAAATTATCACAACCTGAGCCATCAAAAGGTTAGATATTGCCAAAGTACTGAGCGCTTTCTCCTTTTCATGGCCACAAAATGTCACGATGTCATGTAAAAATATGCTATGACTTGTGTCTACGAAAAGAGATGATAAAATTTCGGTGCATATAAAAATACCTAAGTAAAAATAAATCACCATAAAAGTTACAAGAAATTTCCACGCGTAAGTTGCTTTACTTCCATTCTTTCGTTTGACAATTTCAATTTCTATGGTTTGCGTTACCTTTCAGGAATGTAGGAGTGTGCTACCACTCGTAGCATGTTATATTCCCTGTTGCATCTCAAAATTTGTACGATATCAATTTTTACTGTAACAGGTGGAAGCTTTCCGTAGAAATTAATTAATTTACAATTTCAATGTTAAACTATAACATGTTCGAGAGGTTAGCGAAACATAGTTTCATGATGGAAATTGTTCATCGCTCCTGGACATAGCGTAAGAAAAGCTACGTAAAATTTATTAAAAGTAAATATACACAGTGTTATTTCTATAACATTGCACCATATTTTCACGAGTGCGGAAAAAACTATGAGTATAAGGGCATGGATGTTCTTTGTGTGTATACCTTCATCAATTTCATCGTATCATTACTCATCTTCATCTTTGCGATGCGAAATAAAATAAACCAAATCAATCAAACAACAAGTATAATTTAAAATTCATTCCTACTCAGATCACAAACTTCTGTATGCGTCGAATACTACATAATTTATGCTTATATTATGAATGTCTAGTTACGGCTGATTTGTACATGATAATAACCTACCGAATGAAACAAGTTGTAGATGCTTTCATTATGTAACCACAATATGCTCCACAGTTACTAACCACCAAATGTTGCGTTTTAGAGCTCTGAAGGCTTCCGAGATTTGCAAGAACAAATAGACTGACGAACACGGTCGTTGCATTAATTAGGATACTTTTAGTTTCTGATGATTAATATGCTAAAATGGATTGGAAACAGGGTAGGGAATAGTTAAGCAGACATGCTCAGAACTATTTCATGTACAGAGGCTAATCTCAATTCTACTATGTATATTTGTGGTTGAATAGATCAACTGTATCTAGAGATTTCGGAGCCCGGGAAGGGAAGGAAAAGAGGGGGGGGGGTGAGATTTTCTCAAGAGAATTCGGTGCCTCCCCAGCTTATGACAAATATTAGCCCCGATTAGCCTGTCTGTGCATAAAGTGAACTTCACTGAGTGGCGAAACAATGAACAAATATCCTTGTCGTTCCTTGTATTATGTCCAATATAACGAGTTCTTAGAACTTTTTCTCCATAAATGCATATATTTTCCCATAATTTCAGGATTAAAATAGAAAATGTTAGAATTGCGACTAAATAAATCGTTCGCGAATATCCTTTGTGTAGAGAAATATACGAAAAATTCACGGAAAATTAGTTAGATATTTTATATGATCTAGCAATTGTTTTTGTGACTACGTCTTTGCAAGTGACTTACGAAATATGTTATATTTTAGCTTTCTACAAGGTTATAAACACATCGGTTTGCATATCACTGAACTTATAAAAGAACGATTAATTACGTTCATAAACCTTCTATCAGACAGAATAGTAATATATCATTCCATATATTTTACTGAATTAATGCTAACATTCTTCAATCTGCTTTTAGTATTCTAAAATATCTTCATCCTGTTGTATTGTACAAAGCAACTGAAACAACCATACCCTGAACGTATTCATACACAGTGAGAACAGCGCAGTTCGTTTTTGTAGCAGTTACCAAGGTTACATTTTCTCTCGCAGTGCTTCACTGGTAACAGTAAACTGACGTCATTTCTCCTCGGAGTTTTCTTGCAGGTTCTGGAATCAAAAGGACAAGTTATTTCTAACCTCACCTCAACATTAGTTGCTCAACCCTCAATCACCATCATCTTCGAAATTCTTCGCCAAAAAATCAAAAGACGCCATCTGCGTTCAGGGACCACCTGCTATAAAACCCATTTTTCTTGAAGTTTAAGTCAAATTTATGCACAGATAAGCTAATCCAGTCTAGACCTACAATGGGATCCAAACCACTGTGCTTCCACTAGGTTCCGTGCCCAGGACCCTTTGAATACAAGGATACGACGTTAGCGTACGCCATCGGGGACAGAAATCCCAATGTCACTTTAAATACAGATGATGCGGAATTTATTTTTATTCCCTGATATGTTCTAGTGGAAGGACTTTAAATACAAAGAAAAATGGAAAGAGAATATATGCAAAAAAAATTAAACGAGAGGGACTTGATTTCTCCTTATATTTATGAGACTACAACTGTAAAAACTCGCCCAAAGCGAGTTCAGTCCTGTTCTGGGCCTTTATTTAAGAGTTTTCCTTCATTAGTTTCATCATTCATCGTCGAGATTAGCCAAAAGTGGGAGGACATCGACATACAATAAGACAAATACAATACAACTGCAAATATGCTTATATAATTCTAGCTAACAGTGACTCTACAGTTTTGCCTTGGATATTCCATGGACTGACTTTAGTAGTCATGAAGTGGATCAATAAAAATGTCTACAATATCCCAGACCTCGGGATATTGAAACAAGCGTTCTTGAGTTACAAGCCAGTTTAAATCCGAGTTTTCTTCCAACTTTTCGAGCGCACACATTGCTCTGGTCATCAGGGAATCCTGCTTGAATCAAGTCGACAGGAAAGCTGCAATTCCTATCCTCATGATATCGGTTTTAAAACGTATGCTTGAAATAGAGCGATATTCCATGACCGGCGCACGTTAGAATGCCGAATATAATTAGTTACAAATCGTGAAAGTTCTTTGAACACGCAACTTAAAAATTCAATACGGAATTTCTACTCATGTCTCGAATGTTAATATTTCCAGTTGCTCCATGTAAATGTATTCGAAAGCACGGACATCACGTGACCGGTTGATTTTTATTGCTCCGCATTTCAGAGAATCGGTACACGAATCTTTCTCACACAAAAAATCCTGTTTCTACATATTGAAAGCATGCGAGATGGAAGGTTGGAAGGGATTCGTGAGGCGCACAAGAACCGTGTGGCATATGGCATATTTCGTACCTTCTGAAATACAGAAGGGAGCAGAGGGGTGCAAGGCTTAATGTACATGATTTATTTATACATATATGTAGTACCTTTCTTTTCTTGGAACAAAGGTCCCGGTACTCTTCAAGAACTACTCAAATTATTGTGGTATGTTCATAAATGATCGGACATCCAAGTCGTTACACACACATTTTTCTTTGTTGAAAAAAAATGTTATTAGTTTCATTCTCGCCTACAATAAGGTGCCGGTACGACGTACCGTTATATACAGGGTGTATCATAAGTAATAGCGCAAACTGACACAGTTGAAAGTACACGATAATAGAAGCAAAAACGTCTCAGCAAACATGCCGTTTTCGAGATAATTGAGAATGTGTGGTTACAAGCCGCCACTGACTTTATTGTTTGTAAACGTCGTCCTAGTTGGTAAAATGTACTCTTCGTTGCTGTAAGGTTCCATTTTCACTACGCAGTACAGCACAACTGACGTGACTCCCACAGTACAATTAGACTGTGTACTGATTGTATCCATCCTGTTTGATTACAACGCCACCTCACGGAAATGTTCTGTTTTGTAAACAAAGAGCAAACCTCGGAACGCGCAAGGAGTAAAGCACTCGGTGTTTACAAAATGCAATCAGTGACTGCTTCTAACCACACATTCGCACACATTATTAGCATTTTACCAACTAGGACGACGTTTACAAACAACGAAGTCAGTGGCGGCTTGTAACCACACATTCGCAATTATCTCGAACGCGGTTCGTTTGCAGACCCATGTTTACCGAGACATTTTTGCTTCTATTATCGTGTACTTTCAATCGTGACAGTTTGCGCTATTACTTATCATACACCCTGTATAGGGTATTTCCGTGACCTTGATTCAAACTGGCAGGGTGGATGGAGACTGACCCAAGTACAAATATGAGATGAGGAACCCCGGTCCGGAAACGCATCATTAAAAAGTTATAAGCCAAAACTAGTTTGAGAAGCCTATGATAGTGGTATAAGACAACTGAAAGATGCCGTCTGTAGATTTAATGCGAACTTTACTACAGTGTATCGTAGCACTCTACGACAAAAACGTTACAGTAGTTGTTCAAAATCGACATTTTAGTCTTTCAGGGGGTATGCAGAAATTCCGCGCAACACTTTCGCGAAGTCTAATTATCCTCGAAACTATGCAAAATTCAAACTTTTTTTTGCACCAGTTTTGGGTGAAAGGATGGATTTTGTGATCACATAACATGTATTTTAATATTCTGATGTAATTTTTGAATATTTTAAAGTAAAAAGTCTTGGTAAATTGATACATACCTATAATTGGAGTGGAATAATTATACACACCCAGTATTTTCAACAAATTTTAATTGTTATAATATTCAAGTATCGGTTTCGGTGGGAATCTGTAAGAGTATCGGCTCAATATATACGTATATTGTCGTGGAAAGAAGAACGGGTGTCAAAAGCTAAAAGTAAAAAAGCCAAGTTTTAAATTCAAGCACACGAGCCTAGCGACAATAACAAAATTCCTCTGGCTAGACAGAATCCAGCTTGTAACTACCGGGTCGTTCTTTCTGATCGAAACAGGGAAGTAGCGGCACGGAAGCTTGCAAGCTTCTCAGAATTCGGGTAAGTACCCCGGAGTTTTAGAAACATCACCAGTGTGCGTACATTTCAGTGCGAAAACAGAGTGCGAGGGCAGCATTTTTACATTGAAATAAAGGCGGATAAAACTTGAATCCAGCCCTGTCCCTTCTCCGGTAATTCACAACCTGTCTAAGGGGCAAACACCATATTATCCACGTGCTTATTTTTGTTCTTGACTCATTAAATCCTGTGTGTTTTGTTAAATTGGAGTGACGGTGTACCTTTGTACATTGAACGACCGTCAAGGACCAAAATGCAATCGTAAAACCAAGAAAAATTATACAAATGCAACAAAATTATCAATTTATTTTATTTATTTATTGATAGAGCTCAACAGCGCGAGCCCAATTATAGTGCTCTAATTACATAGTTATTATTATTGCAACAGATTCGCTGCAATGTTTCAGTATTTTTTTAGGCTTGTGTAAACTCATTGCAAAAATATCAATGGTGTCATTTACACTTGAAATTGTGTTGAAATTTGAGTTGCATGCTCTCCCCAGCCGGAGAGTTTGAGAGAACTGACATTTTTGCTCTGGCAATGTAAGATTTTGTGTTTGGGACGTGTTTTAAATACGAGAACATTAAATGTTACGCCTGATAAAATGTTGGAATAGTCTATTATACCACTAATTACTTTATAGAGAAAGAGCAAGTCACTTACTTGTCGTCGAAGTGCTAGTTTGCTGAATAATCGAGGAAATTATAAGACATGAAAAACATAAACTAGTTCTTCTGGTTCTATTCGAAAAGAAATAGACCACTGTGTGTTTCGTCATAGTCTACAACACACCGAAAAAATACGATTTCTCATGACTAGAACCCGGATTTTAGGCAAAATGCCTATTCGTTTCCGACGCTGGTAGACAAAAATTGAACTCAAAAGTATACCGATCCGAAGGTTCTTAACATTCTGAACAATACTTTATGTTGCCTTTTTTGCCTATTTCACCTTACGCTGCCCTTTTCAAACATTTTTGCCTTTTTTGTCATTCCGAAATGGCATATTTGCTTTTTTTGCCCATTTCACCTTATGCTGCTTTTTTGAAACATTTTTGCCTTTTTTGCCTCTTTTGTCATTCCGACAAGGCATTTTTAAAAATTATATTTCTCTTCTTCTATTTGATTTAGTTTTTCAATAACACTTGTTATTCAAATTATTATTTGTAAATACATTTTTAAAGATTTAAGAAGAATTTAAGTCCTCTTCAAATTTTAATGCCTCCCTCCATCTTCTTCAATTTTCACTGCCTCTTTCTGAAACTTGACTGCCTTTTTTTCGACATACACTGCCTTTTTTTCAATTTTTTGTTGCCATTTTGCCTGCCATTTTTAATACTTTTCAGTGCCTGAACATCCGGGCTCTGCTCATGACCTTTCGACCCCTGGTCATGAAACAAAGACTGGGAGGGTGGAAGACCGGTGAAGAGTAAAATCGGGGTCGTTAAATCTAGTAATGCTGTCCCCTGACTTGCGAGCAAGTGGTAGAGAAGATTTACGTGGGGTTAGCGAACAAGGCCTATTTCGTGAGAATAACTAGCACATTTAGGACAGTCAGGAAGATTAGTGGAATTAGCAAACATGTAGACATATACCGGTCTTGGTTGTCCTTGAAGCGTCAACCTAACCTCATTGGTTCTGTTAGGTTGGGTTAGGTTAGGTTACGTATACACGTTTGCTAACCCCACTCTTCTTAGAATTCAATCCACATCATTAGTGAGATGAGGCCCGTGCAGTAAATTGGTAAAATCAATTGAAGTCATAATTTCTGATTTGTAAATAATTGTGGTATTTTTAAGTATTTACAATTTTGAAAAACAAACAAGCAAATGACTGGGTAATTCTAGAGTTTCTTGCAATGAGAAAGTTGCCTTATAAGGTGACCAACCTTTTGGTTTGCCCAGGGAGATGGATGGTGGGGTTATAATATAGTTTGATTCTATGTTCATTTAAAAGGGCTCTCGCATAGCGAAATGGTTAACGCTCTCGCCTTTGGTGCAGGCTGTGCCGGGTTCGATGCCCGGTGGAAGCCCTCAACATTTCGGTGTTGACCCAGAATCGTGATTACAATTGGGAAGCTACATGAAAAGAATAAGTAGCGGGCTCTGATGTATAAAACCAGACAACAGCTGCAATGGGACTCGCCAATGAAAAACCGCTTTGATGGCCCTGGTTATCGAAGAGTTGTTGCGCCATGGAGTTACATCATGAACCCATGGAAAGAAGGTCAAGTAAGCCCATTGCAAAATTCATGGCCAGGTTTGTAGCCACGAAAACTATAATTTATTCATAGCCTCTGTATCAGCATGAAACAGAAAAACCTCAATATTTTCTTCAAATTGTTTAATGGTTTCACTTCTCCCTGCTATAATCGCAAGGTGTAACTGTTATTACAAAAAAAAAAGTTCAACATATGCATTTGACAGCGTTTACGAGTTAGTGCAATATGATATTTGTGAATGTCCATTGATCTCCATTCAGTGGACATGAACAGAAAACCACCTTTGTTTACCATCCGCAGGCAAGCAAGCCTGCAGGCCATCCGACAAGCCCCTGGGCTGCTTCACTCATCATCATAAACCACGCAACGAGTGGGGCTTCAGACTCTGAACCTTCTAGCCGTAGGGCTTTAACGCTAGTTTGATACTGAATATGTTTGCTGAAGAGGCATGATAGAAATTCAATAATGCACTCCAGAGGAGTGGATATAGCGGATATCACTCTTGCCCAGACGGTGGACTCAAATCTGGACACCGTGCAAAGCTTGAAATCAGGATTTTCACCCAAAACCCACTTTATCGACCAGCGCATAAGCTTCAGTCCAAACTGTTGATTAATAAGATTCCCGAATTTAGGGTTAGATATTTGTGAGAAGCATGTCTTGGTTGATTTAATTTACGTCGCTTATTTATGTCATATTTATTAACTAGGATTGAGAAGTAAGATGCGATGGAAGGAAGGGGCCGTGACCATCGTTAAATGAATCATTCCAGCACTGGCGTAGAGTACCCGGGGAAAAGCAGGGAGAACAACGGCCATGTCGGGGACACGACATAATCTCTGACATAATCTCTAACAAATACTACATTTGTATGCAAATATAAATTTGAAGAAAAATATAAAATCCACATTAACCAATAAGTTATTGAAGACTTTTTAGTTAAATAGAAAGAATTGAAAATCAACAACTCGTTAATTGAGGTCACAAGAGATTTTACAATAGTTTTCCTCGGCTCCTCGAGGCAAATGCTGCGATGGCATATTTAAGGAAGGTTACTGCCACCCCCCTTCATAATTACAATCTGCGCACGTCTTGACATTACAATTTGGACCAGGCTTTCTTTCTTTCCGTCTGAAAATTACTCTTACGGTGCGAGCATTCATCGCGTGGGTCATTTGTAAATATCTATCTATGTATAAAACGAAGAGAGTGACACGTGAATGACGGATCATCTTAAAATACATCTGCTGATGTTTTCTCACAACTTACTCACTTAATTTCAGGGGTTTTCTTCTTGACAATAGTAACGGTGTGTTTTATCACACAACAATTTTTAATTTTAGCACTTAGCTTAGCAGCAACTAAAAAATCTCAATTTCAAGTAGTCTCGAGTAAGTGTCACGTTTTCTGAACGAGTAATAGTTTCAATACATATGTTCTTATTGGCACGCAAACAATAACAAAGTTTCAGGCTGCTGACTCGAACCTAGGATTTCAGCTTACAAAACTGGCCTTTAACCGACATGGCCACAAGCCACGGAGAAGAAACCAAGCTATTCGAGTAATTTATCCATAAGATTAAATCTTTTCCTGTCAAGTTAGAAATTTTGATGTCGCTTCTCGCTAATTATATTAATTTGAAAGCAATACGCTTCATCAGATAGGGTTCATATGCTGTACACATTGTTGACAAAATACAAGTGAAGCTTGTGCATGAAAATTAATGAAGACTTCGGGAAATCGTGCTTTTGTGGAAGGTTAGTGTTTGCAACCCTAAATGATAACCGTTCTCTACTTTCCGTCAATTTAGCGGATTCTGCTATGTGACGACGAATCTCATTAACCAACGGCACATATTTTTTTATTTATTTTAAACTATTTATTTCAAAATGAAGAGTCATTATTCTGGAATCTACGGAGACATTCATTCATTCGGTAAGAATTTTACGAGAGTCACAATTCTATTTTTGTGTTCTATTACGAAACCAATGTGCACGTGTAAAACAAGTAAAGCCCGACAATTTTTATTTTACAAAAATTCAATTTGCTGTTAAAGTTAAATTAGAGGACAACCATTGACTTATTTTTAATTGCCTGGATGACTGATGTGGGGGGGGAGGGGTACCTCCTCTCATGTGCACCCCTGCCTGTGACATAAACTCTTCTTTCTTTAGGATTTATATTATTTTTTCCCATCAGATATTCAGTGCCGAAGTGTATGGGGAAGGAGTTTATTTATTCTTCAAGCCTTCTCCTGGACTAGGATAACACTATTTCCGAAAGATTCTTTCTTGCATCATTTTCAGGAATTGCAACAGCACTATTTCTGTCTCACTTGTTCTTATTGCATGTTTTCCTTTTCGTTATTTAGTGTTGCTTTTCTTCCATTTTCGGCTACTCGCGACGATGAAGAGAGACTCAAAAATAACACCCATGCTCAGGCCAAATTCGAACTCGGGGCCCTCGCCTTCTAACGAATTGTGGTAACTACTTCGTCACGAACATAAGAAACGAGTTTCTTTTTAAAATAAATTTCAGGAATATTTCACATTTACATTACTTTGATTGTTGACGTGGAAATTCCAGTTAATTAATATTTACGCTGCAATCTTTCCGTTAGGCCTTTTCTTTGAGTCTGAGAGACACAAAATTCTCTGCATATGGTTAAATTGATTGATAGTACACTTACTTCGGCTGTACTTCCGGCCACAAAGCTGGACTTCACAAAAAGTGGCACACTCGTTTGAGTTGAACAGAAGTGTACATCAATCAGTAAATGACGGAGTAGACGGAACAGTAAGTACGATCCACAGCTAGTGTGGTTAATATTCAATGCTATTTAATGCTGTCTAGTTCAAATATTAAACATTTCAGAAAAATAACCAACGTTTATACACTAATTTTAGCACGGTAAGTAAATCCATACTCTGATCCTCATGAATGGGCTACCCAAGTATTTTTCAAATATGTAACTCCAGAATGCAGTACTCCATTTATTAGATTAAAAATAATGAAATTAAACTCTGTGGGTATGCATCCCTTTGAGGACCTAAAGCGCTATTTCGTTGTGTGACGTGTGGTCTCCATGGTGCCCTTTTTGAAAGGAAGAAGTCGTACTTTCTCTTATTCAGCAGGTTTACAGCTGCAAATTGGATCTTTGAATGTGTGGAAATAACACAAAAATTGAATTTTAACATAACACAGGGGCATCCATCACTCATGAACATAAATTGTAACAGGAAACAAGATAAGAGTACATGTCAGGGATGCCATGTCACACATGATTATTATTCTTTGAAGAAGCAAACTTGTACTTAATAATGCAACAATTTGCGCGAACTTAAAATTAGTTTTCTAATTTTTTGATGAATCTAAAATATTGTTAAAAACACTTGCTTGATTAATAAGAAAATCAGCAGATAAAGCAATTCAAGGTCAGCCAGTATAGTCCAATTTGATTTATTTGGTGTTTTGAGTCCACTTTATGCGCAGTAAGGTTAATCGGGACTGGACCTACAGTTTAAAGTGGGATCCGAACCACTATGTGCCTCCATCGGGTATCGAACCCTACAAGTTGAATGAGTAGAATGCTTTAGCATTACTCTAGAAGGTTCAAAACGAACATATGATATAATTTAATTATCACAAAATAGCTTTGCCATTTCGACTTTTGTTAGTAATATCAGTAATACAACAACTGATCCTTAGTCTATGTTACTACACAATGCTCGAAGTGTTTCTTTTGTAATAGCCCTGTATTTTTATTAATTTTTAGTTCGTTATTGTAAGATTGTAACGTAAGGGTTCTTAATAATGTTTTAGGTTCATAAAAAGAATAGAACATATTGTCTGTTGCTTGGCCGATTTAAGCATTTCAAGGTCAGCATATGTCGTTCGCACGAGGTACACAAAAACATCTGCGTCTAACTTACTGACATAAGCTTCCAAGACATTTTCTACAAAACCATAGTGCAAATGGTGGCTAATATTAATAGTAGCCAATTGCCCGTCTCTATTTTTGTTCATTTTTCTTCGGCATCCTATGTTCAATTAAGGACGGAATTATATATGCTGGAGTAAAGGTTTTTCTCTTTTTATTGATATTGGTTTCAATTCTTGAACCTCACTATACAGAAAACAGACTGAATGAACACGGTGATGGATAATTAGCATGCTGTTTTCTATGCTGTCGACTGTGTGTGTCCGTATCAATAATGGTTTGATTTTATGCAATGTTGAAAATGTCTTTCTTTAATGGCCCTGTATAATCCGTATCACCTATTGATTGATTGATTTGGTTTATTTTACTTCGCATTTCTGGCACTCTTGGCTAATCGCGAAGATGAGGATGAGTGATGAAATTGATGAAGGGACACACAAATTCACTGAAGGTTCTGCTTTCGAGTCCAAGCATGGTGTGTATCTTTGTGTTTGTCCCTTAGTAAAATTAATCTAATCATCATTCTTCATCCTCACGATTAGTCTAAATAGGCAGAATGGTTTGGTTTTGATTGATTTTGTTCATTTTACTTCGCTTTTCTGTCTCTTTGGGATAATCGCGAAGATGAGGATGAATGTTATGATGGAAATTATGAAGGGACACTCACAAAAAACAACCATGCCCAGGTCTGGATTCGAACCCGGGACCGCTGGCGTAGCAGCGCGCGTGAAAACCACTCCGCCACGGAGGTTGGCTCAATGGTTTGGTTTTATACAATGAAATAACGTTGATGGACTTCACAGATTTTGCACTTACAAAGACATATCTATCATATGCTGGCGCGCCACCATATACTGAAGAGAAACAAACTGGAATGTGCGGCAAGGTCACACAACAGGTGCGTGACCTTCATCTGAATTTTCCCGCTTCCTCTCGTATGTCATTCATTTACGTCATACATTTCTCGCAGCTGATTGGCGAAGCGTAGCGGGGAAAGGGACACAAAGCATAGCTGATAAACATAAAATTCAGATCATATAGCATTCCTTTCAAAGGCTGATACCGCTGTGACGGGGACCTGAGCCGCCTTCAAGGCCATCATGTCCCTTGTGATTCAGCTCTTCCTAGTCACTAAACAGCAAGCTTAACATAGAGAGAGGAGAGCACAAACTGGAAAATGCATGAAGCTTATTTTATAAATACGTATGTTTGGATGTATACATGCATTTTTTTAAGGTTTAGGCGAAAATTCAACTTACAATTGAAGACCACTCAACTCCTCTGTGTTCAAATCAGTGTGTGAAGTAACGAGTTACTTGTAACTTAGTTTCATATGTAAATACGTAGTTACTTTATGAAATAAGTAACTGTTACGATGGGCGGATTTTTACCAAGGAGGAAGCCAGGAATTTTCCCCCCAACTCTGCTTTAGATTGAAGGTATTGTGTTCTTGCAATGTTCTGTACCACTTGCATGCAATTATCAGTCCTTCATAAAAAAATAATTCAAATTATTGTGACAAATGAAATTATGTATGTGAATATAATTTCACGCTGACATTCGTCTTCGAGGATGGAAACCCCTCTCCTGACTGTATCTCTTACTTTTTCTTGTAACGAGTAACGAAACTAATTTACTTTTACAATTACTTTCGTGTAAGTTTCAACACTAAAGAGCAAAATTATAATTCACATTTGCTTTGAGTGTGATGTTTTGCATGGTATTATTTTTGTTCAAGAATAAGGGCTTAATTCAAATTTTCTAACATTAAATATAAAATTATAAATGTATGACGTTTATCGCAACTTCATGAAAATTTATGTTGATTTCACATGAACATCACTAAAAGAATTATCTCGCTAAAGTTCATTCATACTACAAGTTCTGAGATATATATGAATCTAGAATAAAGTAACTCTAGAACTAAACTACATCTATTTAATAAGGTAACGGTAACTCTTGAGTTCTATTTCACAAAGAGTATAAGTAACTAGTAATTTTTTAAAGCGACTAATTTCATACCTGTCATAACTCTCAACCATTCTGCTTCCCAGATTTCAAGTAGACCTATGTAAAATAGATTCTTAGTCTTGCTCACATAAAACGAATAAAAGTAAAGTGCTCGCTCCCCTGTGCATTGCACCACGCCATGAAGGCGTACAGGGGGTGTGGAGTTAGGGTTCCACACTTTCTTGATCACAGCCGAAGGTGTGGGTGATGTGATTTGAGCGCCTTTACCCCCCAGAGTTTCCTCCAGGTACCTACCTTATACGACGCTGGGTGGGCACCGGAGTAGCTTGAACAGGTGGAAAAAATTCCGGTTCTCATCCCCGCCGGGGATCGAACCCCGGTCTCTTGCATGGAAGTCAGACGCCCTAACGACTGAGTTACCGCGCCTTAAACGAATGTTGGTTACTATTTTTGAGTAGGTATTTTGTTTACACTCATCACCAGTGTTTTTTTTTCTTTTCATATTTATTTTTGATCATTATGTAGTTGATGACTAAGTGACTAAATTTATCGCGACGCTAAGGATATGATGAATCTCACAGCTACTTATACAGGAGAAGTAAAGGGGAAAATCACCTTAAAAACCCAACCCGGGTATCGAAAGGGGCCTAACAGTGGCAATCAGACCTCCTACCGCCTGTAACACTGCCAGCATCCCGTAGGAGTGTGGTGCTGATAACATAACCTACTATGTCAGAGATAGAGAATATCTAGAGTCCTACTTTCTCTGTCCTAGTAATTTAGTTATTATAATTGTACAAGGATGTAGCAATTACTAGGTCGAGCTAGTAGAATAGAGACTTAGGATATCACTACCGAATGTTCCAGGTTTGAATGCAGGCAAGAGAATTGTCGAGTTTTCGTTAGTGCCTTTTCATAAATTCCATGTAATCATTCTCATAGTTGCGATTAGTCAAGATTGGAATAAAAAGGACGCAAAATAAGAATCACAAATATTAATGAAATATCAGCAATATCTATCAACATATACCGAACTGCAGTCCCTAATTCGATGTAAACGAACACTAACTACTAGAACTATTTTCATACCGTAACAAGAAACATTTAGTTGTTATGTTATATAAATGGGAGCAAAGGACAATGTGCATCAGTATGAAGATTATTATCTAAACAAAATTATAATAAAATTCGAAAACAATTCAATGTATGTATGTACTGTAAAAAGTAGTAAAAATCAGTGGCGCCATGTTATATGAGCTCGTGAGGTACAAGCCCAACCAATAATTTATCATATTATTATTATGTATTTATTATCGTGATGACTTGCTCATTGAAATCAATAAATAACAGATAGTTTTTAAAAAATAAGTAAGGATGCATTGTTGGTGCGTATCAAAATCGTAATAAATGGAAGGAATGATACATGAGATCTTTGTGAACTTATAAATGAAGTGTTTGAGTCCACCCAATGTTTTTTCAGAAGTTCGCGCCCTTGGTAAATATTATGCAATCAATAAATACAATGACTGCATTTTCGAAATTAATGAATACGCTCAATGATATGTACGGTGTAGTAGCTAGAATAGTCACCTGAGAAATCGGGGAGGGGACACTTCGTTCGAATCCCAGAAAGGGTATAGGAGTTCTTTTTTCTTAAAAAATTCACCACCATTATCACGATGGACATAAAGGAAGTACAGTAGGGAAAAAATAACCGGAAAATGCAAGAATAACCCGTTTATATATGGTCATGGCATGTCAAGAATTCGAAGATTAAAATGATACGTTGGAAACTAGCATGTGTGAACCGAGAGCCAGCCGTCTCACATCTTGTGTCTACGCATTCATTGACATTCTCGTTCCTTACAAGGATTGCATTGTGCGTTCCTCCACGCTGACTAACGCGGACTCCCTTTCATTGCAGTGCTGGTATCTTCTAGGCCTTCAACTTATCTACGAAAGGCCGAGGAGGTCTCGGCACAAGGGAATGTCTGTTTCTGCAAGACGAAAAACACGCACGTATTCCAACGCAACTGACTTCCTCTTCTGGACGGCCCCACGCAACTCTGAATTTTGAAGATGAAAGAAAAGTCCTCATCACAACATTCTCTAGAATCAGTTTTGAACCTCTTGTTTCCGCATGCACATTGTGAATTATCTGACAAATATACAAGTTCATTATGACATAATCAACCACTATAGTTCTCAAAATAAGTTAGGCCAGTAGGGATGCCTGCTGAATTCAAGTTCAAGAAATCGTTCTTAATTCAATTCAGACGTTATCGTGGAAAGTTCACTCAAGAAATATACATTTGTTGTGTGTATTCCAAGTTGATACAAGACAACTCTGTTCCTTTCTTCCATATAGCCTGCATGATATTTTCTTTCTGTTTACTGAAAGTGGCGGATAGATGTCAGAATGCTATGCATGCTAAGAAATATACTACATGTGGCAGGTATTCAGCGTTGTTTCTGTGGGCGCCCGGAGAGACCGCCGAGGAGATCCACGCCCTCACCCCCCTCCAAAGTAAATTCAATGTGAAAATTTTATTTCTAATACATGTAATTTGCGTCAAACGACAATACATTACAGCAATTATTACGGCAAATAACATATTAACAACCTTATCCTTGTGGGGCTGCTGACCTTTATTCCTAAATGCCAACTGGTAAATTAATCCAGTCCTATATCCGTGCAAGCACGCGAATTCGCACCGTGTGACCACCCAATTATACTTCCTAATTCGAATACCCAAAGCATTTCTCCCACAAATTTTCTCCACGTAAGTGCATTTTCCCGTTATTCCACATGAACATTGTTGTGCAGAAAATAAAAACAAATGCTAGTTTCCAGCAATTAGCAAAGAACACAGAATCATGTCCCAGCTGCAGACTGTCTTGCTCACACACATACTAGGCCATGGGCTACAGAAGGTTGCCATGCACCCAATCCTCCCACCTTCACGAATATACAAGAGTGGTGTCATTTTATTCGCTGGAGTATCTTCTACAAGATAGACGACGTCAACATTGAAAATTCAGGAGGAATGCACTATGTTCTCCGAGCCAAAGTCTAAATTCAACATTCAGAACTGTTCGCTACGTTTGCAAGACGTTGGGCACATTCTTCTCTTATTAATTGGTGCAAGCGAAAATATAGGTTCATTTTTGGAACACAACGCCAGCAAATAATAGAGCAAGGTTTCTCGTCTATCTTTGAAGAATTTGGAATATTGAGAGAATTATTTTGGCCAATTCTTCGCTAATAAGTGGAAATTTTAGGAGTTGCCCCATATATCTATGGACCACGCCCATTTAGAAACGTCATCCAAACTGAAAATCATCTCCACTAACATGGTTTTCAAGCATGTCAATTTTGGTAATTCTATCTATTATATTTTTCGAGGTACACGCGAAAACATCTCTTATTCACAATAACAACTTCAAGTTTGTACATTTACACTTTTGCCTAGGAAACGTTGTGCATCCCTAAATTTCCGAAGTCAACATATTTTATCTTGTAGAGATTTACAACGAATAATATTACACCACTCTTGAAGAGTTGTGGAGAGACGGAAGCGCACAAAAATATTTATTGTCGTCTGGGTGGTAAATGCATGGGCCAAATAAGTCTTTATTTTTATACAAAAAGTAGATTGAAGTTATAAAAGCAGACTATGAAACCGCAACGTAGATGTTAAGAAAAAATTCTATATATTTGAGAGGGGGTCCATCACTATATATTAGCTCCATGCCTCCAACATATATAAATATGGGCGTAATGAAACATGTAATTTACATAAGAATGTGCCATTAAATTGAAACAGACCATCAGCTTCCTTCCACTCATATATAATGCTAGAATTAACTCAGCTCCAATGACACGGACAACCATACGTACTATGTCAAGAGCATGCTTTTCATTCCGTACTACAACAGAGCTAAATCACAACGCGACAAGTGTCAAGTCGAAATGAGGGTGCCTAGCATGCAAACTGAATTAGTGACAAAAATAGCCTTACGAAAAAGTGTTCTTAGAAACTGTTAGCTGTGCCTCGTCTTCCTACTCGTGTATAAAAATGGCCTTCTAATGATATACATTAATACGAAAGAAAGGAACACTAGTCTAAAATGTTAACTTAAAGGTTAAATCAATTCCATTTTGAGCATTCAATTTCCTTATAAGAATCCCGGGCCTTCGGTTCTTTTCCTCTGCATAAGAAAAAGGTTAAAGGTAAGGAAACTGATTCAAGCATTGCTCTTTCGCTTATAAGACGTATGCTTTTCGTTTGAGTGTACGTCATGGACACTTCTGGGTTGCAACGATTCCATTGAAAGTTAATGGGATTGTTATAATCCAGAAGTGTACGTGACTGTACATGCTTCTGCATTAAGTGACCGCTAATGTGGCCTTAGTGGCATATGGGTGAAAGCCGCAATCAGAAAGAACCCTGTAGCATAGATTATGGTGAGACATTGATTTTATTTTTACGTTTTTTATTGGTATTTTTATTTCACGTCGCTTTGGTTTCTGTTTAAGTCAATTACGACAATGAAGGTGAATGGTTATTAGATACAATTGATGAAGATACATTCACAAATGAACAATCATGCCCAAGGCAGGACTCGAACTCGAAATTTCAATCTAAATTTCTAAACAGATATTCTTGTTTGTTCTCGCGATTATTTTATTTATTTAATTGTCGTAAAAACATTGAGTAATTTGACTGGCTGCAAAAAAAATATAATAATTACATTTCGACAACTAGGAAATAATGGACAAAAAAGACTAAACGAATATGGACATGACTCGCATATTTCAGTTACAATTTTAACTTTTTCCTTACAATGTAGGTTCGAATGCAGTAGGCCAGAGGTCCCAGGTTCGAATCTCGGCCTGGGCATGGATGTTTGTGAGTGTCCATTCATCAATTTCATCATATTATCACTCATCCCCATCTTCGCAAATTAGCCAAAAGTGACACAAAAAGTGAAAGAAAAAGCAAATCAATAACAATAACAATTTCATTTCGAGGCTATCATGACACATGTTAATTTAACCGGAGGGTGACATATCCTTCACTGTTATATTGTTTGTTATCGAACATGTAGGAATCATTTTGTATATACGTCATTTGCAATTTTTATTAACAATTATAGATTTATTCTTTAATAGAAGTTTTACCTAAAGCAATACTAACAATATTTAGAATTGTGTAAAACTTACTATATGTTCATAAGATTATTGCAACAAACACATA
Source organism: Lepisma saccharinum (assembly GCF_977018435.1). Taxonomy (NCBI): domain Eukaryota; kingdom Metazoa; phylum Arthropoda; class Insecta; order Zygentoma; family Lepismatidae; genus Lepisma; species Lepisma saccharinum. The sequence continues at coordinate 146,255,584 of NC_139230.1, forward strand.
TCTAGAAATATATTTCGGGGGGATCAGAACAAAGTGTCTCAAAATAATAATGTTTAAATTGAAATTATAATTATATTAAATCAATTAAAATAGCATTAATGAAAATCAAAATAATTAATCTATTTTTATTACAAAGTTAACGTCGGCAAAATGTGTAATAATAAAAATAAGAAAAACTGCTCTGGCAAGGAAATAAATGTCAAATAGATAAAGAATTGAATATTTATTGAATATCAAAAAAAGGATGTTAGACCGAACGAAAAGTAAAGTTCCTGGTAATATTTTATGCATATTATTATAAATAGTAATAAATCTTGCATAAATCTTCTTTGGTACTGTCATTCAAAGTCGTATGGCCCCAATATAATCCTTGTCTTCCAATAAGTTTGTCAGAAATAAATAATCCTCGATTAAACAACAAATATATTTTCATTATTTTATTTCAGTCATTTTATTATTTTCATTATTTGATTTTTGAACTTAGCAAATATTTCGGGGGGTCCGGGCCCCCTCCCCTAAATACGTCATTGTATTGCAGTAATTCATTTCTAAGTTTTTTTGTCCAAATGCAATTGCACTATACAAATTACAAATCCTGCTGGTAACATGCGTGATAATCTAAGTGATAAAAATGTATGAAAAAGGTTTTCTTCGTGAAAACAGTTTTGTTTGGGGGAACCTGGAGTCTGGGTTGTGGACGGTTCGAGCCTTCAACTTGTTAGGGGCGTTTTGTAGTTTTGCATGTTTCTGGCGCGAACGAAAGACGTGAAAAATACAACCTTCGCTCTTTTGTGTTAAAATTACATAAAGAAACGAAAAATCCGAGTAAGGGGATCGATGCCGGACGTGTAACGATAATTGAGAAGATCGTCTTTGTAACGCGACCATGGTTCAAAACTTTCCACTTAATATTTTAAATGTGACAAAATAAGTAGCAGGTGCAAGACTTAATTTTCGAATATTTTTCAACAAGAATTTAAAAACACTTTCATACACTCACATACTCCAAACATAAATTTCCTCACTTAAAATTCCTATGATTCCACCAGAGCAATCGCACACTAATTTAGTCAAGTTCGTATCCAAGAGTCACAATCAAAATGTTGAATGAAATCCAGTTGCCAAATATAACGAATAATATATCTTTCAAAACCCTGGAATAGATCGTAAAATATTTGATAAAATTGTAAATGCAGATTCATTGTCATATCGTGCTTGATTCAGTGCTACTTTATAGCTTTTGAATTACTTAAGCACCTTGTCTCCACTATTCAAATGATAGATAGATCACGACCTCCATGAGACATTAAATTAGAAATTGAGGAATTTCTTACAGCAGGGGCGATTTCTATATTTGCCATCTATATGCCATCTACATGACTAATGAATGTCATAATATAATATGTATGAATACACACACACATATATTATGCTACGTCTCCTTGTAATCAAGGGATCCCCGTCTCGATACCCAATCAAGGCACATAGTGCTTTGAATACCACTTTAAACTGTAGATCCAGTCCCGATTACCTTATCTGTGTATAAAATGGACTTCAAACAGCGACTCAAATCATTATATTATGACATTGATTAAAGTCATTCATTTGGAGTAAAAATATAGAAAATGTTTCATGCAGTGTGCGTATTAAACTTTTGTCATGGAGGGGGGAAGGGGTAAGATGCCTTCTAGGATGGTTGTAAGTTCATTCCCAGCATCAACATTAGAGTTTCCGAAAACAGTTCATCAGCTTCGTCTTTTTCTACAAGGATCTTAGGTAAGAGTGATGAAAGATGAAGCCTTATAACGGTGTAGATTTTCCAATTCTATGAAAATTTTTCATTACAATTCTCTAGCCAAGAAAGACAAAATACTTAAAATAGTGTTAAGTATCACATCTCTTGAGAATAAAATCGTATGTGTTGTCACTGACTATGCTGATAAAATTTGAAATCACGAAACGATAAACTATCACGAACAAGTTTACATTGAATAAATAATTTAATGGAAATATTTGTGCGAGGACTAGTAAGGGTGGACATCCCCGCCCCGTTAATTCGCTTCTTTCATTGGTCACCACACAGCTAAGAAGCAAAATACGTGTCTGGAAATGATATAATTTTAAACTGCAACTTGTATTTTTCATTAATTCAGGGCAGTTTAAAAATCGTATTATTTGTGTTGTTGAATACCACAAAGCATGAACTATTGATAGCTCCAGCTTATTCAACAGTCGGAGTAGTGTTCAGTAATGGTTTACACTCTAACAGGGTAAAAATCTTCGAAGTAGTGAGTGCATCCATCAAAAAGTTATTTCTTTGGTTGTGTAGGTATATCGACATTTATCAGCAAAGTACAATAAAAAATCAATACTATAAGTAATCTATAGGTTTAATCATGCAAAAATCTTCTTCTCTCATCACTAAAGCGTCTATATTAATCAATTAATCTTATTGCGAAGAGATATTCTTAAATTTATGTTGCTTTTGCACATGTTCTTTGGATGAAGTACCTAAAGGTTTAAATACGGTGGAAGTACAAAAATCAAACCTAACAGCTAAGTGTATGCCAGAAAGTGGAGGTGGCTCTAAAAGAAGAAAGCTTTAGTTGGTGTTGAAAATACGAACAATTTGATTACCTTCTAGTTTTTAAATTATGACGTAAAAATGAAAACTGCATAGGTTTTGCAACGGCAGACTCGTCCGCTTTAATGTTTCGGTCGACTGCTGCAAACCCTGAGAGGAACTGGCCACTGAGTATTTCAGTCCCTGCACATTTGGTTAGCATTTTGCAAGAAACGACTACTTGCAGCATAATTGCAGTTGCTTGTAAATCACATGTCTTGTCAAGTTTTCTTTTGCAAAACTTAGAACCATACTGTAACAACAGCTAGTAGTTCAAAAATTACACGGGAACTAAGAAACCAGTGAGTAGAAGAAGAGTATCAAAATATGAAACTATTATTAAACAAAAGCATTTTATCACCAAATAGCATTCTTCAGATATTTGTACGTATGTGGGGAGGATCTATGATGTAAGATGACAATGAATTGCCCAGTAGGATGTTGGATAAAGTACGTTTTACATGCTTTTTGTGATGAGAACAAGGAGATTAAGAACTATGTTTCAGCAGCGTCGAAAATCTTCAATGATTTTTGTCATATCCAATTATCTATGTTTGTCACACGTATATTTTTATTTTCAAATATTAATTCAAGAGGAAGAAGGAGAAGGTGCATGCACTATGGAAAATAGTGTTACCAATGCACATACAACTACGAGGAAGAGAACATCTAAACATTAAATTGAATACATTGACAATTTGAAGTTACCATGAGCTACAAGTGTAAGTTTGTAAATGGGAGATAAAGTTGAAAAGGTCAATAGCTCATCTGTACTTTTCATAACATTGACACAAAATCTGCAACAAACAATTACACAATTATATTAAATTCAGTCAATAAAACTTTTGTCTCATCAAGACTTTTTAAAATATGGACACTATATACACTAGAATTATGAACGTCATATCCTGAGCGTATTGCAATAAATTTTCACTCGACCTTGGTACAAAAAGTACCAAAACTGTCTAAGAGAATAAAAAAGAAGCAAAAATCCAATTAGATTAAAAGTCCAAGCATCTTCAAAGTACGAGAAAACAAAATTCTTCGGTACTCACCTTCTTAAAACCTTGATTTCATTTTCTAAGGAATCTTCTTTGCCTTTGAGAGCTTTCTTGTCTATGATTTTAACAGCGAACATCTGTCCTGGATGTTCTTTACTTTCCGCCAATCGAACTTCGGAAAAGGCACCACTGAAAGAATAAAGATAGCAATTAACTCTCAATGGTATGAAATTTGGCACAGAAAGTAACCACAATTACATTGAATGTAATAGTAGCAGTTACTTAAGATTTATACTAATGCTATCAGATACTCAACACATACCATCCAGGGAAGTAAATTCTTCACTTCCAAACTCGTCAAAACTTTATTGGTCCATTAGCTGACATCGAGAAATGGCGGTTGAGGGTATCTTAAGTTCTCGCTTGCCACTTCCGATCAACAATCATTGGATTTTTTCCTTAAATTCAACCTGACAGAAAGTGAAACTGTACCCCATCAAGTAAAAACGAATTTAACCAATGTGAAGCTTCGCCCTCTGTAGATGCTTCCTTGGAAAAAGTTGGAGGTTCAAATTCGTAGTTTTAGCTGGGCGATTCCCTATAAAATCAGGCAGGCGTTGACCTTTGACCTCTCGAAATTGAGTCAGCGGGCGTGGATCCTATTAAACCATCATCTACCAGGATTTTTGGATAAAAATCAAATTTGCTAGTTTTATAAGCATGTTTGCATCTTTAAGAATAGCTTATTTAAGAAACACGGTATTTTCAAATGCGTATGTCTCTGGCATGGGTGTATATATAGTTCACGTAAGGGGAAGAGTGGTCAACTTTTGGTATGATTAGGGTTGCTATATTTCATAAGTGAAAATCCGCGATACTGCTGACCGGAAGCTTGTTGTGGATCGGGGAGGGGTGGATGCTGGAACCGAAAGAGTTGTGTGAATGTACATTACATATCCATTATCATATTCTTTACACTTCTTTAAAAAAATCCACTTCAAAGTAGCTATATCATTAATCTTGGAATATTGCAATTCCTTTCCGGTCCCATAATGAACTATGCTGCTATCTCACAATGTCGAAACTTTATTTGAGAACTGCGGACTGAACAGTGCGGGCACCCAAGCACCGACTGTTTACAGTAAACAGCTTACTATGCAATGGAAGAAATTTGCAACTGAAATTCAGTGCTGCTAGCAGACGGCGGCGTTATCGTGAAGTCAAATATCTTTGCAGCATCTCTTGTAACTCGATAACTCTTGTATTATCAATGTACAGTTAGATTGTTTAGTGCATTTAAATATAAATAAAGTTGAGGCAAGTATAGTCTTAACCATTTCTTTTTTTCCACCCGATTCCAGGACATTTGTGCATCCCGAAGAAACTATTCGGAACACCAGGACAAATGATATCATTCCGGGATTGTCTCGGAAAAACCGTAACGCATAGCATGCCTAGGTATGACCAAGCTATCAAAATCCAATCTATCAACCAGGCCGTCTAACATTTTGACACACTATTCCAATGAATGAGGGATAGCAATTTAACATTTTTGGAATAAGTTGTTGCAATTTTCCAATGTGTTGACTGTGTTCGGAGAAAAGTGAGTTCAATTCTACTATAAAATGGTTAAAAAATGGACGATAATGGTTTACTTTGTAACATTCTTTTGTGCTCTCAGCTGGTGCATTATTCCTCCTATTTGACGGCTGGGTGTTCTAGGTTTCTTCATCCTAGTCTCTTTGTACATTCTCTGCTTTGGAATACATTTCATTAAAATTCTCAGAATTATCTCTTAGTTTCTTTTTTAAAAAAATATCTATTAGAATACCTGACATGTTCATAGTACTGAACAGTCCATCTTTCGAGGTGCCAACATGGTGCACTGCATGAAAACAATTTGGTTAGAACAAGTGGAGAACTCCCCACAGATTACACAGTGAAGAAACGGAAGAGCTTGCTGAAATATTTCACTTCTACTTGTAAATTGTAAAGTCTGTAAAGTTTGTACAATTAGTGAATACAATTCCGCAAGTCACGCTACTTAGTATTGATACTTCTCTGTCCATCTTGTGTCAAACAACTTGAGAATGTTACGGCGTGTTCTTAGTTTTCTTAGCACTGAGTTTTTAAAAACCAAATTCCTTTAAGAAGACTCGAGGGGAAACGATGTATAGCTGATTTGACAGTCCCAATGCAGTTTCTTATCGCATAAATTCTGAAACTATCAGGAAATTGCAGACATTGGTCTGCAGTCCCATCTGGTGTGTGGAATTACGTAATTTCCTTCCCAATCGTATCCCGTCAGTCTCTAAATTAGAAGAATTAAATAAGTCCGAAGAAATTTTTATGGACCCCACGAACCCCCGCCCCCTTAAATACGCCCAAGCTCTCGGGCATGAATCAAACCAGATAGGTGAAGTCCATCTTATAATATATATTATCTGGTAAAATAAGTATTTCGAACTGTTTTGATCAATTTTTTTATGTATTCAAAGTAGAGATGTAAATATAAAATTATTTCCCTCAATTTTGGGAATTTTGAGCTTCCATATATTTACAACAACCTATTAAAATTTGGTGATAGGATTTTTCCATATAAGGAAGAAAATTCATTATGACATTTACATAAAAGTGCTGGACGGTTTGCAATTGTGAGTAGACCGGACTGCATCTCGTGCTACACGCAGCTATTCATTCTGAAATGCGACTTTGGATTAGATAACTTCCGAGTGAACACTACACCATTTCACCTATGTAATCCCTCATTCTAAGATTTCTATTCACAGGAACATTGAAGAACAAACAACTCGCATTTGTGCGAGTTTTATATGTTTAAATGTAAAATAATATTCATCACTGATTTACCACGTCCTCCGAACATCCCCAACACTTTTTACAACCACCCTCAATACAAACATTTCAACGGCGCCTCAAATTTTTCATCGGACCTACCTATTTCTTTTTACAATATAATTATTTACGGTCGCTTTCACTTGCATTACAAAATTACCTTTTCGTCATTCTAGAAAATATTTCACATCCATAGAACACAAATTCTGAATAATCTATGCCCCATGCTACCTAGGAGTCTATCTGGGAATGTATGAAAAACCGTAGAAAGGGCAAGGTATTTTAATTCTAACGTATGGATTCCGGGTCGCATCTATATTATACATCCATGGATTACTGTGTGGGCCGCATTGGTACTTACATGCTTTACATACTGTAGAAGCATTATTTACTGTACGTAACTGTAATATAGCCAACGATCAGTCAAAATAGTAGTAGTTACTGGCACTGTATAAAATCTTTTGAATTGGTACCCCTGTTCTATGAGATTTGGTACGTAACAGAATTATCTCAGCTTATATACATTATCGTAATACTTTAAAAAGTTCATGTACATTATCGTAATACTTTAGAAAAGTGAAAGTATCATTTTATACTCTTCATATCGTCCCTGCATAAGAAACAAGTAGAGTGCTCGTACGTCTAGACCAGGAGTGCCCAATTATTTTATATACAGGGCCAGATATAACTTGAGGGACCGATCTTGGACTGTATAAGCACTAAAGCGAACCACATAATCCGCGGCGGACCAGATGTGGCCAAGGGGCCATAGTTTGAGTACTCGAGGTTTAGACTATGATAATGTTCTTGGAGAACAAGGTTTGAAACGAAAACTGTTGTCTATGAGTACATCGGTAGGTCACAAGAGCTTTGGTTCTTCCAACCGCTTCCACAATCTTATTTTGGACCTTTGGGACCTTATTTGAACTTATTTTGTAAGTAGTTCTTTGCTTAAAACTTTGGCGTAAGTGCTTCTTTTGGGGAAGTAGATTGATTGATTTACTTGCTTTATTTTACTCTGCTTTTCTACCACTTTTGGCTAATAGCGAAGATGAGGATGAGTGATGATATGATGAAATTGATAAAGAGACATTCAAAAAGAACACCCATTCCCAGGCCTGGATTCGAACCCGGGACCCCTGACGTCGTAGCGCGCTGTGAAAACTATTCTTCCACTGAGGTCGGCTTGGGGAAGTAGAGAAACATTCAAAATATCAATAAATACTGGTTCATCAACTGATCTATAAGAGAAGAACAGCGATCACTGAAGACTTGCCATCAATTAAACCACTTAACTGGGATAATCCTTAAGCGCCTTTATACGTCAGCTCGGAGATGAACTATCAATCGAGGTGAATCGAAAAAGATCGGTTACGAACTTGGCGACGTTTTCCGGATGTAGCAGTTCCTTTGACAGCTTCTGGTGTTCATCTGTTAGCTCGAAACCTCAAGCTCATCCAACGACTTTTTGTCCTGACGTGTAAATAATACATCCGTGGCCGCCTACAAGGAAAATCAATAGATCTATAAATGGTACTCCCTTGGGAAGACAGCTCCTGTGCCACGGAAGCGCCAAAATCTTAGCTCTGCCTTTCAAAAATCTGCTTTTCAATTGAATTGTAATTTTTATGAAACCAACTCTCTTTGGATTTTCGTGTACAGTTTCGTGTATAATACAAAAGACACTTGGACTTCGTATACAATATTAGATACATAATAAAAATGTTTCCTGCAATTCATACTGTTCTGGACTCTACTACTTGTCGGTAAACTTCTATCACGCTTGAAGCTGTAGTTTCGTACAAAGTAGCTGCTTACCCTCTGGGAATGTTTTATTTATACGCTGTTACCATAAGTCTTGATAAGCTTTGTACGGTATACGACAAAAGAACGACATTTCAACTGCGTTGGGAACGATTTGAAAAACTTTACCAAAATCTGATATCGTTTCCTGTGTTGTATCACTGGTTATTCTGACAGACTACAGTTCAGCACTTAGAAATTCCAACGCAAAATGCAGTCTCGACCAGGACTCCCGACCCGGGTCTCTGGCATACCGTGCAATTTCTATACCAATTTGAGCTACCTCTTATTTCACATGATTATACGCCCTTCTCTGTTTTCCTGAGTGGAATTGTCTGTCAGTGCTACTGCAACTGGATCTGTTGCCTTTGAAATTCTGAAAATAATTTTTGCCTTAAATTTCTGTGTAGTACATCTTCTGTGGGTGCCTAACAGTAAGGCAGAGTTAAGTAGCCTAAATAGTTCAAATTGACGTTATAATCACCATTATTCAGTTGGTGCGTAGAGCATTTTCATTCATAATTATTTTCAAATTTTGTGACTCGTGAAATTCCTTCATACTTGAAGACAACACTTCTGAACAAATAACTAGATAGTTTCTTACAACTGATATGCAGCGAAAGAAGTTGTAGGGGGGGGGGGGCGCTTGGTTGAGCCTTGGGGTTGGATGCTCTTATGGTTTCACATGGTGGCAATGAGACAGCTGGGGGGAAGCTTGGCAAAAATGTTGCTAGCTGGAGGAATACCTTTTCCCCTCACTTCGAGCGCTGCTGATATGTTCAAATAAAGTTGAATTAGCAGAGTATGTCGTTGTTAAATTAATCGCGGCAGGGCATGTAGCCAACGACATTTTAAATTTTTTTGTCAAATCCATCACGTTTTGCAATTCAGAATTTTTATAAAATAAAATGTCTTCTTAGTTTATTTTTAGATACATAGAGGGAAGTCACTAAAACAGACATACCATTTTGTTTTTAACACTTAACTCAATAGTAGATGAAGAATTTTCCGAAGAGGAATACATGAATTAAATATGCAAGTATAAGCTGTGTAACGATGTCTATTACAACAAAATTTTGTTTTACAAAATGTTTTTTTTTTCGCGAAAGGTACAATTATGCCATTAGGGAAATGTCCTAAACCGACATACTTGTTCAAAAAAGGAATTAAATTACAAACGAATATGGAGATAGCTTGGAGGGGATGGAGATGCAATTTTCGCACGTGCAGGAGAAGAAATCTGGCCATCTCTGTCTGTACCAATCTCAATGAAGTCAGCATCAATAAATATATTCCTGTTTAATGGATTCATACCAGTTCCATGACATCCATTTTCTGCTATTTCCCCTGACTGGCATTTTAAATAGGTTTTACCCTACAGCTCCGCTATATCATGCTGACAGACAGGCCTTTCGTTTGACCTCGGCCACTGCCTGATTTCTGCAGAATAAACCTCTAAAGGAAACAAAGCTTTTATCCAAGGGCTGCAGCTTGTCGGTCGAGTGTGGTGGTAATGAGATAATTTTCACAAAATTTGCTCTTGCTAGGTCAATTAATTCAGTGCTAGGAATATGATCTAACATTATGTCGCTTTAGGGAACCAAATTATTGGCGTATGTCGGTTTAGAGAACAACACCATCAATAACGAGTTTTGAACTAAAATCAAATTGATGAGAATCTTTAGTAAAATTAAAGCGATTATCGCATAATTTTATCCTCATCCTCAGACACTTGTGAAGGAACACCTATGAAGAGGATTCGAACCCACAGCCTGCGGTGGCGTTGTGGTTAATGTGTTTCACGACGCTTTGGAATTTCTGGGTTAATCTCAATACCAGAGACCTCTGACACTTATCACGCCCAACACTCAGCGACAACGACCATCTTGAGAACGCAGTCCTGTGTTTGAATTTCAGGTAAGGCATGGATGTTTCTTAGTTTATGGTATACCACATATTTCATTTAAATCTTCACGATTAAAACAACGATTTTTTTTTTAAAATATAAAAATATATGAAATGATACATGAAGCAGGCAAATTCAGAATCAGGCACTCTTTCAAAAGAAATAACTTTGAAAATATAAAATTACCTTAATTAAATTTATAAAGTAAAAATAGTATGTACATAAAAGAAAACGAGATAAAAAGAAGTTAAATTCCACCTCCATACTAGGGTTGAATAGTAAAAGGAGTGGGATTTTTCTTAAGAAAGGCCCTTCCTACCAGTTCTGTGTGTGTAGTCCCCTCCAGATTTCTTTTCAAAAAATGAATCCACTGTAAACCTTTGCAGTATGAATCGAAAATCTCCCTAACGAGACAAGAGGATGAAAAACGAACCAGCTAAAAATATCCCTCCTGTATTAATGTAAATACAGACATTTGATCTGGTAACATTCCGCTAACAAGAGAGTATTAAGTAAAAATTATTAAAAAGATAATATCTCTTCGAAATCATGGTTCACATCACCAGCATGCATGTTTGTCTCGGGCAAAGCAAGAATATATCTTCCAGTATGTTCAAATATGTGGTAGAAGATGTTCTAAATATGGATATACTTCTTTTCATGAGCACATCACGAACAGCAACAGAAGCGGATGTTGAGTTTACGGCACAACGCACTAATAGGCTTCGTTTCACTTGTACAGTCACGGACTTGGAATGACACCATTGATTTTTAATGATGTCGTTACAATCCAGCAGTGTCCGTGACTGTACACATACAAATAGAACCAGACTGGCAGAGCAAGATTATCTTCGAAACATCTCCAGCCGATTACAAGAATCTCACCAGCGTGCCTACCAACGGTGCAGAGCTCTAGCAAGATGGATAGCAATAGGCGGTACGTTGTGATGACGTCAGCAGCTCGCTTGTTGATTGGAAGCTTCAGCAGTTGTGACTCGCTCCCAAGCTGCAAATGCATAACAGCCAGATATGTTAGAAAATATTCTTGCTCTACAACTACAAGTAACACAAAAAGAGAGATGGACGTATTATGTAAAATCCAGCTTTTCCAGAAGTACTCTAAACCTCACGGCAAAATACATGTCGTGTATTCAGCCAATCTTTTTTGACACAAACTACCAGCCTTCATGGAAGAGTGGTTAGTGTAGCGCGACAAATTACTTCACGACAATAATCACGATTAACCCTTTGAAGTGCAATGTTCACAATAAAATACCACTCTCATTTTTCCCCCGTTGTGTTGTGTGATGATTTCCTATTGCGATGATCGAGTTTGTATTTTACGTCCACTTTATGCACAGTAAGGCTAATCGGGACTGGACATACAGTTTAAACTGGGATTCGAACCACTTGTACCTTCACCGGGTATCGGACCCAGGACCCCTTGATTACAAGACGACGTCGTTACCACTGCGCCATCGGGGAGGCCCACTTTTGCGACTATTGTTTCTTTCTTTAAACAAACACGCTGAAATCTCTTGGTAATTTTTTGAACCATGTGCCAGGCATTCTCGTAGCTAAAGTTCAGTCGTTTCTGCGTACGACTTACCACACTCTCTGCAGCTGGAGGAAATTAGACGTTTATGTATGGAAGTTCCTCTTTATTTGTTATATGCAATGTTGCTAATGCGCGAACATTTAAGAATGTTATATAAATATAGACCTATAAATAAAGGCGATATAAAATTGTGCCCACCGCGCCACAATTAAATTAATTGCAGGTATAGGGTGCATCAAAAGATCAATGTAACCATCTGGCATTGAATTTTGTGTTTCTCTTTCTGAAGTTCAATGGCCTCTAAGGTTGAAAATTGGTAAGTAAGAAATTGCTAGGGACATTTTTCGAGCATTTTACGGAGCACTTTATGTCCGTTTGTTGTTTTTTCCCTGCTTGTCATCTTTACATGAGAAGCTATCATACTGACCTGGTTTTACTGACGCATTGATGACGGGAAGTCTAGTTCAAAGGGGGACGTAAAATAACCAACAAAATCAACTGCATAGACAAATAGTTTCGAAATATTATTACGTATGTTTGAACTATTGAAGCATTGTAATTTTAACACATTTTCTTCAATACATGTAAAGAAACACAAGCAATTATAGGATACCGAGTACTATTTGAAAATTAAGATTGTATTTTTCTAACTTTTAATGTAGGTCTGGGAGTCTTACAATTTCCAATAATTTTTGTTCACTTCTTCTGATTCAGTGACATATTCAAATTCCACGAAGCGCTTAGAACGTAATGGAAAAGATAACTCGTATCTTTCCTGGATGTTAAGTTTTCTTGAACGATGTCTCAATACTGCGATATTTTCAGATTGGTGTACAAAATGAACGTACAATTCAAGTTTAAATCATGGGGGTCAAAATATCACACACACTTCGTGAAGTGATAAAATTCCGCTGATTCGACTTTTCCGAAATTATAAATACATTCAAACCATATTAGCTTAAAAGTACCATAAAAATGATTTTTCACTTTCAATTAATAAAGGCGGGTAATTTCACAAAATAAATTTCCTGGTTTGAAAATATTTTTCTTCTCTCTGGGTTTCCAAAATCTTGCCGTCGATTCAGTTATGAAAATAGTCTTTTGAAAATGGTCTTCCAGCTTCGGGGTTTCTTTTTCAATATGGTCTTCCAGCTTCGGGGTTTCTTTTTCAATATGGTCTTCCAGCTTCGGGGTTTCTTTTTCAATATGGTCTTCCAGCTTCGGGGTTTCTTTTTCAATATGGTCTTCCAGCTTCGGGGTTTCTTTTTCAATATGGTCTTCCAGCTTCGGGGTTTCTTTTTCAATATGGTCTTCCAGCTTCGGGGTTTCTTTTTCAATATGGTCTTCCAGCTTCGAGGTTTCTTTTTCAATATGGTCTTCCAGCTTCGAGGTTTCTTTTTCAATATGGTCTTCCAGCTTCGAGGTTTCTTTTTCAATATGGTCTTCCAGCTTCGAGGTTTCTTTTTCAATATGGTCTTCCAGCTTCGGGGTTTCTTTTTCAATATGGTCTTCCAGCTTGGGGGTTTCTTTTTCAATATGGTCTTCCAGCTTGGGGGTTTCTTTTTCAATATGGTCTTCCAGCTTGGGGGTTTCTTTTTCAATATGGTCTTCCAGCTTGGGGGTTTCTTTTTCAATATGGTCTTCCAGCTTGGGGGTTTCTTTTTCAATATGGTCTTCCAGCTTGGGGGTTTCTTTTTCAATATGGTCTTCCAGCTTGGGGGTTTCTTTTTCAAAATGGTCTTCCAGCTTGGGGGTTTCTTTTTCAAAATGGTCTTCCAGCTTCGGGGTTTCTTTTTCAATATGGTCTTCCAGCTTCGGGGTTTCTTTTTCAATATGGTCTTCCAGCTTGGGGGTTTCTTTTTCAATATGGTCTTCCAGCTTGGGGGTTTCTTTTTCAATATGGTCTTCCAGCTTCGGGGTTTCTTTTTCAATATGGTCTTCCAGCTTCGGGGTTTCTTTTTCAATATGGTCTTCCAGCTTCGGGGTTTCTTTTTCAATATGGTCTTCCAGCTTCGGGGTTTCTTTTTCAATATGGTCTTCCAGCTTCGGGGTTTCTTTTTCAATATGGTCTTCCAGCTTCGGGGTTTCTTTTTCAATATGGTCTTCCAGCTTCGGGGTTTCTTTTTCAATATGGTCTTCCAGCTTCGGGGTTTCTTTTTCAATATGGTCTTCCAGCTTCGGGGTTTCTTTTTCAATATGGTCTTCCAGCTTCGGGGTTTCTTTTTCAATATGGTCTTCCAGCTTCGGGGTTTCTTTTTCAATATGGTCTTCCAGCTTCGGGGTTTCTTTTTCAATATGGTCTTCCAGCTTCGGGGTTTCTTTTTCAATATGGTCTTCCAGCTTCGGGGTTTCTTTTTCAATATGGTCTTCCAGCTTCAGTTTTTTCAATATGGTCTTCCAGCTTCAGTTTTTTCAATATGGTCTTCCAGCTTCAGTTTTTTCAATATGCTCTTCCAGCTTCAGTTTTTTCAATATGCTCTTCCAGCTTCAGTTTTTTCAATATGCTCTTCCAGCTTCAGTTTTTTCAATATGCTCTTCCAGCTTCAGTTTTTTCAATATGCTCTTCCAGCTTCAGTTTTTTCAATATGCTCTTCCAGCTTCAGTTTTTTCAATATGCTCTTCCAGCTTCAGTTTTTTCAATATGCTCTTCCAGCTTCAGTTTTTTTCAATATGCTCTTCCAGCTTCAGTTTTTTCAATATGCTCTTCCAGCTTCAGTTTTTTCAATATGCTCTTCCAGCTTCAGTTTTTTCAATATGCTCTTCCAGCTTCAGTTTTTTCAATATGCTCTTCCAGCTTCAGTTTTTTCAATATGCTCTTCCAGCTTCAGTTTTTTCAAAATTGTCTTCCAGCTTCAGTGTTCAAAATGGTCTTCCAGCTTCAGTGTTCAAAATGGTCTTCCAGCTTCAGGAAGATCTCCACACCTCTGGGTAGGAATGTGGGAGGGAGATTGGCAGTCGGGAGACCGGCCTAGGCTCTTCAAGGGCTGTCGAGCCACGGGTTATTTTATTATTATATGTTCTTCCAGTGCTGGTTTTCAAGTGCTTTCCTGTACGGGATTTTGGTAATAAGAAACCATAAGTGTGAAACAATTTCGACAGTACTAGTTGGAAAGACTATTGCCTAGTGTTGCCCACGAGACGAGACATGTCACCGTCTCGTCTCGTGTCGTTTTCGAGACGAGACACGAGACGGGACGAGACGGCTCCTGAAAAGTCTCGAAAAAATATAAACAAAATAACTAATCAATTGCAAATATTCATTTATTCGGAATAAACCATTTTCTTTGGAAACCCAAAACAGTTTCTATTACAGGAATAGAGATCTGTAAGATTCTCCTCGAAAAATCCTAATTCGTCACACGTTGTCCGTAACGAATTTGCCCAGACTTTAGCCTCGTGTCCCTGTATCTTCCTACTGAAATTTCCTCAGAATACCTTAAATCTGGCAACTATCTGCTACCCCAAGAGCTCTCTTCCATTCATCCTTGCGCAAAACGATCTGGAGGTATTCACTGCCATTGTTTTCTACGGCCCTGTTCCAGCCATACTGGCGACAATCGTCATAAAATTTCTCGCCCAAACAGACCCTTCTTTCATTTGCGACCCTCTTCTCAAAATCCACAGCAGCCTCGATTGCTGGTTGCAAACTTCAAAGATTTCGCACTAAAAACCTAGGTAAAGTTCCAAGTGCATATAACACAGTGCCATGAAGGCACATTGGGATGTGGGGGAAGGGTCATTTTGGAAGCGAAGCGATCAGCATCACACTCCGGCCGCTTTTGCCCTGCAGGATTGCCCACATGCACCCATTGATATGAGGCTGTTGAGCCCCGGAGCTGCTACTTTATGAAGGGACAATGCGGAATAATTCCGACTTTTACTCACCCACTCCGGGATTCGAACCCGGGTCTCCCGCCTGGCAGTCAGACACCCTAACAACTACACCACCGCGGCTCTAAAAAGCAAGTGCAATTAGATACTCTGCTTTGACATAACGAACATAAAATTGCGTGAAGTCATAGGAGTAATAAGCGACATGCGACAGCAACAAGTGTCGATTGGAAATGAACCCACAGCAATAAATGCAACCTTCCGAACGGAAGCGACTAGACCAACAAGCGGCACGTGTTGCTTTGTCGCTTGCGTGTCGTTCGGATTGGGCCGTTTTTTAATAGTTTGCGTTGTGTTGCCTCTGTCTGTTGGTAGTGAATTCACAGTGAAAGCTTGTTTATAGACTAAGGGAGATTTCACATCGAAGCGACACGCGACCCGTAACACGTGTCGCTTCAGGATTTCACCAATCGAACGCAGGTTTGTGCTGCCTGCCATGCTCCTACGCTGTGAAACGTTGCTGTTGATTGGCTCGTTCCAAAGCAACATGTGTCGCGTGTCGCTTGTCGCTCCGGTCTGAAATGTCCCTATTGGAGCGTGTCGCTCGTTGCTTTGGTGTGAAAACCCTGTGTTGCTTGACGCTTCAACCTGAAAGCTATCTTGTGGAAATTTCACACCGAAGCGACAAGCGACACGTATAATTCACACCCAAGCGACAAGCGACACAATCCTCTTCAGTCTGAAGGAAAACATTCTCTCCGCATCCGTGAACAACGGACCGAGGCTACAAGAGACACGTGCAGCTTTTCGTGTGTTTTCTATTCGAAAGGTTGCATTGACGACTGAAAGTTCGCTTCCAAGCGACTCGTGTCGTATGTCGCCTGTAACTTTGATGTGAAGAAATCTTGCTCACAGCAAACTCTTCGAACTGAAGCTGCACGTCTCGCTTGTCGCTTGCTTGTTGTTCTGCTTGGGCCGTTTTCTGGATACCGTATAGACAGTATAGTCGCGAGGGTTGTTATCCGCGCATCCGCAATGAATGCTTGCTTATAAACTGAAGTGTCCCTGTGGTTCGTTGCTTCAGTGTGATACATCCGTGTCGCTTGTCACATTGAACAAGTCACAGGAGAGAAGCGACAAGCAACATGTTTCGCTTGGATACGAACCCTCAGTAAATGTAACCTCCCGAACCGAAGCACCACGTGTCTCTTGTCGCTTGCGTGTCGCTCAAATTGGGTCGTTTTCTTCATATCGAGCGTAGAATCGCCTCGATCTGTTGGTACTGCCAGTGCGGTGAATACTTTTATCATAGACGGAACGGAAGGGGATCCTGTCGCTTGTAACTTTAGTGTAAACCCCCGTGTGGCTTGTCGCCTGTCGCGTGTTCCTTTTGTCTGAAAGCTCCCTGCGTGTACGATGTATAAAGAGTGGATGGGAGCTAGAAAAGCAAGGCAGATTCTATACATTATCTAGCTATTGATAAGCAACAAATTTTATTTGATATACTCATGTTCTTATAATTAAGGAATCTTATTTATTCTCACTATAGTTACAGCGAGCAAAGTGATTACAGGTTTTACCAATTTTCGAGAATAATATTTGTGATGTCTCCCAGTTATAACTTTTGTTGGCATAATTTCCTGGATTATTTTCACGAGACGAGACAAAACGAGACGGGACGAGACAGAATCCTTCGAGACGAGACGGGACAAACTAATATTTTCGAGACGAGACAGCATTTTCACGAGACGAGACAGCATTTTCACGAGACGAGACGAGACAGACCAAAGTCTCGTCTCGTGGGCAACACTAACTGCCTAGAAACAAATTACGTATGTTCAATGCCAGTGGCTCGATTCACACTTTAAACGCCATGTCCTGTCCCGACTAGCCTCTGTACACGACGTGGACAAAAGCAGCAGCTTCAAATACATCATGGTTATTAAACTCATTTAAATTTGGAAGGCACGAGAAAATTAATCACTTAAACTCGTACAAACTAAACAAATTTCATTCATTCTTGTGACAATTATCGTGAAGAAAACCAAAAATATTTGCTGAAGAAAGTGGGTATCCTCCTTGTGGTATGCTGTATTTTTATTTTGCATGTCATATAATTCAATTCGTTCGACCGTGAGGAACCTGTTCTGAGCCAGCGCCTATTTCACTTCTCCTTTCTGCGTTAACAGCAAGTCTACAATTAAACCTGAAACCTCATGAAAAGACGACTGAACAGAACACAAAGTGTACGAACAAGCACGAAGAAGTGTATTAAGATAGTCATCAAAGCTACATAATACGAAATGCCAAGTGTCAAATGTCTAATTTTACACATCGTTCGCTGCGCGCTCTTGTCAACACACCGTTACAATTTGAATGTGGTCCAATGGGTCTACTGAGACTGCTCACAATTCATTCACAAGACAGTTTCTATGTTGCATATTTTTGAATGGAACTCGCACAATTTATCATAGTTGTTTTTCCTTTTCGGGAATGCTGCAGCCCAATCGTTTCCCTGGATATACTGAATCCCAAACACTCGAACACAAACTTTCATACTACAGTATTTGTGTTGCTTTACGTCGCAATTCTGTCACTTTCGGCTCATCAGGAGTAGCGATGATGATTGCGTGAAATTGATGAATGGGCACCCACAAATAAGTCTCATGCCCAGGTCGGAACTATACTCTGTCCCGGGTATCTATGGAGCAACCGAACAAAAACAAGTCTCTGCGCAAGTAGTGACGCGAAACGGTTCTACCAATGAACATGTGAGAGGGAACGGGATTGTGTGGAGGGGGAAAGAGACTGCAGCTACCAGCCTTCGCAGCATCGTGTACTGCTTCTCTCTGCCCACTCGATTTCATTCCCTTCTCTGCCGCTATGCGCAACCTTGTTCCACAGATGCCGGGGATAGAGTGTAGAACCCGGGAACTTCGGTGACGAGATAACGAGCTCGGCTACAACGTTGGTTGCATGGTTGTTATACTACAGTCAGCGCCATAAACGTCTTCCTTCCCGCCAAAATAGTCGCCGTGTCTACTGCTTCTCCGGTGTAATGAAAAGTTTAAATTATGTCCAACACTTTAATTACTCAATACGTGAGTAACCCACGTACTGGATCCAGTGATCTGAAATAATTCCACAAAAATATGAGGCATGCAACCCCGTTGCATGGTCGTTCTCAAATAACACTCTCGCACACACTGCACATGAGCCCAAGCTGGCATGCCAACAAGATACATCAATTGGCAAATGGCACAGTGTTAAAAATTATGCTACATGGAAAAAATGTTATTTCTGTACATAACCTTGAAAATTCAGCACGTTTCAGATGGATGGATTCATCTTAACGAAAACAAAGTTGGGAACAGGACCCTAACAAGAAAACAAATATGTTTGAAAACTCACTTTCTTATGAAACAGATATCAACAACTTATCAAAACCGACACTGTTATCTGAGTATTAAAAGTTGAGGTTTTAAAGGGCACTCAGCACACAAGGATATAACACAGGA
Organism: Lepisma saccharinum; assembly: GCF_977018435.1. Lineage (NCBI taxonomy): Eukaryota > Metazoa > Arthropoda > Insecta > Zygentoma > Lepismatidae > Lepisma > Lepisma saccharinum. The sequence goes on from NC_139230.1 coordinate 146,274,677, forward strand.
CAGCACACAACCCCCACAAAGAATTACTGGGTGGCTACGAATTAACTTTTGTATTAATTGAGCTAGTATTTTTCTATCCTTTTTATCTTACTTTACACTACAGCGCCTTGAATAACGTAGTGTGGAAAACGACCCAAGAAACTGGTTCCCCAGACGGATGAGAAACATAGATGGCAGTGCGATCAATGTCGGTGCTAATTTTCTTATGAAAGTAATGCGGCTTTGTTAGTTTTTGGAATATATTATGTAGATTTGTTTGTCTTGAAAGGCGGTACGTGAAGTGATGGAAACAGTTATATTTGTGGAGTGATTTGCAGTCACGAAATGACATTAATTTGGAAAGAAAAGTAAAATAAAATTAATAAATAAATAGCATGCGTAACACAAGAAGAAACATCGCAAAATGATTCCGGACGTCAAGTGTTGGATTGTGTACTAGAGTTTTATTTTTCTATGTTATTAGAATATAAATAGTATCCTGAGAGATATTTCATACCGAGGCGACAAACCACAAGTGTCGCTTGGAAGAAAGTAGTCCGTAATCAATGCAGCCTTTCGAACCGTAGGGACACTAGCTCTGACTGCACCGTTTCCTCAAGAAGATTTTACACCAAAGCGACACGCGACAAACGATACGAGGATTTCACACCAAAGCGACACGGGTCCTTCGGTCCAAGGCAACTTTCATACCGAAGCGACACAAGTTGCTTGGAAACGAGTCAATCAAGAGCAACATTTCACATCGTAGCGGCATGACGGGAAGCACAGGCCAGCGTTCGGTTGGTGAAATCCTCAAGCGATAAGTGTCGCGTGCCCCTTGTCGCTTTGGTGCGCAATCTCCCTAAAGCAAGACACTCATTGCATCGCGCATGCGCGAACAACAAACCACGGCAACATGTTGCAAGCTATTAAGGAAATGGCCCAGTTTGAGCGACGCACAAGCAACAAAGCGACATGTGTGACTTATCGTGTCGCCAAGATCTGTTGTTGTAATGTGCAGTTTTCCGTGTCGCCTATCTGTTGTTCGCACAATTAGCAGCGAACGCTTGCCAATAGACTGAAGGCACCATGTCACTTGTCACTTAGTTGGGAACTCCCCCTGTAGCGCGTCGCTTCGGTCTGAGCACCCTTCCTTTAAGGAGCTTTCCGATCGAAGTAACAAGTAGCACGCGAATACGCCATATGAACGTGTCGTTTGCTGTTTGGACCCTCATATGCAATGAATGCTATTTTACAGTCTGGAAGTGTGTGTCACTAGTGTGACAGTGTGAACATCCTGTGTCGCTTGTCCCATTGGTTTGAAAGTTTCCTTACACTCATGTCGATGGCACTAAGAAAGTTTTGTGGGGTTCCCCTTGTAGTTTCATGGAATCATCATTATCATCATCGCCGCAATTAGTTTAAAGCGGAAGAAAAGAGACAGTAAATATCCAAAATACAAACGCTTCAGTGTGTATATCTTTAAAAGAAATGATGATGATGATAATAATAATGGCCCTAATTCATACACAAAAATTTAGTTGCCAAGAGCATTCCACGCGTATTTTTTCTCCCGTATTACAGAAGGTTGTTTCACGTTGATGGTAACGATTTCGGTCACCAGGGAGCAGCACGTAGGCATAGCACGGAGCAGCCAGAGCCAGTAGGACGAAAGTACTGTGTGTTGACTTGCAAAAACGATGGTTGGTGTGTGTGAGTGAGTGTTTATATGGCACCAAAAATTCCAGTCTTTTGGGAGGGGTACATCTGTACCCTTTCCGACGTTGGTTATAGTTATAGCCAGATAATTAAACAGTGCCACATGAAAGCATTCCATGTGTCAAAGAAGGGTATCAATGCAGTATTCAATCGCCATAGAACTTGCACTGTATCTGTTGCTGGAACCAGTCAAAGTGGGCCTCGGACATATCGGAAGCCCAAGCGTTCCTCCGATGTTGTGCGGAAAGTGAGATCCTTGGTGCGATGTGAAAACCCTGCAACGCAAAGAGTGATTGCACAGGCAGTGCAATGTTTCCCTGCAACTGTAAATCGCATCATAGCCCAAGATTTACAACTTGTGCGGAAGCACAAGGCTCAAGTTCGTAAGTTGCGTGCCTCACATGTCCAAGAGAGGAAGACCAACACTCGGAAGCTCTACGAACGCCATCTGGCAGGGGACCGCTGGAAGTATGTGGTGTCCCTGGATGAGGCATGGCTGTATCTGTTCAGGATGTGGTAAAAAATGGCCATCTACTATCGTCCACGTGATGCAAGAGGTCGATCTGAGTGGGTACGTGAATGTGCTGAAAGTTTTCCACGCTGGTTCATGGTTGTTGGTGGTTACTGCCATAACGGCAAACTTCTACTGCGCAGTGTGGAAAAAAAGGCTAAAATAAATTCAACCTATTACGAGACGAATATTTTGGAGCCACTTTACAGACATCATATTCCTTCTCTCTATGGCAGCGACACATCTCGTGTTGTCATCCACCAGGACAAGGCTTCCAGTCATACGGCAAAGTCCACGCAGGCATACATGGATCGGATGGCACGTGAAACGGGCATTCATGCAATCCCCTTTACAGACATCCCTGTGAAATCCCCCGATGTCTTTTCCATAGATTTTTGTGGGTTTCCGTTGTTGAAACGAGCCTTGGGAAGCAGACGGCCCCGCACAATTGAGGGTCTTTGGAAAGCTTGTCAGGAGGAATATGATCGTTTGGACCAATGTGTTCTTCAACGCAGTCTCCTCCAATGGAATCTCGGCTGCAGGGCCATTGCTGCAAGACAGGGGTATCACGTGGAGCACCACCGCTCGTGGCGTCATGGTTTTTCTTAAGGTGAGGTTGGTTCTAACTTTGTTACCATGGACATGAAACGACCTTCTGTATTAACGAAAGTATGACGATAACAGGACGTAGTCGACTGTCTAGAATGTTCGTTAATATCTTCGCGACCACTGTACCAAATATCATAGCAATTATCACATTCATAGAAATGTTTCATGTAAAAGAATCAGACGTTGCAGCGAAAACTCCATTTACTTCCATTATAAGCAGACGAATACCAAGCACCGGGTTCAACACCAGCGCCTCTAGCGGATCATTTTCGAGTGGAACCAGCCAGAGCGCGCAGAACTGTTCCGTTTTCCACACTACGTTATTCAAGGCGCTGTACTTTACACGTATGTAAAATCTAACCGACACAGCGGAAGAAGTGATTTTTTTTTTTAGAATGACAGCAAATCGTCTAAGAATTGATCAACGTGTCAAATGTGTTCTTGTATTTTCAATTACCAATAACGCGTAGCTTAAGTTCAGAGACGAATGCTGCAGGAATGTGGACCTCTAGCACTTAAAAGTGAAGCTATCTCAAGAATCAACTTTATTTGATGCAACCGGAAGTGTTTCAGACCTTAAAAATCTGGTAAGCCACTAACAGATAGAAGGAAAGCCAATTACGTCTCCTAGCTTGCATCGATTTAAATGGAGCTCAAATTGATAATTATATGGAAAACAGACAAAAGTGTCATTGTGATGTCTAATTTACTATCTTCAGAAAATAAAAAGTTGCCAATATTATAAATATGTTCTCATTGTTAAACGTAACTGATGATCAAAAGGTGTCCCCTTAATTTGTGGTCATCCTGTATATTGCCTGTCGATCCAGGCACCAGAGCCTCGTTGGCCTGGGAGAATGCAGTTACGGGGAGAGAGAGGTTGACTTTCGGGTGCCTTAGAAAATCACTCCTTGCACAGCCAGCATTTTTGGAATAATACAAGTCATTTCAACAATAATTTCCTGCCAATTGTCGCACGCTGAGATCCAGATGACTTCCGCAGTTATGAAGGATATTGTAATTTGAATTACACAAACTATCCTTGCACTTGGTGTTCCGGTTCTACCAATTATACTCAAATTCATCCAGACAGATGTGATAACACAGCTTCAAAATATAAATACGATTTAGGGAAGGAGAAATATCGTGGAAATGACAACAAAAAAAAAACTTCCAATGCTATGCAGCTTTCAAACTCACAGACATAGGTAATGTGCCGACTACTACAACCTATTCTGTCGTTGGAAGATTATGATTTGAACTACAGCCAGTGGAACTGTTTCAAATTCCACCACTTCCACCGTACTGTGCCTTATTCTTATAAAAAAGAAAGCATCGAACTGAATAACATGAATGAAAAAGAAAAAAAATCCATCTAGCAATGCCATTGTATAAAATTCAGTCCTGAAATTTAGTCACACTGTGGGGCTTCCAGAAATATAAGTAGATTGTCTGAAATATATTTAGGCTTTATATTCCTCAAAGAATTCAAGACAAATTTCCGACGAAAAGGCTGCCTCATACACTAATAACACTAAGGAAGACTAGAGAGACAAACAATGATATCTGCATTCAAGTTTGCAGAAGTGAATTCCAACTCACCTCTCTCTCTCTCTTAGTTCTGGAACTTCTCGTTCGTAAATCGAGAGACTGTAGTTATCTCTCAGTATTATATCAAAGCTGTTGGCTACGAGTTTCTTGGAGGCTCAGTAACCGATCAGAAACTAAGGGTAATTAGAAAATACGATTAGTCAAAGATTTTCAACAATACGCTCAAATCAATCAAACCTCTAAGTACGGGAATATAGAAAGAGGTGTTACTGTTGCAGCAAACTGCTTGGGCATTATTAAGCCTGCAGCATAACGTTGAAACTCGGAAAAGTAACAGTACGATGATTACAGAACTAAAACAAAATTAAACTCTGTGGTGCAACAGCTCTCGAAAGGCCAGGGGCTGCCAGAGCGGTTTTTCATTGGGTGACGGATGGTCAGCACATCGGATCGCATCGCCACTTCTTTTCTGGATTTCGTGACCCCCCGCTACTTCTTCTTTTCAAGTAGCTTCCCAATTGTTCTCACGACGCTGGGAAAACGCTGAAACTTTGGGGGGCACCCCCCGGGGATCGAGCTCGGGACTGCTCGCACCAAAGGCGAGAGCGGTAACCACTTGACTACGTGGGAGCCCTGGTGACAGAACTAGTTAAGCAGATAGAAAGTGAGGCTAACAAAACTACACTGAACTGCAATATTTTCCCCTGTAGCTATTACCATTTTTTAATGCAATTTTAGTTGAAGTTTGCATAGTGTATGTAAATACAGCGTGATGAATAAGACGAACTAATGAATAGAAAATAAAGACATTTTGCATGTACGCTTACTGTTTGAACATTGATATGTTTCGTTGAAGATCTGACAAAACAAATTTGAGGGCATAATATAGAAAAATGTTAAATTTAAGTCGTGAAGCTTTATAATTCATCATTAATTGCATAATATAAATAATATTAAAGTTGGATTCCATGCAAACTGGCCCTATAGCCCAGTCAATAAAGGTTTCATGTCGGGAATAATTCCGTAAAAGCTGAACTTTGGTCAGTTGTTAGAACACTACTAGTAGTGCAAAATCCCACAAGTCCCCGCCCCTCCTCGCGGCGCTTCTCCCCCAGCGCCCCCCCCCCCCGAACGTCAATTTCGCAGACTCTCAGTTATTGACCTATATCTCCGTAACCAAAGGTCATAGGCAGGTAATCTTTCTTTAGTCTTAATCCTCATTAGATGGGCTACAAAAAAGATTTTGCTTAATTTTCGATAATGTTGGTGATTTTGCCGTAATTTAAAAAATAATATTCAAAAAGTGAATTATTTCTAGTACTTTCTGAAGTTTTTGGCTTGTAACGTTTGAACAAATTAAATGACAAAAAATTGTTTTGAATAAAAGTTGCAGCCTAATTTATAAGCTTTAAAACGATATCAGTTTTAATATATTTTAATGAAAGATGCGCTATAAAATGTGTCTCCAAATGGAGGACAGCACCAAAAAAGTGTGTCTTTATCACAGTCCGGCGGTTAAGTCCGGAATCATTGACTTTCCGATAAAAGCATGAGACTTGGTAGAATCAATTGTTATACCACTTAAGACATGTTCAGTCGAGTAGCCAATCGCCATCTGCGTGCTGATGGCCGCCATCTTGAAAAGAGTCCGCCATATTGGATATTTTTTATTTGATTTATCTCGGGAACGGTGGCACCTTTCAACTTCAGGATTTTGCAGAAATGCTCCAAATAGTGTAAACTTTCATAATATATCAATAAATCTATTTTTGAAAAATAAAAATAGTGGTCTTGTAGAAAAACTTACTATAATACTTTATGCGAATAACTCAGAGTTAAATATCTTAATAATTCTCGAACCATACATTGTATATTTGGTAACTGCTAGCATTTGCAAGATGAGTTAATAATTACATTAATGTAAAACGAGAAAAGCTTATTCACATTACAATATAGTTCAATAAAAATGTTAAAAAAAATTTACGTAATTACAATATAGCATAATCCTTTTACACAATAAAATCTTAGAGTTACAAACAAACAGATTTCAGAGTTCATGATCAAAAAAATCTCAAAAACTGTCCTTAAAATTTAAAAAAAAAATAATCCACCTCTACATTTATGTCATATTAAAATATACACCTCAATTGTTCATAAAGACCAAAAGTCATGTATTTGTAAAAGTATTGAAATAGTTTGACATCGTCAGATGTATGGTGGTCTAAACTATTGAAGTTAAGGAGGGAGGAAGCAATTAAGTGCTAATGTACTCTTAATGTGCAACTAACTGCAATGTGAAGTCTTACACCCCAACGTTTTTGCTTGCCCCCACCCCCCTCCCTCTCTCTCTATCGTAGCAGTAAATGGGACTAAAATGCAATGAATGGCCGTGGAGGAACAAAATTCAGTGAAGGAAACTAAAAAAAAAAAAAAAGGCCAAAAAATCCAAGTAAAAACATTTCTAACTGGAAAGAAACTGACTCCTTTACGTTCGGCACACGTGTTCCAGGTTTGGAAAACAAGGCAACTTTTCATCAGCTAGAGAGAGCCCTAGTTGTAAAACTGGCCCTACCGACTTCAGCTCAGCCAATTACCGAATCCATGCAAACCGACCATTTGATTTTCCGCGCATTAAATACCACGAGAAAAGTTCACAAAATATGTATTGAGTACATATTTCCAACCAGCCTTTTGGAAATTTGAAAACACAAGGACATCATCACAATGATGAGATGGTATGAAAAGAATTCGTCAGACAGCTATCGACATTTACAGGAGTTGACAGAAAATATTTGTTGGCGTATCTCCTAGGCAACACGCAAAAAAATGAGTTTATATTCTCGCGGACCCGAGTGTATCCGGGAAACGAGAATATCAGTAAAGGAGTAAAGAGAAGAAATTGAGTGCCATCTAGGCGAAGATTATTGATTGATTGAATTGTTGTTTTAAGTCCACTTTATGCACAGGAAGGCTAATCTGGACTGGACCTACAGTTTAAAGTGGGATCCGAACCTCTGTGTGCCTCCACCGGGTTTCGATTAAAAGCTCGGGGCTCCATTGTTAGAATTTTTTCAATTTTTACCTTAAATCGAAGTGGAATATGTTATCAGGAGAAAGTTTTATTTATTGTCAAATAAATACCAACTCCAATACTAATGTTATTCATTTATTGAAAAACAAGGAACAAGCATTAATGAAAATCACTCAAGGGTTTTGTTTCATTAATGTGAGATTTGCGATTGATGCTTAGTGCACAAAACGTTTGATATCAGGCCTGATAGTTGACAACGAAATACGCATATCATCATCAAGGTTATGCAGTATATTTCTAATTTGACTTAATGTTTATTTTACCTACTTCCTAATAATTTATTTTTCTTCTTTTTTCGTTTATCCTTAAGAATATGTTGCTGCACCCCTAGGCCGATGTCGCGGCAGCCTCGGTTGGGAATCACTGATCTATAAGGTAAGTGCCCACGTATTCGGAAAAATGATCCGATTCTGTATAGCCACTTGAACTTAGATATCTCTTTCCCTGCAGAACTATGTGTGCACAGTCGTTGGCACTTCTGGTTTTTAACGACTCCACGACTTTCAATGGAGTCGTCACAGCTCAGAAGTGTCCGTGAGTGTACATCATATAACTCGCTGACACAATTCTCATTGAATGCTGTTGCGATTCAATAATTCTTATTAACGACCATACGTTAGAACAACGCTATTATATATAACAACGATATCCACAGCGAAGGAGCCAGAAAAAATTATGGGAAAGCAGAGGGATAATATTTTCTGGGGGACAGTCACATTTAACATACCACTAATCATACAAAAAATGCATATTTGGGTTAAAATTTATCTTTTGGGGGAGGGGTGTTAGGAGGGTTCAACCCTTGCCGTCCTTCTGCTACCATCACTGGATGTCAGTAAATACGGATCCATTCTGCTTACTATAAGCAGATCCAAATTTGTATATGTGGAGGCCCGGGGCTAACATCATTTTGAACAATTCCCATATAAAATTTCATTTATAATTTTCAGAACAACTTTCCTCAGATAGTTATATTTTTTATATTTTTACCATATTCCAAGTATTTAATTCTTTCATTTTGTGACTTTTTTCAAAGCATTTTCCCCAAATGGAGACTCCTTTGCAGATTGAGGCCGGATCTGTAGCCATCCCCCAAGCTCCCCGCTAAATTCGGGGCAGACTAGAGCCATCAGCTGATTACATTTTCAGCAGTCCGTACATGGAAACTGCAAGCGGACTTGACTCAAGCTTTCTGGAACCTAATCGCCGCCACTGATGTTAGGTATAGAATTCACAGCATATATGTGTGTGTGTGTATTTAGAAGCAAATTAACTTCCCCAAAAATAGGATCTTGAATAAGTCATTGCTATGAATGGCAGCTTATTTTGAAAGCTTAACTTCTTTTCTCTTAATGAATAATCTTCCATCTTCGTTTCTAGAAAGCTTCGGCTTACATCGATTTCCTAATTCCGTGCAAAATATGAATTTCGCCCCCTACTACAACATTTCAAACCACGAAAGATTCCGTGCCAGCAACCACCTGTTCCATATTTGAGCTCTGGGAGATGAAAAATTTTACGTCTCGTTATAACGATTATTGCTTGTAGAAGAAAATGAGATAATTAGTCAAAAATGAACGATCTAATTTCAAGAATAACCAACCTCAAAGAGGAAATGTTAATAAGTGTTCAAAAAATTGCGAGGCCATGTGTGTATTGAAATTTAATTTATCTCGAACGTTCAAATCATCTCAATTCAATAAAAACTTCAATAACATCTAGGCTAAAATAAAATGTGAAAGGAAGTGAAGAGAGATGACGGTATTAAGGAATGTTGTATGGAATGTAGAGCTTTTCCAATTCCACTATTTCTCTTTGGTGTGTCTGATGATGCTTTCACCTTGTAATTGAGGGTTCCTGTGTCTATCTCCGGTGAAGTCACATAGCATAGTGGTTAGGATTCCACCCGAAACTGAAGAGCCATTTCCGATTAGCCTATCTGAGCATCAAGTCACTTTCTCTACATATTTAACCTAATTAACCACATGTATGAGTATTAATGACGATCTCGTAAACCGAGTCAAATAACAACTGTAACACCAAAATTCCAACTCAGGGTTAGTGAGAAGGTATAAGCACTACTTTCACCATTTACAGTGGGAGCAATTTTTTATGGGTGTGGTTTAGAATTGTCGTCAGAGGTACATATCACAGAATTTATGTTTATATTTATGTTTAATCTGTCTTAGCTTCATTGTATCCACTGGTCGGAATCTTCACTCTGTAGTAGTACTTTCTCTACACGAAGAAACTTATCCAAATCTATCAGGAGTAGACGCCATAACACGCATCGTGATATCCATGAATCGATTCGAGTTACAGATATACAATTTAGATGGCACGGAAACAAAACAGAACAAAAAAAAAAATAGAATTAGTGCTTTCACTCGTCAACTGTAGCCACTGCTACATATTCAGTCTTCGAAAGTATTTTAACGTTGTTAATTTTGTAGGAAATCTGAGGCAAAAAGAATACGCCCACAATTCTCCCTAGACCCGTCACTACCACCTACCAAATACTACTAAAATTATTTCGAGAGTTCCATCTGTACGTCAATGTCACGTGACAATTTTGTGTAACTCTCAAATTACTGGAAATAAAAAGACAAAATGTGATACTTTAAAACGAATAATCAATATTTGCTTCATGTTACGCGTCTATGTTAGCTCACACATGAACAACTCATCTAATGTTACAAATAATTATCATATTTCTAATTAGTTTTAGCACCAAAGTGATTTTGGTGTCTTGGAAAAAACTGAATTTTCCAGGCATCTTTGAAATAGCGTTTGCCCCTCGTAATACTAGTACAGTTTGAAATTCTGAATTCTCATGTAAGTATAGCCTTCTTTCTTTTAATTATTAGTCACTTGTAATAATATATGTAATATATTTTTACTAAAATTATAACTTTGCCTAACTTAATTTCCAAGGAGGTAGTGCGATCCTGGCTCCCTTCCCGGATGTCCATAGTCGGGCATAACATTGAATTCAAAATTGAAGTACACTATGTAGTCGAGCAAACACATGTAGCATTTCTATGAAACACTTGTGTTTTCTTCGCCACAAATCTTTGACGACGAATAAACTTTACATACATATACATTGCAAGGTCACAAAGAGAGTAATCTGAGACGATGAATGGAGAAGGAATGGACCTTCCACCCCCATTCAGTTGGATCTTTATCTTGCGTGTATAGATCGTAAAAATGCGTATACGTTAGCAAAAACAAGTAAAATGTACGACTAGGTTTGGTTTATCGTGAGTATCTAGTTTCCAGTGTTATTTCGAGATAACGTTACTAACACCAATTTTGTAGAGCATAAAATTTCATAAAAGAGGTGTATATTTTATGTTCTTTTTATAGTTTTCTTACTGATATAAAGTATTAACAATAACTAGGTAGGTACACACAGAATATCAGATTTATCCCTGTATATAAACACGTATATCCTGTATATAATCACACAGGGTCGTGCTCAACCTTTTTCTGCCATTTCCAGCAATACATCAGGTATGTACAAAATCATTATGGTGCCAATGCAGTAGTGGTCTTCGATGGATACCCAGATTCGGTAGAAAAGAAAAGCACTAAGAGGGTGGAAAGAGAACGTGCCAGAGTTAACTTCTGCTGAGGTTTTGATTTCCGAAAGCATGCACCCACAGGTGCCACAGGAAAAGTTTCTGGGAAATGAGAAGAACAAGTCTCGTTTTATTTCCCTACTCAGAACCGCATTTGAACGATCGATCACACATGACAATACAAGCTGAAGAGGATGCTGACGTTCTCAACATGATGCTGTCATAATCATTGGTGAGGATGCCGACCTGCTGATGCCCCTCACAGCTCTTTCTCCTCCCAACGTATATTACCAAAAAGTTGGTAAAGGCAAATCACCTAACGCGTTGTACTCCAACAAATGTTTTAAACACATTGAAATAGTTGAAAACATTTTATTCATTCATGCCACAAGTGGCTGCAACACAACTGGTGCTCCATTCGGTAAAGGCAAATACAAATTTTGTAATATTCTTATCAAGAACCCCTCAGTGAAATGAACTTGTTCGTGTGTTTTAAGATCCAAAGGCTTCATTGATTGATTGATTTAGTTTATTTTACTTCGCGTTTTGTGCCTCTTGGCTAATTTGTGAAGATGGGGATGAGTGATGAAATGATGAAATTGATGAATGGACATTCACAAACAACCAGGCCCGAGCGGGATTCGAAACCTTGACCCTTGGCGTCGCAGCGCGATGTGCTAACCACTTGGCAAGATCCAAAGGCAAAACAAGAAACAATCACTTTGGGAGCCGAACAGTTATTTGCACTTTTGTATAGCGGCAATGAGATATCCAATTTGGAAAATTTAAGGTACACTCATTTTGTCAAAGGAGTGAAAAAGAACAAAATCAATTTATTCAGACAACCATCCACCAAAGATGCAGTCCAGCATCACGCTTCAAGAACAACTTGCAAGTACAGACTTGGCTTGGAAGTAGGATGCTGTTGGGTACCAGTACCATTGTTGAAGGAAGCTGCACCTCAGGCCTTGCTGAACTTTATATCCTGCCAATGCAAAAAAGGTTGCGCTGGAAAGTGCACCTGCTGCGAGAATGCTATAGAAGCCGTTGATGACGAGACAGATTCGGCTGATGAGACAGGAAGACTATATTGAATTTTCGTTTCGTCTCCCTCTCTCTTAACATCACGTGTTCTACGCTGCTCGCCAACCTTCGCCATTGTTGCCATATTGTCATTCCATTCCTGGACACACTCGCGCAAACATCATTGAAAACAATTGAATAGCGCTCCAGCTCGCGGTTCACACTGTTCGGCAGGGACGGTAATGTGGCAATATAGCATGACGAAGTGGTTGCTTCTTTTATGAAGTGCATGTTCATTGGCTAGCTAGTAACTAGTGTTGCCAACTGTAATAATGAAGCACTATTTCTGTCACTGAAGGAGAAAGGCAGTTAAAGTGATGGTGAGTTTTGTTGGATTCGAAGCACCATATTTTTATTTCATACTAAGTACTTGACCGGTTTGACGTTGTGTGCGTTATTTGCGTGTGTGTATGTGAAAGTGTGTGTGTTAATGAACGTTAAATTCCATAATGCCTCCAGTTCTGTCAAAGTTGAAATAAAAAACCTTGCATAGCCAAGCTCTGAAAATTCACAAATTGTTCATATTTCATAATTTTGGAATTGTTCAAAACAAATAAATTATGTGCCTCCATGAGCATTTCAACTCTTAGCTCCGGCACGTGTTCTTGTAGAAATTGCATAGAGGAGGCTGTCATTTTTTGCTGCTTAATGCGATGCATATTGTTTTGTGGCAGTATATGTACTTGTTATTGTTGTGGAAGCCGGCATCGTTTGTAAATGTACAACAAAAGCAACAGACTGTCGCCGATCACAGAGAGGCAATAATACTGCTTGAGGAGGAGTGTTGTGGTCCAATTGTCGAGGTTTAACACGTTCGCATGTTATTCGTTCCAGGGGCGCAGACTTGTCAAAATTATTGGGGGGGGGGGGGCTCTGATCACTGAAATAAATGAATGAATGACTCACTCCCTCCCTTTTTTAAAAATAAAAATTATGTCTTCGTATAGCAGTTTTTAAGCAGCTATTATATTCCTCATGCAAATGAAATGTAACATGAAAAACGTGCGTCTGCTCATTTGTTTTTTAGATAACAATTAACATTTTTATTTAAAAGTAGGCTATGTATTTACATTAAGAGGCCAACATAACAGTTTTATGTCGACCTCGGTAGCCGAGCGTGTTGGGTGGTCGGCTCAACTCGCTTTGATCCGGAGGTCTCGGGTTCGAGTCCCGGCGAGGGAATGGGTGTTTTAATGTCCGCAACAGACTTGTAAAGAAAGAACATGTGACGGGTGCAAAGAACCTTAGTGTTGACGTACCCATAAAAATAGCGAATATTTAACAGTTACATAAATGCTAACACAAATCGCAGGCAAATAGTTTTACTTTTTTGTTCTTGCTACAATATTTTACTTTTAAAATTTAATTTTGCAATAATAAATACATAGCACGCCGTGCTTTAGAAATAATGCCTTTGATCATAGCCGTTCCCGCTTTCGCAATACAGACTTTTCATAAGCTTTCCTTGTGTATTTTACCGCAAGCCAGTGTTAAATAAACTCAAAGACTTTAGAATTATTTTCCCCTTATTCTTTGGACCAGAGGAAGAGATTTCGAGGATAACTAAATATCGTACATATCAATATTGCCTGAAAGTCGTGTTTACGACCTCAAATTGTTCGGAATTCACTAAACAACATACTGGTATAATTGTCATATCACCTCGTTATTTTGAAAGTCTTTTTAGTAAAAATGTTAACAATACTCAAAATTATATACTTAGTATATAGTAATAAGTCATGTGTTTTGCTGTCTCCGTTCATAGCCCCCCTCCCCAAATTTGATGGTATAGAACATTTCAAATGTGTATTTAAAGTTAAGTTCATGTTGCACAATTCAGAGTAAACTTTACAAGAGAAGCAAAATAATACATTAGATCCTGTTAAGCAAAATTATTTGAGGGACTCTGCCCCCACATCATTAACATTGGGGGGGCTCGAGCCCACCGAAGCCCCATGGAGTCGGCGCCTATGATTAGTTCTCAAAGCAGTGGTAGTGTCGGTCATGTATTATCTGTCGTTGCAGTTCCGTACCAGTGTAGACTGGTTTTGGGAGTGAACAGTTAGAACGCTACCAGTGCATTAATGCAATGGAAAATAATAAAGTGTTTTGAAATCACTCAAATAAGGAATCACTATGAAGAAGTCTTCTTTGCAGAATTTTTGGTAATTTTACGTATGTGTTAGTCCATATTTTGCCAATTTTTAGTCCATATGTATGTAGCTACATACAAAGCCACTTGTTAGTACATATTAATAATCCTAGTCCTGGTATAATGCACGACGTTTAGAACTCAACATTAGATAAACCTAAATTCTCTAATTTTCTTGTTGTACGTAACAGATGTGCATCGGGGCACTCCAGCGATTTTTCTATCTGCTCCATTAGCAACACTGCTTCTTGAGTTGTGTCGCGCATCGCACGGCAGAAATATCTGTATTGGGCTATAAGAGACAGAAACTTGAGTCAAGGGAATGACCTAAATTGATTATTGTGTTTTCAAAAGCGTGAATGAGTTAAATATAAACTTTAATAGACCTAAGAATTATTAAAATTAATTTTTGTTGTTATACTCAAGACTTAACTAAATAAGATTGTCAATAAATGTTAATTTTACGAAAATTCAATTTTTTCAATTTTTTACCATACCTATGTAACTTAGTTACTGATCTTAATTTTATGTTGCAATTACGTTGATGATTGATGTTGTTGACTTACATGTTTTAATAGTACTAATAAGAATTGCAAATAAAATTTGTTAAAATAAGGAAAAAATCATGGAATGCGTAGTTCAAAACACTATACTGTTGTTTCAATTTTTGACCCGATTTTGGTGGATTAGAACCTCGATACCTAATGGACATAAAAAACATACATACACCTCTTTTATGAAATTTTATGCTCTACAAAATTGGGGTTGGTAAATTTTTCTCGAAATTGCACTTGAAACGAGATACTCACGAAAAACCAAACCTAGTTGTGAATTTTACTTGTTTTTGCAAAACTTATATGCATTTTTACGACTTTATATCTCGGTACATATTAGAGATAGAAGACAATTGTAAATACAAAAGTATTAGGAAATTTTATTCTCTACAAAATTTGTTAAGGCTACTTTAACCAAAAATTGCATTGGAAAGGAGATATATGGGAAAAACTTATTTTTCCGTGATTTCGGCTGTTTTTTTCAAGATGGCGGCGCGCGGACAGGCGCGCCAAGGTCGAAAACTTTGATTTTACAACAGGTGACCAGTTTATAAAACATATTAAAAAATTCAAACTACCAGAATAATTACGATCGCAGATCACTAATTGCACTGGCCTATCAGGAGAATAATAAATTATAGTGTAATATTAACTTAATGTTAATCACTGAATATGATGATTGATTGATTATATTGTTGTTTTAAGTCCACTTTATGCACAAAAAGGCTAATCGGGACTGGACCTACAGTTTAAAGTGGGATCCGAACCACTATGTGCCTCCACCGGGTATCGAACTCGAATATGATGAGAATGATTAATCTAGATTATCCATATATTGTGTTGTTCCACGGCAATACATGTCAGTACAGTTCAAACAAGCACATGCATATCAGTAAATATTTTCGGGTGCTCAGGAACTGTGTTAACATGCGGGAGTAAATGTTTTGTATAGAACATCTACATTATAAATGCAATGATCTGTTTTTTTACGGTTCCATAAACTCTTAAATATATATGCAGACACAGAAGCACTTCCAAATTGTATGTAACCTTAGTACTAATAGATCAACCTGTATAATCCATTATATCAACAATTAATTGGTATTAACGAGTAGCTCTTTGTTATCCACTAGTGATGAAAAAACAGAGAATGTGTGGAACCTAGATAAACTTAAGAAGAAGAGTGCAATATGAGAAGCGGTTCTGGCATTAAGACTTCTGACTGAAGGAAAAATTAGAAAAGGCATGAAAACACAGTTCTGAAATAATAACAACAATAATAATAGAAAAAGCAGAAATCTACTTTAAGGAAATAATTATTCACAGTCTATACAGAAAACAAGGAAAAATCAAAGAGGTCGAATGGGAAAATGAAGCAGAAATAGAGAAAAAATCAGACAAGGATGTTGTTCTCTGTTACCACTGACTTCCAATTTATACATCTAGGAAGCAATGAATGACGTAAAGAAGAAATATGGCATCCTGCAAGAATCCTGAGACATGAAGAAATAGCGAAAACTATAACTGAAGGAAGAATGGAAGAGGAAAATCACATTGGCAGGTCCGGGATGAAGTATATAAAACACATTGCTAAAGATGTGATCTGTGAATTCTAGAGAGAAATGAAGATATTAGCAGAAGACGCGGAAGAGCAACAAAGAAAGAACAGCAGGATATAAACCACTTACATGCTAGAATATCATGCTAGAACCACTTACACAGTCCGCCTTTCTTAAAAAGGAAGGCAAGGAAAACGAAGCAAGAAAGAAAATATGAAGTGAGAAGGAAAATAAAGGGAGTACATTTTTCGGATAACTATCGTTAAATGTGATAATTTTCTGGCTTATAGGACAGACATAAATGACGTAATAGCAG
This sequence comes from Lepisma saccharinum, assembly GCF_977018435.1. NCBI lineage: Eukaryota > Metazoa > Arthropoda > Insecta > Zygentoma > Lepismatidae > Lepisma > Lepisma saccharinum. The sequence goes on from NC_139230.1 coordinate 146,291,385, forward strand.
AGCTAGTGCAGGTAAGATGGAGCAATAAAACTTTGGTACAGAAACTGTCCGGTCACAGATTTGGTGCTATCCCAGTAAACGACTGGAAAAACTATGAAATATGTAAATTGAAGAAAAGATAACTGCAGGATGATTCAACAAGGATAAGAACCAGTAATATTATGAAAACAAACAATTCGCCCGAACAATTTAGTTAATTCGTTCGGTGTCGGCAACTCGACAACCTAATAATTAGTGATATCATCTTGTAATGAAAAGATCATGGGTTCAAATCCTTGTGGGCACACATTTCAGAGGACCAAATCTGACAAACTTGCGGACAGAACTGTTCATAAAATGGGCTTGAAATCAAATTTTGCTTCGGATACTGGGTTATTAAAATCCGTCAGCTATCTCCACCAACGGTAATAAAACTGTCACGATGCTCTCTCGAAACCGTGACTGCAAATCAAACGCTAAACAGAGTCGGACGCTGCCCACTAATGGAAGCATGACAGATGCGGCATTCATCTATAAGGTAACCAGACATACTGAGAATGCATCAATTGTGCAGTACCTTCATTCTTCATTCAAATGGACGCGCGAATTCAGATTAAAACCATGAATGGTTCTTCAGTAATCGTTCTCGATTTTCATGACTTGTCAATTATCTTTCATTTTCATTCCAGCTTCATCCTTAACATAAACTTACAAGTCTATTTAAACGTCTTTCGCTTACTAAAAAAATATTAATTAAACATTACAACTTGGCACAATCGTTGCAATTGGTCGGGTATTTCCCAAAACCAATTCCCCCTAAAAGTCTTCCTGCAAATGCTTTAATAATACACAATACTCCAGTGGTCCCGGGTTCGAATCCCGGTCTGGGCATAAATGTTCTTTATGCGAGTGTCCCTTTATCAATTTCATCATATCATCACTAATCCTCATCTTCGCGTTTAGCCAAAGGTGGCAAAAAGTGAAGTAAAATAAGCCAAATCAATACATCACAGTCCTTCTGAAATCGGAAATGGCAAGATGTGATTGATTCTCTTCCGCCTTTACAGGCAAATATAAAAAACTCCATAAAATGAACAGGATTAATAGTAACGCTTCAATGCGTACACAAGTATTGGTTTCTACTTCTAGTCTTTATTCTTCCAGAATTTTTCACCAGTGAGTTTTCCCTTTACGCAGGAAATTTATCTTGGTCAGATAGTCCTAGGAAAAACCTTGGGCTGTGTAAACTGGCTGTTTCAAGCATGACAGAATTGAAACATAACTTTGCTCCAGAAAAACAGGGGTTCAATAATTACGAAGGCCAATAAATTAGGCAGAAACTGATCAGTAATGCATAGAATATTCTCGTAATGTTTCTCAGAATGGCATTTCAAAAATAAACCTCAATACAAGATTTTCAGGAAAACGTACAACAATATTATTTGTTTCTACAATTGAGACGTTTGAATCCACGAGAGTGTAGACGTTTGTTGTATTTTCATCAACTTCATTCCATCCTGATTCAATAACTGATAGAGACATAGGGCGTAGATCAGCAAACCACCAAATAATAACAAAGGTGTTAATAGTTTAGTATTAGTTGTCATTGTTAATCAACATGACGAACAAGCGTAGGCAAATTAATTTGTCCTAAGCAGCTACGACTTAGTAAATTTCTCCTAAATTCTAATGTATGTATGTATGTATGTGTATATATATATATATATATATATATATATTATATGTATGCATGTATATGTATATTTATTCTACTACTTTCAATTCCTAACTAGTCTGGTCTCCTTGGCCTAAAATCCTTCACAGGATCCTAATCCCATAAAAAAAGCTGGCGATTTGTCTTTATAACTGCTTCAAAACCAGCATACATTTATTCTGGTCACGGATACTCTAATGGCAGACATATAAATAACCCAATTTACAGGGCTGGCATAAGAATATATGCAGGTAGTAGTTACGGTTCGATGCCAAACACATTCATAGTTCATGGTATCACCACAAGAATATAGAAAGTAAACGAAAAGCTTTCTGTTTTAGCGTCGCTAATGATTTCTCAACATCATAACCAGTGCTATTTTTTTCTGAGAAGACATGTTCCGGTACTCTTCCAGTTAAATTCTTATTGTTATTGTGTTCATCATAAGAACAACTGAAAATATTGTGGTATGTTCATAAATGATCGTGCATCTATGTAGTTACGTACGCACGCACGCACACACACACACACACACACACATTTCTTTTGTTAAAAATAAGATGACGTTAGTTTTAGTTTTACTCTCACCTTTAAAAAGGTGCCAGTACGGCGAGCTTTGCGTACCGCCAGAAAAATAAGCACTGATCATCATAAGATCTCTAACAATGTAATTCACAGCAAATTGTATTGATTATTATGGTGAAATATTTGGGAAAATTTGTTTCAAGTTCACTTTTACGGGGAAGTCAATAGATACAGGACCCACAGTATATCATGATGGTCCTGAACCAAGTATGTTTGTTTGGGTTTCGAGTTATATTTTTCATCCCACATATGCAGGGATTTTTATCGGGACTGGACCTACAGTTTAAAGTGGGAGGGATGAGAACCACTATGTGTGTCTACCCCGAGACCCCTTGATTACCTTGCCATTTTACGGACAATGCTGGAAAAATTCACACCTGACATAACTTACCCTGGAATCAAACCCAGGTCCCTCTCCCCACCGACGCCTCGGTATCTAGTTTAGGCTACTCCTTATTTATTCTAACACCGCAGAGATTGGTTAGTGCACCGGATAAACAATGATTCATAGATTCGTCTTAGGTTCAAAACCCAAAAGCGGCAAATAAGGTAAAAAGGTCACCTGTGCTTCCTTGAACTGTAGTAAGGTAAATGCCCCAGTGCTCGACCATGTTACCAGTAATCTAAATGTCATTGTTTAAAGTCAAGAAACAAGGCAATGTACAAGCCTAGCAATACAGTGGAACCTTGATAACTCGAACCTCAACATCTGGAATTCCTTGATAAGTCGAATTTTTTGTAATCCCCTTGAGTTGTTCATAACACTCAATACTAATTTTACCTCAACAACTCGAATAAAACCTTGATAAGACGAATTTTTGTACAGTTTATGGGATGCCGTTCGAGCTCAATAACTCGAAGGTAGACTATGAAAAACCTCTATGAGTCGAAGTTAAATTCTAATCACCTCTATAACTCGAAGTTTTAGTAGCACGGACCTCTATAAGTCGAAGTGTAGGGTGCGTACGTACAATGTCAGGTGATCAACAATCGTGTCGGGACTTGGAACTCCCCCACCCTGCCGTGTATGTAACCATCATTGTTAATGTGCTTAGTGTGCGTGCCGACGTACAGAAGGGCCAGTAAACCTATATAACTCGAAGTCTGCGATTATGGTCCTCAATAACTCGAACCTTGGTCAGTAGAAATCCTTGATACCTCGAAATTTTTCTTTTCCCCCTCAAGTTCGAGTTATCAAGGTTCCACTGTACGAGGAAATATTTGGCAACTGCCGAATTCTGTCGTGTGAACAATAGCCGATTCATCAAGGAGAGTGTCGTCTGTTATCCTGATAACATTGTTGGTATGCCAAATTTTTATTTGTTTTCTTGGTTTACTTGTCAATCTTATAAGAGGCAAGTGTAACATATTTGACAGTTAATTCTCTTTCTTTCTGTTTATTTGTTTTCACCATTACTTCAATGTAATGTGCTTGTATATGCGTTAATATTTTTGAGAGTTTAAAACCGAAGACTTTGACTAACGAGTTTAACCCAATGTCATACACACATATTGTGAGTGCTCCAAAGTTCGATACCCGTGACGAACACTCGAGACGCTAAATACGTAAAACTAGTTCACATTACCCATGTCCAGAAAATATGAAGTGAAAATGAGTCAGGTCTAAAATTCGGCATTCTGCAACATTTTGTGTTCGAACACCCCCTATCGATTACTAGAACATCGCCTTTTGAAAATTGGTGAACGCTTTGAGATGATGATGTTGACTCCGCGCAATGCAGCTGACAATCTAAAAGAGGTCAACCACTGTTGTCAGGTTTTGCTGTGTTGTGCAGGAAGTGATGGACAGCGTCTGAAAAGTAACTACATGTCAAAAACTGAGTTTAAAGAAAATGAAAATCGTTCCTTTGGTAAATTTTAAGGGCATCGAGTGTATTGTGTAAGTTATTGAAATTGTGAAACAAGGGAAGAAAATTGTGTATAATTTTGAAAACACTATCCAAGTCAAGGAGTTTTAATTTTACTTAGGATTGTATGTTTATTTTAAACTCTTTTGTAATTTTATGAGTTTCGTCTTAGAAAATGTCGTTTCTGGCATAGAAGAACCTCAAAAGCTCCTAATTCTTTTTCTGTTTGAAGCAAAATTTTATATCCTCATGCATGTATCAACGCTTTACTTCACATTTTAAAAGGCTTTGGCAGCCTGTATCTCGGGCCAGGATTTTTTTGGGCAAAACAAAAAAATACGTGTTTCTTACTTTGTCCTGAATATTAACATATGTTTAATTCAATAACATCTGAGACTATGAAGGTAAAATTTTTTCTTTGCCTGCCTGAATTGATATGAACCATGCCATTCTGACCTTTTGACAGTGTTCGAAAATAGCGTAGTAACAAGGCATGAAATGTAATATTTGTAACATACCAAATTAACATTTGCCAAAATCTTCTATGCTATCTTCTAAGTATTTTCAGCTTGGGAAGCATGTGACGAAATGTCTGAAAACCATGTTTTAATTGAATTGAATTGAATTTAAAATTTTGGGAGCGTCAGCACTTAGGCTATTTTGCTCCCGTCATTTTATACGGGGGCCAGCCCCTTATCATTACAAATAACAACTCTAACGTTGCCTAACTAAAAACGTTAAAATGTTCTGACTTCTGTTAAAAGCTGAGGCTGAAAACGGGCACTCAGCACACACAAGGACAAAAAACAGGACAACACACACAAAATTATACTGGCCATAGTGCCAGTCGCCAGAGCCTCGTTAGTCTTTAGTCCAGGGTGCACTACGTGGAAGTGAGGTTGACTTTTGGGCGCCTACGTGGAAGGTACCCCTTACACCCCGAAAACCATGTTTTAAGGTCTCTTTTTCAGGGTCAGTAAAATGTCTGTTTCCTTTTCATAGTTTTTCTAAAAATGTTATGTCTGACGTTGTCGATTTTGCCCTAAACTTTCTTTTCTCACCTCAAAGCATACTTCTTAGCTTTCTGACGCCCAGAAAGAAATTATAAGCGAAGTTGCCATTTTTCGTGAAGTCAGATCCGAAGTTGTAACAATACAAGTTTCCAGCGGAGAGACATATTGATTCCTGTGGTGTCAGAACAGTTATAACAGATCGCTTTCCTTCTGGATAAGTTACTTTCCATCGGAAAACCTTCGAATGAGAGATATTTGCGCGCATTTCTATTAATAAATTCCACCGTCGAGGTAATTCGCATGTAAAACGCTTTACATCAACACCCATAAAACAAAAGGCTTGTATGATGTTCACAAAACACGAACGAGCCAACAATATCAAGTCACGCAAGAGAACAAAGACACTAACTACCGCATTACGTGTACGGGGGAAGTGTGACCGAGGATTATACATGAATAATGCAAACACAGTTGCGTCCGTGATCTAGTGAATCAATGTTTCAGCTAACAATTTTTTGAATGGCGGAGTGACATCAAGCCTCGTTTAATACCAGGGTGGCCACTCTAGGACCATTATAAAATTCAAGTATAATTCCCGGTTTTCAAGGCGAACTTTCCAAAACTGAAGGCTACTAGAAGATGTTCTCACTGTTTCAACCTTGCGTATTACCGCTTCTCACCCCCTGCCCCCTCCCAAAACACACAAATACAGTATATTAATAATATAAAGGGTCTTTGTGATTCCAATGTATCCAAAAATTCTGATTAAATTCCATTAAACGGAATAATATATATATATATATATATATATATATATATATATATATATATATATATTCAAGTATTTAATTTAAGGTGTAGAGTTTACATTTGCCATTTCACAAACTCAGACTCGAAATACATCTAAAAAAAAGTCATAAATGTTACGGGATATACTAATCTACAAGAATTTCAAACTGAAATTTACCTAATTAAAATTCAAGATATCTCAATAAACTACCGTCTGTCAGATAGATTATTTTGCAAATGGCATTAACAAAGTAAACAGATTGAGGAATTCAGTTTTATTTTCCACGCAGCTTTCTTTTCCTTCCTTCATAAAAATAGAAGCTAAACAGTGAAATACTTGCCTCAGGGCATTTATAAATAGGCTATGTATAAACTCAATTGGATTTGTATTAATAAAAGTTGCAATTTTTCACGTCTACGGAGAAAAATTCAAGCATAATTCACGCATAATTCACGGAGCCAAAAATTCACGTATTATTCCAGGAATTCCCGGTGAGTATCCACCCTGCATACCCACCAACCCGTCTAAACTGATAAAGGTTCAATTTTTTTTGGCTGTTGAAATACTGCCTTCTGCAGTATATCAAAGTTATTCCGCGCTTTACTCCACATATATACTACAAACAGTATCCAACACCTAGGCACCAAATTTCGATATGGACAACCAAGATAGTACAATCGCTCTATCCCCGGGAGACTCCATTAAAAATATCTCGGCAATTGAAAAGAGGATACTGAAATTACTACTGTTTTGTGAACATTCTTAAAATCTACCTCACGAGGCCAGGAAGTTGGTGGAAAGGTAATAATCTTCCGGAGCCTTGAAGATGATACCACACACACTAGTGGTCAGTTTAGTTAAAACAGAAAAAAATAATTTCTTGGCATTTTTAAAACTATTTTTGGATTACTGTTCTTTCAGTATTTTCGCCGAGTTTATTGCATTACCATTTTCTATTAGAGGCATCCAGAAATATATAAAAACTACCATTGTACACTTCTGTTCACAGAAACTGGCACACTCGTTTGAGTTAAAGATCAGCTTCGGAGCCGATTGAGTGTGGCAGTACAGCCGAAATAAAGGTTCGGGAAAACAGAACTCTGCAGTGTTGCTTACCACTAAAGTTTTTCACCGCATGCAGAGAATTTTCTGACTTGCCAAGTGAAAGGAAACGGTCATAGGAAAGCCTTGCATTTTAATTATTAATGCAATCCAGTGTTCAATTTTAAAAGAGAATGACGGGGAAAAAATCAGGAAAATATGTTCGAGATACTCAGTATCCCATAACTAATCAAAAAAAAAATAATAACCTGCTTCAATCCCTGCGTTTGATGAAAAGCTCATATTCATTTGAAACCAGGGGGGAGTGGATGGTGGTTCCATTACCTCTTTCCCTAGCTTGGTGAACGTCGACGTTCACCAAGAGGACCCGGGTTCGAATTCCGACATCAAACCAGACACCACAGGACGCGGTATTGAGGAACATTGGGAGGAAACCAATTTTTCCTACCGAGTTTGAGGAACAATTGGTGCAGTATCTCGTTATGGACAGCAGAAGTTTTGGATTTCTACCTCTGGAACACCTCTTGTTCCTGTCCTATCTCTCCTCCCTGTATATCTCTAATATTTGTACTCCAACCTCTGCCCACCATGATATCGCTTCAACGTTACCTACGCCTACCACAGCTGGCAAATAAAAAACTCCATGGACGGTTTTTCTCCAGTGCCAATTGAAGTAGTTCCGAATATTTTGGGGGTTTAATCCCTCCCCCCCCCCCCCCGCGTAAATCCTGTAGATATTGTAATATTCGGATAGATATTCAGAAACGAGATACCTCATAGTTACTTTACTTGTATTTACCTAAGAATTATGCATTTTTACTAGTATTCTATGTTGTAAGTGCCCCCTTTTTTGTTCATTTCTTGTTGTATTCCATATTTGGATTACTTTTTCTCAGGATAGAATTTTGTCATTTTTTTCGATTTCAATTGTGTTTTTGTTCCTGTTCTGTTTCTTTTTAAGGTAACTGATAGGTGGATACTCTAAGAAGCATGTGAAAGTGTAACATCTATTTTTGTCAGTACTAAAATTTGCTACATCTACCTGAATTTGCAAAGGAGGAGGATTTGTATTCCCTATTTAGGTACTGTCACCTAATGTTGCAAGTACAAGACTTTCTTGTTACTTATGAAAATTCAAACTTACATGTTAATATTTAAAGTAGTTTTGTAGATTTTTTTAATTGGGTCATTTTATACAATATAAAGGTTATTTTATAGATCATTTTTAAAGACTTTAGGTCACCAACTTCAGAGCCCTATTAATGATATATGCGTAAGTCAATATATGTGCAAGAGTCGTCTGGTGAATTTCTGAAGGGCAATTAAAACTAAGGTGAAAAGAAGCGTCTTCCAAAGTTTCTTCCGTGAAGGTCCATCGTTATTAGCTACTTGTAGTTTTATAGATCATTATAGTATAGATATGTTAACTGAAATTTTGACACCTATGAGAAATAAACAGTAACAGTTCCGTAAAAAACTGAAATTGAGCTCCATAAAACATTCTTATTAAACGTAAATCTGGCGGGTTCAATAAAATAGAAATAGAAAAATAGAAATTTAAGGTCGGTATCTTGGTGTAACACACAGCAAAAGTCTCGCTCTGTAATAATAAAGTTAATCAATATAATAAAATAAATCTAGATCAATTAAAATATACAAATTTAACATTTCATCAATGTCTCAATAATATTTTTTTTGTCTTAGAAATATTTTTATGTCGTAGTTTGAGAAACTACGGTTGAGTTGTTTATCCATGTAAACTGTAACTGAAGGTGACTAACACTTAGCTTAATAAATAATGACAACTTTAAACTCTGCTATTTAGATTTTTCCTGATTTCTTAAGATTGTGCTCTCCCTTTCATATTGGGAGGTGTTATTGATTGATTGATTGATTGATTGAGTGGGTGTTATAAGTCCACTTTATGCTGCACTGTAAGGCTAATCGGGACTGGACCTACAGTTTAAAGTGGGATCCGAACCGCTATGTGTTTCCACAAGGCGACGATGCTACCACTGCACCATCGAGGAAGGCCCTTGGGAGGTGTTATTGATAAATAAATTACTCTGATTCATAACTTTCGACATAAGACATCACCTAGTAATGAGCGCAGCGAAATTAAACAAACATATTGGACGAAAAACATAAATATATGAATATTAAATATATTCACTTCAATATATACATGGAAAATATCCAATCTTTATGTTAATGAAAATAATGACTTGAGTAATCTTATATGATGAAGATGACTTGCCAAATATAAATTATGAAAAGCATTTATTAACGCAAAAAGAGTGTCAATACATAATTTCCAATAAATATCTAACCTGTATCAAATGTTGAATATCCAGTAAACGGTCCACTCTGAATACGTAGCTTCATAATTTACATGTCACTTTGACTTTTCAAATAAATTATCTGTTCTAATGGATGAAAAAAAAAGCTATGTTCCTATGATGTGACAAACACGGGCGTCAAAAGGTGGGGGTACAAGGAGACATGTCTTCTTTTTTTTTTAATAATCCAGAGTTGTGTGTGTGAGGGGAGGAGGGTTCATGTAGGCCTGCCTCAAATGATTCAAAGGCATCAGCACCTATAGTGATCATATTTGTTCATGTTCCTTATAATTATTATGTACACTTGATGACCGCAGATATTAATTCAAAAGAATAAAGACAAACTTGCAAAGTTCAACTAAATTTAAGAATTCATTCGAAATAGTGAATTTATTTTATCTCTTGATGTAATTAAAAAGCCCCGGGTTATAGCTGCAAAGGGCTACACACATGGCAACACCAGCTGATGTGCCATGTAACTGATTGACACACAAGAAATCTATCCACTACATCTAAAAACTTGTTGTGGTACATTTGTATTCTCTCATATTACAAGTATCTTCTTGTTTGCAGCTTTGTTCCAGTCTTTGCCGACCAAGGATGCCAAGTTAGTTCCTTTAACAAAAGGCATAGAAAATTCAATTTCATTGGACAGTCTCTATAATCCTCATTTTCATTGTCACCTTTAACCAACTAATTCAAATGCGCGGCGTTGCATAACTAAGAAATCGGGGACAACTGTCTAGACCTTCCGGCTTCAGCAAGTTGAGTCACACAGCGTTGTCCGCAATGCTTTGCACGTTTTTTGGTACTGGACTGTCGCTGGAAGACAAATAACTGTCACCAGCTATTAAACAGGACATTTTCTCTAAAACCTTGTCATGTGCGTGCAATCTTTTTTTTTTACCCTTACCTAAAATAATCGCAGCTGGAAACATGTACTCTCGCAAACGGTTACTATCGTCAATCCATTGCCATAGCCTCAAAAAATGTCAGAATCGGTCTACACAAGATATTCGGACTGTAATGATTGCTGCCGAATATACTCTATTTATTGCTATTCTCAACATTGTCCATTAGCTAACTGTGAAACAGGCACTATATCATGAAAGTCTACTACAAGTAATTGCTGAATATGTATAAGTTTAACATGAAATTAGAGGTATACAGATAGCTGAATGTTTAGAATAGTGTTCATGTATTCATTGAATGAGAGTTCCCATATTCCTTACATCTATGTTGGCTGTGTTATTTCCTAAGATACCAAGTTAAAATATTCCAGTCTTGGCATAAATGTTTTGAATGCACGTATGTACTTAATTACTTAAATTTCCTTTAGTAATTTATAGATTTATTGAACATAACTAGAATAATTTCAATACATTTACTACATATATGGGGATTCGTATTTTCAATATTTTGGAGACATATTTACTTTCCTGGGCCATACTCATCGTGTGATGGAATTTTGTTAAAGGAATTTTATTAAAGAGCTCCTGGGTTCTACATTCCTTGGAGACTTGTTTTTGTGTTTCCGCGGACAAATGCAAGTAGAGACTCGGTTATCTAATGTTTATAAAATGTGCGTTCTTACAAATCTTGCCAAAAAGTTTTCCTGTAGAGCCACTCCTGTTGTCACTGGTGTTTGATTTTACTCTCCACACTATAATAAATTTTAAATAATTTTATTGTAAAATAGATGTACTACATTACTGAAAGGCAACTTGTTAAGTTCTTAATTTATGGCTAACAATTAATTTTGCTAAAAAGAGTAAAATATAACATACGTGTAGAGCGAAAATGGTTCCACATGGAAACCATATTATTACAATTTGGTGTAAAATTTTAAAACATTATTGCTTCCCTTGCAACATAGCCTAATAAAGATAAATGCAAATTAACATCTTACTAGAAGAACAAATTCCTAACACGAGAACTATGTCTTGTTACAATATATAAACTTTCGAAAGTATGAATTCGTTAACAAATCACGTCGTGAAAAACACGAAATTTCTCTATGTTTAAGATATAATTCAACAGTAGAATAAGAACGTTTGACTTGTCGGGCGCACAAGGTCGGCATGTAAAAGAAACGAACAACTTCGAACAAGGCAATGGTAAATTCTATCCTTACATCAAGTAATTACAGTATATTAAAATAAAGGGCTTTCTCGCGTTATAAATCATAGTAATATGATAAGTACTGCAAAACACGGTGATGCCATATGGAGAAACTCTTGTGGAGTATTTATCACTACGTGTTACTACGTGTAATAGATGGAATCAAAGCGTGTTATACTTTCTTCAATTACAGTACAAGGAGATGCTACTGAATTGTATCAAGTTTTATTACAACGTTTTCTTGGAATTCCATATGAGGGGCAAGTTCGGAGGTATTATATTCTGAGCACGTTATTGAGTATCTGGTGTGGTCTTTATACAAATAATTTCCAAACGCACACATATATCTAGGCTGTTTTCTTGGAATTCCATATGAGGGGCAAGTTCCGAAATTTTATATTCTGAGCACGTTATTGAGTATTGTCTGTTGTCTTCCTTATATAATTCCCAAGCATACTTATATATCTAGACTGTTCGGGAAAAAACACTTAAGTCAAAAATTTTACAACACACAGTTATCTAAGTTTATTCTGTTAATAGCAAACATTACAGATATTAATATACATGATGGATCATCACTGTTTAAAATCTTTACACATGCCCAGTATAAAATTGTACTTATAATATTTTCTTTGATGGATTCAACGAGACTTAAATGAAAGCAACAGCAAGTCGCAGTTTGTGACTTAAGTGCCTTTTCCAGAACACCCTAGATATGTTGATGGGTAAAATTCTGAAATATCACGATATTTAACTCGATAAGATTGAATATGCAGCACTTACAGTAGAGAATGTAAATTATTTTCACACCTAGATGAACAAATACTATATTTAATGTATTTAATTGATTAAATTAGGTTATTTTATGTCTCCTTTCTTCCAGTTTTGGCTAATTGCGACGATGGGGATGAATGGTGATAAGATGAAATTGATGAATGGATAATCACACACACATATGGACGAAACGACACGCATCCCACAGAGGATTGCCTGGCTGTGGTAGAAAGAAATGGAAAGGTCATCCTTCCGTGTATTTAAGGTTACATACTTAACCACATGCACACAGACAAAGTTATACAAATAACTAATTGGTTAAGTTAAATGTATATTGCTGACGAATTTCTATTTCTGCATAATGAAGTCAGTAACTACACTCTTGTTACAATATTATGTTTAGATCACCAATTACGGTTACAAATTGTACAAGTTCCTTACAAACTAATTCTACATGGAAGGAAAACAATAAATAATTGGCAGATATATATTTGCAAAGTATCTACAAAAGCCTGAGTAGAATTACACTTCACTTACAATTGAAGAAACTATTACTTTCCTAAAATATCACAAGATTATAGATAAATGTAATCGCACAACATCACATTGAAGATACATTTAAACCATATAGCTAAGTGTGAACTCTCACTGCATGATGTCAGTTTACTCCGAGACTGAGAAACTAAGGCCGAAAAAATGTAACTGCAACTTTCTAAATGTCGATATTTTTCTTATAAAACATTAAAATAGGTTTTCAGAGATTTTAGTAGAGAGAAATGGAAAGCTCATGTTGCTTCAACCTTAAACGTTCAAGTTTCGTTATGCTAAAATTGAAGTTATTCCAAAATATGCATGAACTAAAATTGACCAATTTGATTACATAACTATTTTTTGAACTACTTCGAGATAGGTTATTTTGAGCAGTTTTTTCACCTCTGTACACTATCGGGACGAGCAGGATGAAATGCATGGTGTGCATCAAGCCTCGAACCAATATGATTTTTTCTTTCTCATTACAGATTGAGTAATGCTGTTGAGTAGAGAATACCGGGTGAAGACATTTCTCCTTGATGGCAAAGAAGAATTGATGAAAAGAGGTGGAAACCGAATTCAATGAGATATATCCAGAAAAATCGTCGGAAAGGTCAACCTCAAAGTAGATGGGCGCACGTTAGTGAGAATACCAGAAACGTTGTGCTTGCTAGGTTTAATGCGATATCTAACAATCTCAGAGAGGCGCAGGCACGAAAATTGGAGTGCCATGGAACACAATAAGAACAATTTCGAACGAACGAGAGGGAGTAGTGGAAGGGCTCCGCGGGCACCTGACCTCAACCCACAGGACTTCGCCCTATTGGAAATTCTCGAAGTGCGTGTATATGCAATGAAATCCGCGTTATCCTTGAGAGCGTGTCACTGCAGTTTGTGCGCTGTTGAATCTGGAAATATTGCTCCGAATTCTGGAGAACACAGTAAAAGGTCCCCAGTAATGTGTGGTACACAATCATGGTGGATATTTCTGTAGACATACAGTTCATTAGTGTCTGTGTTAATGATGCCTTGCTCATTTTCTCAACGAGTCCAGACATTATACATGCCCTGTCGATAATGGCCAGAAGACACATTACGGTCCTACCTTGAGTTGTTTATTCGGTTACCACTCCACAATAAAGCAGAGCTTCGTATTTCCTCGAACGTATGTCGATGCTCATATCTTCAATGCTTCCATAAAATACACACTGGTCCAAAAAAGAGAGAGATGCATGTTTCTTGATATTCATACGTAACGAGGATGCAGTTGGAAACATCTGAGAGTTATCACGTAGTTTCCAAAACGAACACCAGAGGGTGCTCCTTTTCAAACAGTCACTCAGCGTCTCTATTTCGAGAACTACAGTGGAACTCGTCAGGTTTATTTATCGATCTTATTTTAGCACACAATGCCTTCCCTTCTTCAAGCATCATTAAATCCCGCCAATCCATTTCTTATTTTTCCCCAACAGTTTTTCAACTATTTCTTTTCCTAAGTATGCAATGAGAGGCAATTTTTCCACAATATCTGCATGAATGTATTTTATATTACCATCATTCGCGCCTCGGAGGCCGAACAAGTGTGGTGCTCAACTCACGAACTCGGCACCGAAGGTACAATGTTTGAGTCCCGGCCCGGACATTGGTGTGAATCTCACTTCACTACTTTCATCTAATCGTAATCGTCATCGTCGCGAATAGCCTAAAGAGGTAGTGAAAAGATGGCAAATAAGAAAAAATACAAATATATTACCAATATTCAAATTATTCGTTTGAGAGGAATTGTTCTGCATAATAACTAAGATTGATTGATTGATTTGGTGTTTTAAGTCCACTGTATGCACAGTAAGGCTAATCGGAACTGGATCGACAGTTTAAAGTGAGATCCGAACCACTGTGTGCCTCAACCGGGTATCGAACCCGGGGCCCCTTATTACAAGGCGGCGACGTATACCACTGCGCCATCGGGGAGCCTCATAATAACTAAGAATAACTTTGCACGAACTACGAACATTTAATTATTACTTGGCTATGTTGTACAGTATATTTGTATGTCTATGGTAATTGTATTAGAAATTCTGTAACGTAGGACTGTCTATCATAAAGAAAATCCAAATTAGTTTCTTGATTAAATTACAATGTATTTCTTTGGTAAACTCTTTACTATTTTAGGGCCTCCCCCATGGCGCAGTGGTAGTGTCATTACCTTGTAATCGAGGGGTCCCGGGTTCGATACCCGGTGGAGGCACAAGTGGTTCGGATCCCACTTTAAAACTGTAGGTCCAGTCCCGATTAGCCTCACTGTGCATAAAGTGTACTTAAAACACCAACTCAAACCAAACCAACGCTTTACTATTTTAGTTTAAACAAGTTAAGAAAAATATTTCCTTCATCTAATGACGCTAATGAAAGCTAGAATCAACAAGTTCCAAACTATCGGATAAATCTTCTACCGAATATCGGATAATTTTTTATCCGGATTTCAGAAATCTGGGTATTAGATATTTATTTAATCGTCCACTGGATAATCAAGATAATCCACTGCTATCAAAATGAGAGAGTTATTTAAAATCGGAATTCAAGTCACAATGGTCCTCTGGCCATCCCAAATGCAAAACAATATGATCTGAAATATTTGCCGAGTGTGTGTCGTCGATGCATGTTTCATTCTGCTCTCCTACTTAGCTGACTCACATAGTTTAATACAAATCAATTGAATTGCCGTTGGACGAAACGAATGCACAATTATTTGTAGCTGATCATATAAAGCCACATTTTTGTTTTCATATACAGTGTGTCCGAAAAAAAATATACCAATAAAGAATTTAAATAACTGAACAATCGTTACCGATAGAAATGTCAAATAACGTTTATTTGGAAGAAGGAAGAAAGGATTTTTTTTACCATCAGAAGGGAAAAAATCGTAACATAATTAAGCGCATGCGCGGCTTTGTTCGTGAGTAGTCTGTACAATGGCGCCGTTTACTGTTCGTCAGAAAGTTGAGTGCTGCTTTTGGTTTGCAGAATTGAAGTCTCCTGTAACGGTACAAAGAAGATCCCGGCAACAATATGGACAGGAAGCACCAGAACGTCATTACCTTGTTAAATGGCATAAACAATTGTTTTAAACAGGGTCTTTGTTGAGGAAGAAAGGTAGTGGTCGGAAGCGTGTGAGCGAGGATAAAGTGGTTGCAGTTCAGGAAGCTTTCCAGAGAAGCCCGCGTAAATCTGAGAGACGTGCTAGTTCTCAACTTCAAATTCCAGGTTCTACTGTGCATGATATCGTACATAAAAGGTTAAGGCTTAGAGCCTACAAGTTACAGCTTGTTCAGAAACTAAATGCAGTGATAAACCCGCTATGTTTGATTATGCTAGTGAAGTGCTATCACGCATTGATGATGACAATGAATTCCTGACACGCGTAACATTTTCAGATGAGGCTACCTTCCACATTTCCGGAAAAGTGCATAGGCATAACTGTAGAATATGGGGTGAGCAGAATCCCCATGCAGTTGTTGAACATGAACGCGACAGCCCCAAGTTGAATGTGTGGTGTGGTTTGACACGAGATTCCGTAATTGGGCCCTTTTTCTTTGAGGAAGCTACAGTTACAGGTGCAAGTTACCTGCAAATGTTGCAACAATATGCTGTACCTCGTATACCTCATGGGTACATGTTTCAGCAGGATGCCCCCCCCCCCCCCACATTATGCCCGTTGTGTTACTAACTTCCTTAATAACAATTTCGCTGGTAATTGGACTGGGAGGGGTGGACCCATTAAATGGCCACCACGGTCACCAGACTTGACTCCTTTGGACTTTTTCCTTTGGGGTTATGTGAAGACTATGGTTTACCAAACACCTGTGCAAGACCTCAATGATCTCCGTGAAAGAATTATCGATGCATGTGGCTCCGTCACTCATCAAATGTTGAAGAACACTTGGATGGAGGTTGAGTACCACCTTGATGTTTGTCGCGCCACCAAAGGAGCACACATTGAGATCTACTAAGGTGAAATTTTTTTCTTGTTCTTTGGTTTAAAAAAAATTCTATGATTTTATCTTCCAAATAAACGTTATTTGACATTTCTGTCGTTAACGATTGTTGAGTTATTTAAATTCTTTATTGGTATATTTTTTCTCGGACACACTGTATATGATGCGCGTGGTTTAAATGCGAACGATATGTAATTTTCTTTTCCAATAGGGACCATCACAATCAATGGAATAAATCAAAGTTCTATTCAACAGAACAATAAGTTTGGTTTGATCGAATAAAAACCGTTCAAACTGGAACCATTAACTGAAAGCAAATTCAAGAAAAAACACAGGAGCAAATATTCACTTGGCTAAGTAATCGGAACGAGAATCGCTATGGCTGTAATGCTTTTCGGAGTTCACTCATTCCAGGGTTTAATTAGTTTTATTAGCAATTAAGGCCCTTTATCCGTAGAAGCCAATCGGAACATGACAAGTCTCAAACAGGAAATGGAACACAACTATATTGTCGAGGCCTTCATTTCCCTACGTGCATGTGCGTTGCAGAATTATACCAAGGTATATCATTTACATTTCTCTACAATCCTATACATATTAATGGAGGGGGCGAGTTCTGAAAGTGCACAGCCGCGGCCAAGGCTGTTCAATCAAAATGCATCTACACTACACGTAGAAAACTTGACGAATTAACTGGTACAGAAAAGCAGATAAAGCTATCATCTGCATGGATCATATATTTAACATGCAAAAACGTAATTTATTTCTTTTTCATTTACGTTATTGTAGGTCGCTTTTCCAATTCTTGGGTTAATAGCGATGATGAGATTGAATGGTGGAATGGATGATGAGAAAAATACAATGATATGGATTATGAATATCATTACAAGGATTCAAATCTGGAACCTCTGGTTAGCGCGTTACGCTCACTCTGGGTCCGAGGCCAGAGCAGAAAATTCCACCAGCTTTTCAATATTAATAGATAAAACAAAAGATTTCGAGAGTTTCTTATGCCGGCCATTTTCAAGTATTTACTCAATTTTGATTTCATATACCAAACCCTTTTAAGAGGGTTTAATAAGTTTTTCTTCTTTGCCATGTAAAAGATAACGTCATATACCCATGTTCTATTGCTGGCTTAGTGGCCGAAGGTCACAATCTCGCCACCGAAATTTGCAGGTTCGAGTTTGGGCTTGAATATGGATGTCCTTCATCAATTTCATTTAATCATCGTTTATTGCCGCGATTAGCCAAAAGTAAAAAAAAGTAACGCAAAATTAGAAAAAATTAAGAAAAGATATACAGGTGCAAACAAATAAGAAACTCTAAGGAATTTGCAGAATCAAGGATGAAGTGAATAAGTGTGTAATAAAGCTTGGAAGTGTATTGAGTTTAGAATTAATACGAAAGATGCGTTGTAATTCTTTGGTTACTACGCCTTGACGCTTCCTTCCCCCTCGATCCAGAAAAATGCATCGCATCAAGAGTTAGACCAATGACGGACTAGAACCTATGACTGAACGCATAAAGGTCTTTATTGATGAGCTTGAAAGTGCATTGAGCATTATGTGATGCATTTTTTCCCTCTATGTATGTTTTACTGCTATAAAATTAAGTGGAGTGAAGAGTAGGATATTTGCAAAAAATGGAGTCTTGTTGCCATATTATTAGTGTATTGTATCTGTGACAAGGGTCTGTTACAAGAACAGCCCACGAGTCCGAAACACGCCTGCTAATAGCACAAGTAGTACTAAGTAATGAATCTTCGAAATAGAGGCCGGGTTAAAAGAGTCAGTGTGTCATTATGGAAACATTACCGGAGGTGAAAAAGGTCAACAAAAATATCAAATTCTTAGAAAAATGGAATAGAGATATTGCGTAGCGCACTCTGATTAATCGCGACGATCAGGATTAGATCCGGACTGCTGAAATACATTCACCAGGGTTCGAAATGTGGACCTCTGGCTTTGTAACGCGTTATGCTGACCATTCCGCCCCACGAAGAAGTCCGTAAACTTTGTAACAATTCTTCATGTTTGAAAGATTGATTGATTTTTATTTTACTTCGCTTTTTGTGCAACCTCAGGCTACTTTGCGAAGATGAGGATGAGTGATGATTTAATGAAATTGATGAATGGACACTCACAAATATCCAGGCCCAGGCCAGGATTCGAACCCGGGTCCGCCGGCGTCGTAGCGCGATGTACTAACCACTCCGCCACGGGGGCTGGCTTATGTTTGAAAGAATAAGAACAAGAAAAATGCAAATCTATAGGGATAATTCACCAACGACTAGTGGTTCAAATGCAGGGCCAAGAGGGTCGTGCCCCCTTCTATGAAATATTTTAATGTGAACCTATAAAAACCTACGAAAATAACTGACAATTTTTTGGATTTTGCAAGAATTTCGATTTTGTCCTTGCATAAATAAATGGGTTGTTTGTGGAGAGAGGCGGGCTTAAGAAGTCTGCAGTTTGCAATATTTGGAAATTTAAGTTTTATAACCAACCATCGATGGAAGGCTACCCGATTTAGTAGTAACAGTCCATTCTTTTAAATCGCCGTCCCGACTTTTTTCGAACTGAGGTTGTGATGCGAAAATATCCCAGGGTTTTTTTCTAGGTAACTCACACTCATACATGTTCTTCATTATAAGCAGCATTGCTAATGCGTGTCAGGTAATTTATAAATATGTTATTTTGTAAACATAGGAGTATCATGGCTGTTCAATGGCGCTGGTATAAGGGAATTACACGAAATTTGAAAACATTGTTAATTTGCGGAATACAGTACTATTCGAATACTTCTGAGAACTGAATGTAAACAATAAGCACCAAGCCGTACGCCGTGTGACAGGGTCTGTCTGAATGCGACTGTGTTGCTGATTCTCAGGTCAGGGTGTCTTTTTCTTTGGGTCATAATGTTGCAACTCTATAACTGTACGACTAGCTGCAATCTTACCATATCGTTGGTGGTCAGCATTTCGGATCTGCCCCCGCCCCTAAAAAATCCTGGGTACAAGCCCGAGTTCAAACTGTCCGATCTTGAAACGAAAGTACTGCAGCTTCCATAATTTTTTGATTTAGGAAAGAAAGTGGAGTGAAAAAAGGAAACTTTGCTCAAACTATTCACACTATTTCATGGAAGTGACAATGAACCAAATCAGTTGCGCTACTTCTCGCTTTTCTGCTAAACGAAGAGTACACTGGCGAGAACTGCTCCATGAAAAAAGAAATCACGGAGGTAATAAAACGTGCTTTAGTGAGAGAAACAATTTTTGTAAATAAAAATCTGTCAACTTTGTACTGGTCCTTACAGCAATGGGCCATTTGTCCCCTGGGTTGCACCCCGTGATATTTTGGGCCTCCTTGCACGCGGTATATTCAAAACAAGAAAATACAAAAAGACAAATTTATCTTCAGTGAAATTTAGTAGAAAATACAATATACATTAATTATTGACTAGAAATTCTTAAACAAGTCATAGACAATATTACTTTATCATTATCGTTATAAACAATATAAACTTATATTAGAAAAACAGTCGAATGATATTCTGAAAAGTAAAGTATCATGCTTGTCACGTGACGTGACGTGGAATAAAATACGTAACATGCCATAACATTTTCCAGTCCATTAATATTTTCTAAAATAAAACCAAGATACGTGAAAAGTTGATTGATAAGTTTGAATACAAAGAGTTGGCTTCATTCTTAAGATGACCCTAAAATTGTACACACAGAAGCACATTGACACTGACATAAAATTCATTCTGCATTCAGATTGACACCTACACTGGCTGACAAAAAAAGTGAAGCACTCAGAAGGAGTGGTCGAAGATTACCCCATTTCGGTATACATGCATACCGTTGATGTGTGAGTAAATGATTAGATGTACAAGGATCTGTAATGTGTAGAACGCCCACCAGAGGTCATTTGTGACGTCACCTCCTATTGCTGATAAGGTGGAACCAGTCACCTGCTGTAGTCAGACAGTGCAGCACGAAGTTCAGTGAGGAAAACGAAGCACCGACGATACCTCGCAGACACGTTAGACAGCCGATCCAGCAATTGACAGCATTTGACAGAGGCCGCATTGTGGGACTGCATGAGGCGGGTTGGTCGTATCAGGCAATTGCCAGGCATGTGGGCCATTCAGATGTCACAGTGGCCCGATGTTGGAATAAATGGGTACATGAGGGCACCCATGCACGTCGTGCAGGTTCAGGTCGACCAAGAAACACCACCCCGAGGGAGGACCGTCGTATGGCGCTCCAAGCAGTGCGGGATCCCACAACTTCGGCACCCGTCATCCGAGAACATGTACTGGACACTCTACAACATCCTGCGAGTTCCCGCACAGTGTTTCGACGACTCGCATCCGCCGGATACTGGTCCTACCGCCCCATGCACCGGTTGCCGTTGACACCACACTACAACACCGACGCCTGCGGTTGGTGTGGTGCCATGTTCGGGAGGCATGGACAGAGGACGAATGGCGTCGCATCATGTTCAGTGAAGAGTCCCGCTTCTCCATGACCTCCGATGAATATCGTGTGCGGGTGTGGCGGCATCGAGGGCAGAGGGCACATCCTGCCTACATTGTGGAGAGACACACAGCTGTGACCCCTGGCATCATGGTGTGAGGAGCCATTGGATGTGCGTTCAGGTCACCTCTAATAGTGCTTCGGCAGACTTTGACGGCACAGCGATACGTCACAGACATTCTGCGTCCACACGTCCTACCCCTTATGGCACAGCACCCTGGGAGAGTGTTCCAACAAGATAATGCACGCCCACACACAGCCCATGTGTCTATGGACTGCCTAGAACATGTTGAGGTCCTCCCGTGGCCAGAACGATCCCCGGACCTCTCCATCATTGAACATGTGTGGAATGACATTGGACGGGGACTCCGTCCTAGTGCCAACCTGCGGGATCTGGAGGGGCAGCTGCAACACCTGTGGACGAACGTGCTTCAGGAGGAGATCCAAAGGCTGTTTGACACTAATCCGAACCACATAAGGGCATGCATTGCGGCCAGAGGGGGTGCGACACCCTACTGACCTGGCGCCACCATTCCACCTGTAACTGCCAACGGCCTTGAATCTTGCATCCTATATTGTAATCAGTTCAATAAAGGTACATGGACTTTCAGCATATGTAGTTTCATTCACGTCCAACCACTCCTTCTGGGTGCTTAACTTTTTTTGTCAGCCAGTGTATATGCCATGCTGCCCGGGCCCCACTGAGTAAGCCAATATTGAGGTTTGATTATCTTTCAACAATCATTAACGATTCTCCAACAGAAGCCCAGATTTTTGGGTACCGACTCTGCATCATAAGGACAATGGGAGATCTCTCCTAAATATCAAGAATGACGGATTCACGTTTGAAAAATCCCAAGGGGATTCGAACCCTTGATCACGCGTCACCAAAAAAACCCACCTGAGAAATTTCGACTCACGGACGAATATAGAAACAAATAGGGTTCAATACGAAACAACTGACTGAATAAAATATCAGAACATGAACAATGAAAAGAATCGAAATACGTATTACAGAATAATGTGTGTTGATTCTGGCCTCTTTGCATTTATCCATGGATTTATCTTTGCCTTTCGACATATCAAACAACTATAGTCTGTCCCGGCTATCTCTGGATCTGAAGCAAGGCCGCGCATATCTGCCCACTCGAGTAGGTAGAGCGAAGCAGTACACGCTGCTGAGAAGGCTGGAAACGGATGTCGCTTTCCCCCCTCCACGCAATCCCATTCCCTCTCACGTGTTCATTGTCGGAGCCGTCTCGCGTCACTACTTGCGCATTGACTTGTTTTCGTTCGCTTGCTCCAGAGATAGTGGGACAGAGTATACAGCAGTAGTTTCCTTTCCTTCATTGCTCCTTTCATCTTACTATTGCGATTAACTTAAGAGAAACACACAATTAATTATCCTAACAATAACTGAGGCGGTCAAGACTGGTCCAGTTCTCCCTGATACTGTGGACGTATAAATTTCACATCAGGCGCAAGAAAAAAATGTCATCACCAAACCTTCGCGTAGAAGTTCCAGACAAAACTGAGGAAGCGCACACCTGAGCACCTTTATTTAATAAATCCTTCAAAATCCCCTCTTGTTTACGGCAGTTTTCTACTTCTATGTAAATCGTGACGATGAGGTGAATGATGCAATAGATGAAGGAATGAACGCGCTTGAACGTCAGTGTGCTGCCTAGTATTCGAACCTAAGATCCCCGGCTTCGCAGACGCTGCTCGAACCACTCCGCCACGGAGGCTGGTACGAATGAACTACACAAACAGAATTCGAATTCAGAAAAATATAAAGTTCCTCTCTGCAGACGTGGAAGCAGGCCAACGAAAGATGTGGGAATGAAAGCACTAGAAGGGCTCCCTCGACGATCAATAGTGTCTTGCTAGCCACAATATCAAAGTATTGACAGCGAGGCTCCGCACCAACCATCTCAAATAAAGCGGTGTTTGCTTCTCTCATAATAGACGCACTGACATTATAATCGTAACGTTCAAGTAGTTGATGAGGCAGTCATCAAACCTTTTTGAACCAAATGTATTTTCTCAATAGGTGACGACTGCGGTACCGCAAGTGTACGGACCCGCATGAACTCAAACTTTATCATCTGCATGGATCATATATTGAACATGCAAAAACGTAATTTATTTCTTTTTCATTTACGTTATTTTAGGTCGCTTTTCTACTTCTTTGGTTAATAGCGATGATGAAATTGAATGGTGAAATGGATGATGAGACAAATTCAATGATATGGATTATGAATATCATTACAAGGATTCAAATCTGGAACCTCTGGTTAGCGCGTTACGCTCGCTCTGGGTCCGAGGCCAGAGCAGAAAATTCCACCAGCTTTTCAATATTAATAGATAAAACAAAAGATTTCGAGAGTTTCTTATGCCGGCCATTTTCAAGCAATTACTAAATTTGATTTCATATCAAACCTTTTTAAGAGGTTTTAATAAGTTTTTCTTCTTTGCCATGTGAAAGATAATACGTATGTTCTATTGCTGCCTTGATGGCCTAAGGTGTGGAATAGATTGCTCACAACCTCGCCACCGAAATTTCCAGGTTCGAGTTAGGGCTTGAATATGGATGTCCCTGCATCAATTTAATTTCATCAACGTTCATTATCATTGCTGCGATTAGCCAAAATTGAAGAAAAAAAAGTAACTCTATTGTTCCAACAATGTTGTTACATTTGGTCACTTCACTTCCTCTGCAAAGCCAATTGATACAAGAATGAGAAAACATGTTCTTGTTGCAAATCCTGAATTACCATGTATTCTAACGTTATTTTGTTCTAGAAATATGTTAAATTTTATCCTGGAATGTATTAATTTCTTTCGTTTTATTTTATTCTGGAATGTATGTGTTGTTTCGTTCCACTTCGTTTTAAAATGTATTAATTGTTTGGATTTACTTTGTGTTCATGTATGTGAATATTTTTCATTTGTTTCTTTTTATTTTGTTCTTGAATGTATTCATTACATTTTGTTCTAAGATGCATTCGTTTTAAAACTCGGGATATTATCGGAACAATTTACGGCAAGAATGAGAGAATAAAAATAAATACAATGGGCAACCATCATACATATTACAAGCTCCCAGCACAAAAAAAATAGTTGTCACATTGTGGTTGTGTCTGATCTGACCGTGTATGACAGATGAATGACAGTGGCAACCTTTTTACGTAGTACAGTATAGACTGGAAAAGGCTATTCCATTTAAGGAGATAAAGGACACAGTCTGACTGAAGAAGCTGAATGTGCTATGGAGGCAGGGGGTGGTCGCTCAATGGCGCTGAAAAAAAAACTATGGGGGCAGGGGGTGGTCGCTCCATGGCGCTGAAAAAAAAAGCTATGGGGGCAGGGGGTGGTCGCTCCATGGCGCTGGAAAAAAACTATGGGGGCAGGGGGTGGTCGCTCCATGGCGCTGGAAAAAAACTATGGGGGCAGGGGGTGGTCGCTCAATGGCGCTGGAAAAAAACTATGGGGGCAGGGGGTGGTCGCTCAATGGCGCTGGAAAAAAATCTATGGGGGCAGGAGGTGGTCGCTCCATGGCGCTGGAAAAAAGCTATGGGGCAGGGGGTGGTCGCTCAATGGCGCTTGAAAAAAAGCTATGGGGGCAGGGGGTGGTCGCTCAATGGCGCTTGAAAAAAATAAAAACAAGTATATGTCCGGAGCCCTATGAAATTAATATTATTGTCTGTTAGGAAAGAATAAAACTTTTTTTTGTCTTGTTTCGCTCGCAATGCATCTAATTCTGTAAGAGTCAATTTCAAATTTTCCTCATTGTTCAAAAACAGATAACTCATACGATTTGTTCATGTTGTGATGTGCAGGACCGTAGGCAGAATTTTATTTCGGGTCATCCCTAATCAGCAGACGCCATCTAAAGGCGAAAAGTGTTTGTGTGTGGGGGGGGGGGGTGTAAATGTATATGAATTGAATGTTTAGAACAGTTATAAAAAGAATAAATATTATACTCAGTTGTTAGCATATGCAGATGATGTAGACTTATTAGGGGATGATATAAATACAATTAAGAATAATGCTAAAATATTTTTCAAAACTGCTAAAGAGATAGGTTTGGAAGTTAACAGTGAGAAAACTAAATATATGCTTACAGGCCGAAACCAAGTGTTAGGTAATAATGAGAATCTAATTATTGATAACAACTCGTTTGAACCAGTTTCCAAATTCAAATACTTAGGAGTAATATTAACAAATGAAAATTATATTAAAGAGGAAATAAAAAGTAGGCTTAATTCAGGAAATGCATGTTACTTCTCTCTTCATAAACTTTTGTCTTCTCGTTTAATATCTAAAAAACTAAAAGTTAAAATATACAAAACAGTAATTTTGCCTGTAGTATTATATGGGTGTGAAACTTGGTCCCTTACATTGAAAGAGGAACACAAATTGTTGAGTATTTGAAAATAAGATCCTTAGGATAATATTTTGACCTAAAAGGGATGAGGAG
Source organism: Lepisma saccharinum (assembly GCF_977018435.1). Classification (NCBI taxonomy): domain Eukaryota; kingdom Metazoa; phylum Arthropoda; class Insecta; order Zygentoma; family Lepismatidae; genus Lepisma; species Lepisma saccharinum. The sequence goes on from NC_139230.1 coordinate 146,317,185, forward strand.
ACAGGTGAGTGGAGAAGGTTACATAATTTAGAACTACATAATTTGTGTTCATGTCCAGATATTATTAGAATAATTAAATCAAGAAGACTTAGGTGGACAGGCCATGTGGCACGAATGGGAGAGCAAAGAGGAGTTCATAGGATTCTTGTTGGGAAACCAGATGGTAAGAGACCTGTAGGAAGGCTAAGACGAAGATGGAGGGACAACGTTGAGATGGACCTAAAGGAAATCGGTAGGGATGGAAAAGAGTATATACAGGGAGGTTATTTCAGTCGTTCACCGCCAGCGTGTCGGCCGTTCGGCGGACTCTTCATGCAACAGGTCCCGGCAAATTGCGTTCAGGAAGTCCGTAACAGAAACTGCTTGTTTTGTAATGTTTCCACTTTTCACAATTACAGTTACAATTACAATTGAAATAAGCACGTACCTTGTCGCAAGGATGCTGGAAAAGGTGTCCTCCCAAATACAAATATTTCTGGCACCTTATTTCTGACAGAAAATCTTAGATTAGACATCGCTACTTTATCGTCAGTTGTCAGAAAGGGAAGACAGCATCCCGGCGCATAAAGCAAACCGAAAGCGTAAAATGATATTTAAAAGTAATAATAATGATGATCACTAACCTCCTGTGTTATAAGAGATGTTGAAAATGACTTCCTTTAACAGCAATACAACACGTTTCTTAGGTTCAAGAGATCCTGTCTCTCGTAATTCCCTGACCACTTTTCTGCAAGAATTCGTTTTCACGTAATTATCGTACATAAAAACTCTCTGTTCAAGACTATATTTGTTTAACGACATAAGTAATGAATGAATAACAATTAACACACAATAAAGCACTGGCCATGAGTAGCACATTACAATAACACAGTATAAGCAACACGCGTACTGTTGAACGCAAACAGAATTGAACATGAACGAACACTGACGTCTGGTAGCCGACAGTGTTGCTAACCATTTTTCAGCAATGTCCCTACAGACGTAGTCAAAATGTCCCTACAACTGACCAAATGTCCCTACGCCAAGTAAAGTAACTAAAAAAACAACACCTCATTAGCATGCAAAACAGAAGATAAAATATACACATTTACTTACCAAATCTTTCTGCTCGGTGCTTCCACAATTAATGAAGGAGCGAATTTACAATACATGACCCCTCCCCGATTTTTGTAATATTTTGCATACTCACTAATTGAGGCCTCCTAATCACGAATTTCAAGTTAAGATTTGGGGGGTCACGTGTAGAAATTGCAAAATAAGTGAAATTGAGTGGTCCGCGATCGGCACGATTGCTCATTATTTACCGGAAGATTTTGTGTTTCCAATACTTAAAAAACGAAATATACATTCCTGATATTACTACGACCCCAAATTTTAACTATGTTTGCCTAACCTAACCTAACCGTACCTGAATGGTTCGTGGGGCTATCCGTCATTGGTTTGTTGGGCTACCCGTGCATGTTTTTTTCGAGCCCAAATTTTAACTACCGGTATGTTTGCCTTGCCTAACCTAACTTAACTTAACCTAACCTTACCGAGAATGGTCAGTGGGGCTATTCCTGAATGGTTTTGCGGTAATTGTGATTACGAACCGATAAAAAATATTATTTTCGTAGCACTTTAACGGCAAACGTTCATCATCGAAGACGCCATTTTCGTATCCTGCAATTTTATGATTGATGTACTGTTGCCAAATTTACCTATAATCAAATCAGTTCTTCTACATCGTGATTGTCGCTGTCACATGTAAGCACGTTCTTTGGGCAATATACTGAAATCCATAAATTTATTAATTAGCCCACAGCCATCCGCCTGCACACTCCACCTAAAAATCTGTACAACATTAACAACTCTTTTACTGTTCTCTTCCGCCATTCTTACACGATCCATGCTCTCCAAGTATGAAATCAACAGTGTGGCAACGCTGTAGACAGCGTAACTAATTGTAATTTGTTCATATCAACAAATATGGCTACCATACTTGTATACAGAGAATCATTGCGAGAATTGAAAAGCTTATTTTACAACTTCTACACGTTAATGAACATTTTTTCCCCCTCACCACAACATGTTAACTTGAGATAAGTCATCACGAATAATTATTTCGTGAGTATAAGACGTAGCATAGAAATTACAGACTGGTCCGGTATTGTAAATTCTTGCCTTAATGGGGTGTGCGGGACAGAATGTTTTGGGTCGGGACGGGATCGGGACGGTAATTTTTTTAAATCCCGACATTCGGGACTGAAAAATTTGCAATTTCCCGACCAAGTCGGAAAATTTTCTGGACGGGAAATGTTCGAAATTTCCCGAAGCACTGGAAATCTCGAATTTTACAAGTCATTTTCACTTTAAGTGATTGTTTTTGCATTTCTAGAATAAAAACTTACAACTTTCGATAAGTTCCAGAAACTTACAAGGCAGAAAACGTCGAGAATTAACGACTTTTTAAAGTAAAGAATCCAGCACACCCCTAATGAATAACGTTGAGTCGTTTACTGTTGATTATGTTATTTGAAGTCATACATGCTGCTGCTGTGAAGAGATAGATGTTGGTTGGTGATGCTGTATTTCCTGCAGTCTTTAACAATTTTGGTCCCATTTTATTTCCCTTTTTTTGTTTTTGTATCACTTAACATTGAAAATATTCTTTCCGTTTCCGCGTTAGAATGCGGCAATGTTAGCACTATTTTCGCGAGAGTGGAAATGTTATCAAAAAGGAACTTGCCTTGAAAGTTTTTGGTAACCGATAACATGTTCCAAAATTCTGATGGAGATTTGTTAGTTAGTTCTTTTTTCTCCTCCTCGCTAAAGTATCCAGATAAACTAATTCATAAAATGTAATTTACCAAGATTGAAAAAAGTACCTACGTTTTCCCTCATTTGGCAAAATCTGTCCCTACGTTCCTACGCGGGCGAAATTTAGTGAAATGTCCCTATGCGGAGGGACATGTCCCTACGGTTGGCATCACTGCCGACACGTGCAGTATGAAGCGCCCTCTCGCGGCTGACAACTCACCCAACCCCCGATAAGCTGCAGGCGCTGTCGCGACAACTGAGGATAAAGCAGCGATGACTAATCTAAGATTAGATGTCAGAAATAATGTGCCAGAAATATTTGTAATTGCGAGGGCACCTTTTTCTGCAATCCTTGCGACAAGTTAAGTGCTTATTTCAATTGTAATTGTAACTGTAATTGTGAAAAGTGGAAACATTAGAAAACAAGCGGTTTCTGTTACGGACTTCCTGTAATGCAATTTGCCGGGACCTGTTGCATGAAGAGTCCGCCGAACGGCCGACACGCTGGCGGTGAACGACTGAAATAACCTCCCTGTAGATCTTGCTCAAAATAGGGACAGATGGAAGGCCTGTGTTGCTGCAGCCATGAACCTTCGGGTTTAAGAAGACTAGAGAGTTAGTTAGTTAGTTATTATGCTCTGCCTACGCAGAATTTCATTTCGGAGGTTGAAAGCGGCAGGTTTATAAATCAATAAAACATTTGTAAGATTTCGTGGGGAGCTTTTAAATTATCAATCTTAGTTGGGGAAGCTAAGAAATAATTATATTTGAAACCTGTTGTAATATATGAACAATTTTACATTAATAAACTGTGCATAAAATAAGATCCAGTCCAGCTATACTCAGGGCCTAGCAACTATCATAAGACAATAATTATCTTGACAGTAAATAGAAAGTGTGATCAGTACAATGTTTCTTCCGAGGTTTTATCCGTGTTATAACTAGATATGAGGGAGGGAGGGAGGGAGGGATACAGGACTGGAAAACAACAATCTCAGTAAATCAAACCTGAGTGGAAGTGATGGAGGGTAATGTCAATATGAACAGCATGGACAAAGTCGAACTCTAAAGTAGACATGGACTAAGCGTGAAAATCTACAAAATGCCCCATGAAGCTAAATAATTTAGATGGATTACCTCATAATAAACAAAAATAACTAGTTAGCTTAAACGTGAACGGAACTGCATTAAAATGGAAGATAATCACAAACGCAACAGCAGCCAAATTAATCTCAATAAGAATTTAGTTTCTAGGGCGTTTGCTTTCTATGATCATGGAACGTCAATTCAGTCCATACATTCTATTGCTAAGCTTAAAAGTTAAAGATCAAAGTGGTACCCACGTCAAGCTCGATTCGTATGCAGGGCTATTGAACAAAACTCAAGAGTTGTCCGTTCAACGCAAAAGCATTATTGCCGCTCGGTGACCGAAAACGTTAAGTGGTCGACTTTTGATCTCAAATCCTAAATGTGTGTTCTTTGCGAGTGTCCTTTCATCAATTTCATGTAATCGTTGCTCATCGTCGCGATTAGCCAAAGGTGTCAGAAAATCTAAATATACAGAAAATAACAAAATTTACAACCAATACGTTATCATTATTGTTATACTTACAATAGTAAGTATGCCTGTCAACGACTATTGTACCAATTTATTATATATACACTTGGCTTCACTTTGAAATTTTACGAATTGTTACCGGTACGGAATGCATTGCATACTTTTTTTTAGACATATTATTGCAATTAATATGTATTAGAATACCTAAGGTTTGTTCTAAGGGGTTAGTGTGAAATTATGTAGGACTATGCGGAGATACGTAAAACTTCAAGTAAACACAAGAGTTAGGGAATTACATTTATCAAAACGTAAATGTTGCATGCATAAGTCCTTTCTATTCTCTATCCCGGGAAGCTATGGGGCAAGGCCGCGCATAACGGTAGGGAAGGAAAGAAAGCGAGTGGGCGGAGCGAAGCAGTACACGCTGCTGCAAACGCTGGTAACTGTACTGTCTTTTCTTCCTCCACTCAATCCCGTTCCCTCGCACGTGTTCGTCGGTCGAGCTCCCTCGAGCAGGGTTGGCATGTTTAAAACAAAAGTGTTTTAAAGGTTTAAAACACATGGCTTTGTTTTTCACAAATGTTTAAAACATTTTAAACAAAGTGTTTTAAACATGTTTTTTTTCAGACTTGTTTAAAACACATTTTGATCCTTGATGTTTGATAGTATGTGGTTATTTGCGTGTTTTGTAACTATGCCTGTGTCATCCTGTTTATTGTGCATAGAAATCTGTTCATTGGCTGAAAATTGTTATTGAATTAACAAAGAAACATATCGTCATGAATACCCGTGGGTCACGTTTAAAACACTTGGCTATATTTTTTTTTACAGGTGTTTAAAATATTTTTTACATTGAGTACTGCATGGATGAAACCGTTTTGTTCCTCACTTAGCACACTGCGGGATGTGCGCATTGTTGTTAATGTCAATATTTAGTTGAATTCACGATAAAATTTATTTTAAAAAAACAAAACAGATTAGCTACCACGTGGACTCAGTGGGGCCTGGCAACTGTGGATTAGTTTAAGCTTCTTGAACAGCCTACGTGCGAGATTTAAGACTAACATAAATGTGTATTTTAAGAAGTTAGTCAAGCGTTTACTTTATAATAGGAACACAGTCCATCCTTAGATGATTAACAGATACATTATTAATCATTATTCTTAGAAAATAAGTCTTCTTGGCTTTTTGTTTGAAACGTTTTATTTGTTTAAAACATGTTTTTTTTTCGTTTCTTGTATAAAAGACTATTTAAAACAAGTTTATAACAAAAAAAACTTTGTTTCGTTTCCTTTAAGGTGAGGAGGGACAATTACGCACTAGTTGTGCATTTATTTCAATATCGTCGGATTGGGCACTGCTATTTAAAAAAGGCATTAGTATGCAAGAGAGTATGAATTTCTCTCCATGTTTCAAGTGAAAACTGTTTTTCAAGTTGACTAATAAGCTAGACACGATGTTTGGAAAATATGATTAATAAGTATTTTCAGAATCCCATGTATTCCTTATGGGAAATCAACTTTAACTTACGGCTAATCAAATGGGAGTTTCGACTTTTCCTACTAGTATGACATAGTTCAACGTGTCCTTTTTCCGTCCATGTACTTTTCTACGGCTTTGGATGTTTGATATTCCCGAGAGAACGAATAAAATAATGGTCCCATAAACCTAATGCATTTCTCCTTGCTTCCTACGGCCATCCTGGCAGTGTTGCCAAACCTGATGTGCATAAAAGAGCTACATTTCACCATTAATAGAGCTAAGGATGACTTTCAAGGAGCTAGGGCTGCATAAAGTGCCTCCTAGGATAATTTTAGGTGTCAGAGGGGTGGGGGCGCTGTTATTGCCGTTAGCTTTAAAGTGATGGCAATTTATTCTTAGTTTTCACCGCCTAGATTTGGCGGCATCACCCATCTCAATAATCCAACGATGCTCATATGAAATCGAAAATAAAGAATTCCCGGATAACAATATTGTCATCTTCACCTTAGCCACAGCGCTATATATAATAATACTACCTGGGGAGTAAAGAGGGGTGGGTGACTCAGCCTATACGTATATGAATATCACGTCACGTGCAAAATGTCCACTCATGGCAAAGGTTGGTTTTTATGGGTCGGAGCCAGTGGTGGCAACATGGTGCGGCAGAGGGCGGGTGCCACAATTCACAGTCAAACGAGTGCACGAAAGAGCCATATTTGGCTCCAAAAGAGCGAAGTTGGCAACAGTGATCGGTAGGGGCCCCAGCGAGAAAGACTTAGGGGAAATTGTCCCTCCTTGCCTTAAACAACACAAATTTTGCCAACCCTGCTCTCGAGTCTCGCTCGTTCCAGAGATTCCCGGGAGAGAGAGTATAGGTTGAACGCATGTTCATAAAACATAGAAAGGAACAAAGCTGGATGAAGTATCAGCTAGTGATGGTCTCGAGTTTGACATATTTGCAGTGGTCAAAAGTAGCGAGCTACTCGTAGCGTCGCTACTGTAGCTAGCTACAAAATTTGTAGCTGTAGCTGTAGCGACGCTACATTTTTAAAATTGTAGTTGTAGCGGTAGCGAAGCTACAAAATTCCTGTAGTTGTAGCGAGAATTTCGCTACAGCTACATTTTTCTCAGCATTTTCAGGTGAATTTTGAATGTGGCAACAGCATCAGAAAAAATCGACAATAACCCTTCATTTTGCAGGAGCTTCATAAAGACAGTCTATTACATGGACATACAGATTATCTAGATTGTAGATTATAGATATCTGCGTAATTTATTTAATTAGTATCTGAATAATTCAGATATCCAGATAACTGACATATATGAATATATTCTTGCTAACAGCTACGTTTTTTTAGCTGCATCGCTATTTTGGGGAGAAACATGCCTCGTTTGCACCACTGGAAAAAAGTGCCTCGTTTGCGTCACCCCCGGAACAAATCCTGTGGATATTCATGGTGTAAGAGACACCAAAATGTCATTAATTGCTGTGTAAGACACAACTTGCAGTGCAAAAACGAGCGATGGATTTTCCACGGCACTGACAAGGGAATAGTGCCAGCAATAAATGGCTCAGCACGTTAACAGCATTGATCATCGTCAGTATATAGGATCTCACCAGCAAGAAATTATTGTTACAAGAATGATAGAGTTTCTGGAATTACAATTATTTTCGCGATAGTATTTGTTCAGAAATTTTAAAATTACAATACGTTTAGAACACTCAGGTTTACACGACAGTTTCCTCAATAATTATCATATTGCAAAAAGTATGTACGAGTTATTGACTTTCCTGCAGAAAGGACAATTTTCTTTAATTAATATACATAGTTTTCAAATTTATGTATTTCTCCTACTTTTGCGTCACTTTTCTGTAACTTTTGCTAATCATGACATCATCATCATCCTTCGCTGTTTCCTGCCTCTGGCTGGGTCGGCATAGAAGTCAAGCCTCTCCATCTTTTCCTGGTCTTCCACCACTCCTCTTTTTCCACGTGTTCCAATCTTGTCCTCTTCTCCTAACACTCTCCACTATCTGCTCTTTCCACGGACATCTTGGTCTCCCCCTTGGCCTTATTCCCACTCCTTGTTCATTGTAAGCTCTTACTGGCAGTCTTTATGCACCCATCCTCTTTCAAACCATCTCATCTGTGCCTGATCTATCATGTCCTGAAGCTTGACCACACCCACTGTCTGTCGGATCTCCTCATTCCTTATTCTATCCCTTCTAGTCTTCCCCATTATACTCCTTAAAAAAATCATCTCCACTGCCTGCATCTTTCTTTGTCTCTCTGTGTCACTGTCCAAGTCTCTGCTCCGTACGAAATTATTGGCATATAGTATGTGTTATATATTACCTTCTTGCATTTCATAGGTACATCCCTGTTCCATATTAATCTTCGAACGCATTGATATAGTCCACCACCCATTTGTCTTCTTCTGTTTACTTCCTCATCTATTCTTCCACTTCTCTCAATCATGACAATGAGGATGAATGGTTTATTTAATTATTCTCTTATCTATAGTCGCTTTCTGCCACTTTCGGCTAATTGTGAGAACGAGGAAGAATGATGAATGATCAGCAGTGTGGGGGATTGAGGAGCAGGAGGATCTCATCCTCCCAACTTGGCGTCTTTCCTAGTTTTTGTTTTGAGTCTATTTTATGCATAGATAAGCTGATTGAGACTGGATCGATCCTAACCACTATGTGCCTCCACTGGGTATTGAACCTGGGGCCCTTTTGTAGTAAAGGGTTCCAGGTACTTTTCATTGAAAATGCTGACTTGATATTAGTCTATAAAAAATGAAATATTTATTCTGAAGAAAAATATGTTGATGTGAACATAAATACGTAATCCTACCAAATTTTATTTGTGTATAGTTGTAATAATTAATTTGGGTAACACCCTAATTGCAATATTCATATATCAAATTTGAATTGATATGCCACTTGCATAGGTATGGTATTCTCAAAAACTATAGTAAAAATAAGTAACTAAAGTAACACTGCTATCAAAATTATCGAATGACTGGAATCATGATAATAAATAACAGAATCTATTTACCAGTAGTAGGGGATTTTTTTAATACCCATATGGTTGTTTTCATTTTTTTTATGCAGAAGTAGCGCCAAAAGTAGCGAAGTAGTGAGTAGCGAACAGGAGTAGCGTAGCGAGCTACTTTTTGGAAAATGTAGGTGTAGCTGTAGCGAAGCTACATTTTGGAAGAGTAGCTGTAGCTGTAGCGAAGCTACTTTTAAAATGTAGCGTTCTGATCACTGCATATTTGTCTAGTTCACATTCACACCAAAAAGTAGGCGACATGTAGTGTAGTTTAGCGGTTTATAGCCTGAAGTTCTTTTCAGCTTCAGAACACAGAATAGTTACGAGGACCCAAAATATGTAGTGCCAAAAAAAGGTAGTCAGACCAGAAATTCTAGCGTGTGGCCTACAACGTGCATCATAACCCTTGAACAATTTCTCGTAAAACCGAACAATGATCTGAAATATCAGAGGCCACCGAACATCACCGCGGTATAATGAAGATTCCAGTGTGTTTTATGGCAGGAGAGACTATTCATTTTCAGTTAAATGGCGGCAAGGAGGAACCTTTGTGTAAGAACTTCCAACGGGCAGTACTTAATAGGGTTGGTTCCCAGAAAGTCTTCAAGGTCAAGATTCCAAGATTAGACTCTGTGCAAACCACAAAGAGCTGATGTGATATTGTTCCACGGTTGCTAAGCAATTGATTCTATATCAAGAATCCTCTTTATTCGCTGAAGGAAATAACAGCCACCTAATGGTCTACTGTTCAATAGCTCGCGATCTTCCTGAAACCATTCGTTCTTGATCCAGATCTCAGTCACATTTTTTATATGAGAAGCTTATAGTTATGCTAATCAAAGCTTATTTCTACGGTACAAAAAAATAGTGATTATTCTGAGTATGGAAAACAGATGCCACCTGCTGATAGGCGTTGGAAGTTACGTAGGTTTTTCTGTAGAAAGTTTTAAAATTTTTAACAACGACCTACTGAGTAAAAGCCTTTATTGTAATAGTATCAGTTCGGGCGAGCGAGAGAGAGAGAGAGAGAGAGAGAGAGAGAGAGAGAGAGAGAGAGAGAGAGAGAGAAAGAAAATGTGCAGATTAGTGGCTCCAAAATAGATTAGTCTTCCTCCAAAATCCATCGAAAAGTCAGCATAACAGAATGAATGCCGTTTAGATATTCACGACTTGACTTCATGTAAAACTAGCTTGTGGGAAACATGACAAAACATTTCAGAATTAGAAAACAATTTTGTATTCTAGTAACATTTTTACGTTAATTGTAACTATGAGGATGAGTGATGAAAGATCTCAAAGGAAACCATTCTCATGCCAGTACCGATATACTTTCAACAGATAGAAATGGAATACAAACGCACTAAAAAAAACCTTGCAAGTCTCTACTAACATATGGACTGAAATACGAGAATGTCATAATCAGTGTGACAACATGACACGCTGGCAGGATCGATTGATTTAAAATTGGGCGCGTCGGCACATGTGGCCATTTTGCACCCGTCAATGTATATGGGATAAGCTCGATGGAGAGATGGATGAATAGTAGTAGTAGTGGGCATCAGGAGAATTAGAAGTCGACTAACTATGGACGAAGAAACTACTGATAAGATTAAATATTGTGTGTCAATTGTTTGCAATTTGTTATCGGTACAATTCCTGCAAATCTATTTTTTTGTATCTCAATCAAATGTACCCACCATGCATATTGGACGAAAGATGTGAAATGAACGAAACCAAGAAAATAGGTTGTAACAAAATTTCTATTTAATCTGCCTATACTTAAGCCAAAAAATTCTCTTGCAAAACTGCACATGAACTAATGGCAGTTAAAGGTAATTATTTTGCTATTACAGTTTAATCTGAAAATTTTTGTTTTTACATTCACCTTGTATATCATTGAATATGTTCGTGAAACAAATTTACTTATTCTCGTCTAATGTATGTTGACAATGTTTGGAAATGGATATCACAGATATGACTTGCAATCTGGGTTTAATATCAAAGATCCATTAGAGCTATTTTTATGTAAGAATGTATACCCGGAATATGTATCACAAAAGTTCTTGCACTGAATAGAGAATATTCATTACGGAAGTTTTACTACCGGAAGAGTATCAATATAATAGAAGATATTTTCATACAAGACAATAACTAGATTTTTAGATAACGGTGCCTGTCTTCTTAAGCAAATATAAACTTCAATGTTAAGAAAAGTAACTTATGATCACGACAATTATTTCTATGTTAGTGTACAAAAAAAAGGAAAATTCAAAAATTCTCCATTATTTAGAATATTCTACATACAATAGAATATAAATTTCACAACAAAATCTTGAATTCGGCTTTTCCATTTCTGAGTATAAAAGAACGTTGAACTAATGTTTGGAGCACGAATATAAAAAAAAGTGGTACAAATATAACAATAAAATCATTTACTATACATTTAGAGTAAACATGTATAAATTATCTATTACACTACTTTAAAATAACCATGTTTTAATAAATTAACAATTAAAAGTTAATTGCATGTGCATTACAATTAACAATATTATTATCTTGTAGCCTCTATGTATGTTCCTTTACGTGCAACCCTTCTGTAATTGGACTCTCTGTAATTGTAAAATAACGCTTTATATGGGTAACGCCCGTATAAGTTACACACAACTATAGGTTGTGAAATGAACTTGTTGAATTTTATCTCTTTTACATGCTGCTTTTCTATCAGCTAAGGAAATTGATTATCCATGGATGCTGTAAGAATATTACAGAGCTAGGTCATCCTTACTTAGTTTTCAAATACCTAACTCCAGGTGTGTGTGTGTTCCAATTTAAATTGGAATAAACTAAAATTAAAACTCACTTTACCGCTTCCGTTCAAGAAGGTCCTTCTGGTACTTACCTGGAAAAGAAAACAAGACAAATAACAATAACAAATAAAACTCAAACTATTCATGTTGACATTAAATCAGAATGCATAATCATCTAATTTCAATTGCTCATTACAAAAAATGAATGTAGGTTTATCTAAAACTTAATATACAATTAGATAAACGATTTAGTTAAATACATCTGTCAAGAAATTTAAAGTAAAATACATGAAGGAATTGCGTTCAAAGCATGGTAATATTTGTAAGAGATTTTCATTATCAATGTCACATTGGTACAGATAAAGCACATCGGTGAGAATGAAAACTTTTGGAAGATTTATGTGAACCTTAGCTATGATATTAAAGCCAAAAACGAATTATTAGAGATTTTTTATTATTATTAAAGGGGAACAAACATAGACAAGAATTTGACAATTACTTGTACCTCAAATATCCGGCAAACGCTTTATCTCAATGGAGATGCACTCAACTTACTAAATAGTATTAGAAATCTCGACCGAACATTTTAACTTACTATTTACTTTAAGGATCATTAAAATTGACATTTTGCAAGTGCAAATCAGTGTCTCTAAGCTTAACATTGAGTCGCACCCGAAAGTGGATTATACTATATGCAACTGTTATTTTGTTATGCAGCGTTGCTTTCTACCTCAAATTTAAACGATGAAGAATAAATAATGATTAGATGAAAGGAAACAAAAGCAACTGATCGCTTTCTCCTTGACCAGAGTTGAACACAGAACCTTTGGAGTAGAGGTCGTGAGTAGATGGAAGCATGATATTATAGTCTCGAGTGATAACTCTAACACTGGAGAAAGCATAGTCCTGATATTCAACGCATACATTTATATTGAGCCTTAGGCACGAGGCTGAAAAATTGTTGAGAGATTCAACGCATCAAACGAACGAAGAGAAAACTTACCAAATCTCTAAATCTGTGTGTGTGTGCGTGTTTATAAATGAGATACAATCACAAATTTTCGACTTCCTGTGAACAGCAACATAACTTCATAATCGGCAAACTTGCAACCGAGAGAACTGAAATACCTATGTCAGACTGTGAAAAATGTCAGCTTTATGCTCTGATAAGCTAATCTGGACAATACCTACAATTTAAAGTAGAATTCGAACCACTGTACGATGTGCTTTCACCGGGGATCGGAACCAGGTCCGCTTGATTACAATGCACCAGTCCTCAAAAATGCATCTATGTGTAGATTTAACTTTATTAATGCCATTCTTTCATGAGATCGATAAAAAAAGATGCAAACATCAGTGGAAGAGCTTAATTGAGTAGAAACAGAGATGAAAAATATTTGAAGAAAGAATGTAATGAATGCTTCAAACAAAAGATTAAGACAAGTGTAATAATCAGTCGTGCGATTTGGAGTCATTGACAGGTGCAAAAAGAGAAACAGGTTAATAAGAATAAGTAGGAACAATGTTTAAAAAAAGTGATCAAAGGCTGTGTTAACAGTAAATGTTTTCACACTTACGACTAGTTTTTTTTTGTTGTTATTTTTTAAGATTGCCTACTGGGATAACATAAATCCGTTGGAAAGAGACTGATGTTACTGTCAAACACGGAATACAAGAACGTATGCCATGTGCAGTTGAACACGTCATACTGGACCGACTTCACATCAATGACATGCAGCTTCGTCTCGTCTCCTAAGCTAACAGTACCTCACTACAAGAAAATGTTAATGGGATAAAAACTATAAAGTATATTCTCATATGCGACCACTCTTGTAGAAAAACTTGTTGATCATTAGATTACTTCAAATAGAATAAGCTTAAGATCAGCGGCGGCTGGTAGCTCTGAATTAGGCGACGGGCTAGTAGGAAGAAAATAGGGTAACAGAAAATTAGATCAATACATCCAATTTTTTAATAAGCATGTGTAACTATTGTTATTTTCTCTATTGCCCCATTTGCTTCCCACTAGCTCTTCACCTAATCCAGAGTCAGGAACAGAGTCGGGTAAAGCTGTTGCCTTATAGTCTCGGGTTCGATCACAGTTTTCCGGATCCTATTTCAAACTGTAGGACCAAACTCGATTAACCTACCTGAGCACAAAGTGAACTTGAAACAAATATTGAAAAACTAATATTTCCAACTTTACATTAACATACATGATGATGAAGTAGATGGGCAACCGAGTGCACACGCACACATGAATCTGCGTTACCCATAACAGCAAAGACAAGATAAAGGGTACTTTGGCTCTCGTAGTATCTACGACATTTTCTTTCGTTGTATGAAAATCGTTTGGTGTTAAATTCTCTTTTGAAATCTTTATCTCGTATAGGTCTTTGGTAAGCTACGTAAGATTGGATACGTATCGATGATGTGTTGAACGAACTCTCTTCCCGAAGATAAATGACTGAATTTCAAGCGTTGAATATCCTTTGTTCTAGGTAGCAATATCGGGATTCATGGTGTGGTTACATGAAGTCTGTTAGGGGCTTCCTATGGATTCTTCCGAGGATAGTTAAGGTAATGGGAATTACTTGAATAATAAAGCCTTACACAAAGCCTTACCTAATTGAAAGTTTGGAAGCAAAATCTACTTTACTCATGTATGCTACTCAGTACGATCAGAAAGTGTTCCTGCCAGTATTCTTTGACGATAGCTTTTTGTACTGGGTATATTCATAGACAAACTTACTATAAGAACAAGATTCAATTTAGTACTGCTAACACATTATGTTATCAAACGACAGCATATTGTGACTTGTGCAAGTAGCAACACGATAATTTGCCCAATCAGATATATCAGTAATGTTGTAAGAGCAATGTAGAGAGTATTAGTTACTATACTCTATCCCTGTAATCTCTGGAGCAAGGCCACTCACAAAGGCAGAGAGCAAATGGGCGGATCTGAAGCAGTACACTCTGCTTCAAAGGCTGGTAACCGCACTCGCTTTCTCCCCGCCCTGCAATCCCGTTCCCTCGATCGTGTTCACTGGTCGATCCATCTCGCGTCACTACTTGCGCAGAGACTTATTTCATTCGCTCGCTCTAGAGATTCCCGGGACAGAATATCATAATCGGGTTTGATTTCAGCATCAGCATCTCCCCTACATCCTACATCCTGGCTCGGCGGTGGCTCAGTCGGTAACGCGTCTGACTACCAAGCTAAAGGTCCCCGGTTCAAATCCGGGAACTTTTCTAACGTTGGAAGCGGCCCCGGCGTCCACCCAGCGTCGAATAACATGGGTACCTGGGGGAAACCTTGGGGGGTAAAGGCGGTCAGGGGCGTGATGCTGATCACATCACCCCCACACCCTCTATACACCTTCATGGCATGGTGCTAAGCACAGGGGAACACTTTACCTTTTTTACCTACATCCTGGCTCGTATGCTATACTAAATCGCATTCCTTTAGTTACAGTGGCCTTCCTGGTCTAGTTGTTACAATCGAAGGTCACGGGTGTCTGCACTTAGTCATTCATCACTGTCATACATCTAAACATCTAGTGTAAACTAACAAGGCCATTGCGGGAGTATGTTTGGAGCATCATATGTTTCATGCGAGATGAATTACTAGCCGACCTTCATGGAGAAGTGGTTAGCACAGTACGCCAGGGGTCCAGGAACGGGATTCAAAACACAGAAGCTTCGGTGGAGAGATCGAAAGTCGACAACATAACGCGTCTCGTCAGCGAATTGGCTGAATGTAACTTTGATTTGTACTTAATGAATAGTTTATGTCCTCTTTCTACTTATCTAGGATAAAAAAAAACGATGCGGATGAATGATTAGATGCTCATGAAATAAAGAGGGAATAAATGCAAGGAAATTACCTACGATTATGTCATTATGTTAACTATTCCGTCACTGTAATTTTGATGAAACTACAAGGCGAATTTGTATTAAATTCTTCACGATGTCAAAGATGTATTTTGTATCAATCTTGTCAGTCATATTTTATGGTAAATTATTACAAATATCCTTGAAAAATAAATTTAACATACTTTTACCCTTGCAATAATAGCACTGAAGGTTACTCTTTTACTTTTATAACATACAAAATAACAATATCAAACCCTCACACTCTAGAGGGTGTGCAGCAGCCCTGAACGGTGTAAGCCGACAAACTGACAGCGCATCTAGTTACAAATGTGATGAATCGAAATGTTCATCTCCCGACGAAAAAACAGAGAGCAAAACCAATCCCTGTTGAGCTGTATCAAAATGTAGTTACGAAATTAGCCTGCTTGTAACGAGATAGCAGGACTGATGGAAAACCTATCATTACAATCACGATGCAAAGCACGCACACACCTAGAAAATGGAACGCCTTATGCGGAATGCTTGAACAGAGCTAACAAGCAATTTCCCTGATTAAAATATTGCTACGGGGATTCCTATCAGGACGTTCTTTTACCACGAAACAAACCCCCTTCCCCACGGGCGATAGGTACGAGGGGCGTTCAATAAAGATTTATCCTGACCCACTTCCAGTGGACAGACACACGATAATTGCCAGAGGTATTAATACATGTCCACATAGCTTTCACCCAGAGCAATCCACTCCTCTTTTGATACAATTGGCGAGTTTGTTTTTAGAACTCTGGAAGTTGGTACTGCACCCAGGACTGTACCTCAGTAATCAGTAGGGAACGGAACTTTATGTGCTAAAAAACTCAGAAATATTTATTTTTTATGTGTCATAAATGTTGAAAATATGTGATAAAAACAGGAAAATATGTGACAAAAATGAAAAACATTTGGTAACAAAAACAAAATATTACATGCATTTTAAACACCTAAAATCAGTTTCTAAATGCTTACCTCTTAGCGAGCTATTTTTTGAAAGAGTTGCAGTGAATCACCATAGTTTTCTCCAAATTCTCCATTGTAAATCTGTGGCGATTATCTCTAAACAGCATCTTATATTGTGAGAAAGATCGCTCCACGTCACAAGAAACAATTCTTGCATATTTGAAGCACGAAATGTCACTAACGCTGAAGTTTTCCAAAGCTTCTTCTTCCTCTACTTCACCTTCCAAAACACGTGCAATTTGGCACAAAGTTTGAAAACCTTGGTTTTTCCCAAAAATTTCCGTACATTTAGACATTAGAACTCGTGAGTTAGATCCAGTGAGTTCTTCCAGTTTCGTTTCTACTATACGGACTTCACCCACGGAAGCTGCCAAAGTGTTCGCGGACGATTCAAGCTTTCGTATGGAATTAGAGAGAAAGGATAGGTTTGTTGAGATGTATGTTAATTCGACTTTTAAGGAGGGATCCTTCAACAGTTCTTGCAGAATTTCTATAGACAATGCGTCTTCTTTGTCGAGATCGTTTACAACAGATACAAAATTTTCAAAGTTCTGGGCATAATATACAGCTGCATCCAACCAAGTGCCCCACCGCGTAACTACAGGTGTAGGGGGAAGGGGAACCTCAGGACATTTTTGTTTAAAAATGTATATTCTTCTAGGCGACTTGATAAAAACTTTCTTCCCATTTGAAACCAGTTTATCGACGTTGGGATAAAGAGCTCTTATCTTTTTACATATTCTATGCAACGCATGAGCCACACATGTAACGTGCACCATTTTGGGGTAGCTAACGGCAAGGCCTACTGCAGCTTTTTTCATGTAAGCTGCAGCATCTGTCACTAGGAGAAGAACATTGTCAAATTTTATGCCTTCCGGCCACAATAGCTGCATTGCTTCGTTAAAAAGCCTTGCTATCGTTACATGTGTAGCCCCAGCTAGCTCTCTACACACTAGCAAATAATTTATCGTTGAGACATTTACGTCAATATGTAGCACTCCCACAATCACATTTCCCACTTTTCTACCGGTGGAGTCTGTAGTTTCGTCAATACATACCCAAATATTTTGATTCGCACATTGTGAGCGAATATGTTGTAAGGTTTGCTCGTAACACCTGTGCAGATACGTTTTTCGCAACGTTGATTCGTCAGGCGGTTCGAAGTTCGTATATTTCGAGAGAAAGTTTCGTAAATCAGGGTTCTTTAATTTGAACAGTGGAATATCTGCGGACACAAAAGCTCTGCACAAGTCCATTGAAAACGCGGACAATTTCGACGGTTCCCCAGAAGTAGATGGAGTTTGTTGCCCGATAAGTGCCTGTCTGCCGCTCAAACGTGAAGAAGCAACAACATGCTTGTTGCTACCTAAATGCTGCGTAATTTGCGAACGTTGGTCAGCTGCGATAGATTTACCACACGGTTGGCAAAATAACACTTTGCCATCAGTTGAAAACACATCCTTATATTCTTTACAGAACTGTTGCAAACGAGATGAAACACTTGCCTTAACTTTTGGCATATCGTACGAAAAAAATACCTACTGCTGCACAAGCACCGAATCAGAACATGACAAAAGCAGAAACACTCTCGAAGCTCTGCATTACGTTGTGCGTTTGCCTCATCTGGGTAATATTTTCCCCCAGTAGGATCGTAGACGAGGCGCCAAAAGTCTGCCAGCGAGCTTGTTCAAAGACAAAACAAACCTAGCACTCTCGATATGAAAGAGGTGAGGATAATAAACATTTTTCCTTGGAGGATTTCGAGGTAGCTGAAGTCAATGAGCGATTTTATGTATGTAAAATAAAAATTCGCAAAATATGTATTTACATACG
Organism: Lepisma saccharinum; assembly: GCF_977018435.1. NCBI lineage: Eukaryota > Metazoa > Arthropoda > Insecta > Zygentoma > Lepismatidae > Lepisma > Lepisma saccharinum. The sequence continues at coordinate 146,335,598 of NC_139230.1, forward strand.
GAAAACTGGAAAATATGTGTTTTTATGTAAAATAAAATTTGCTGAGTTGACATATAAGGCTATGATCAGAATTTTGGCAAAAACGAGGGTCTCTGTCTTATCGCAGAAAAAACATTTATTTACCTAAACTTCCGTTCCCTAGTAATCAGTGTGTCGGTGCTTTCTCTCTCTCTTTCAAGAAATCATTAACGGATCTACACCAATATCAATATGCGCACCATAAAAGAGAGCAATAATGCAATACAAATAACTATGAAATGTAATTGATTTATATTAATAGAAAGCAAAAAACTAAACAAAAATTTACACATAATAAAACTATTCCAACATTTTTTTAATTTCTTATAAATAGATGATATACACAAAAGTAACAAATTAATTCCTTTATATGTATTTAATAATAATGTATTTTTAAATATTTAGTAATTTACTTTTATATTTAATAACAGTATAAACATGTAGGCCTATATCATATAATAATAATTTATAGATGTATTTGTGTGTATGTGTGTGCGTGTAGATTAAGATCTACACACACACGCGTCTTTAATGATTTCACATCCTGACTGGGACGTAGTTTGCAAGGTCAGGACAATACCGTGCCTATGTTTTTGGCGGCTTCCTATGATTTTAACAGCAATAATATAATAATAAGTTCCGGTTATTGTGGTACATTTCATCAGAAATAATAAGCGCCACACCATCCAGGTTCCAGAAGACTGAGCATCACCTTGCAAGCAGAAGGTTAGAAACGTACCTTTTTGGGTGACGTGGACTCAAGTGTTACTATTGTTTAGACTGTGCTTCTGGGTCAAAATGGTAAACCGACAATTCACACTACATAATTAGTAGACGAAAAAAACTATTGGCTTTCTTTACACGTGGTCAAAAGGTCCATGGAACAACGGAAACCGACATGCTTCTACGAGTGTGAGAAAACGGGAAACCCGTCACGCTGAAACATTCTGCTTCTGCATGTGCAAGCAAGTGCTCCTTGATTTTCCCCCTGCAAACACACACTAATGTTGAACCTCTCAAATAGTTTCCAAGTAGTTATGTGACGACGGTGTCGAACTTTGTAATGCTGGGATTGTGGGCCATGTACAGTCACGGACACTGACAATTCAATTGAAAGTTAATGTATTCATTACAACCCAGAAGTGTCCGTGACTGTACACTGATGCCAGACCACATCTGAATTGCCAATGTTAGTGATGGAACACTACAGGATGGAACATCTCGCCCATGCCTGTCGCCTTGTAATAAGAGCTGTTCCGGGTTCGATGCCCGAAGACGCACACTGCACAAAGGTTCGCATCTCATTAAACTGTAGGTCTAATCCTGAGTGTCCTATCTGAGCATAAACTGATGAACCCTTGCCTAACCTGAACCTTTTGCTCTTGTTCCATATCCGTCACGATATATCGTACCACAAACAATACTTTGATCTAGGGGATTCATGCTGTAAGTCAAACGGACAAGATATTTTAGAGTTCTCTTGGGGACAAAAGCATTATCCTGTCGGGAACGAAATCCGAGTACTCTAGCTTCTTGTGCAAGTGCGATCAAGGGTTTAGTGACGGTCTAGTCCAGATTTTACATTTGCCTGTCTCGTTCTCGGTCCAGGGGCCTCGCCGCCAGGAAAGGGCGAAGGGGGCTCTAGCTCACCGTGAAAATAATCTTGGCAAATCCTCCTTCCCATGTAAACAATCTGCACGAGAAATTTTCAAGAAGGGTCAAAATTGAGACGTCGTCACGGGGAACCGGGGAGGCATTGACCTCCCGAAACGTCGACGTGCCCAATCCAAGATTTCCCATGCCTTAGAGAAAACTTTACTCCAGTATTATAAAAGCCCTTAAAATAGTTTATTTTAAAAACTTTTCATGTCGAACACAATGTTTGATCTTTCTAGCCTATTGTTATATGTTACAGTTTTAAAAACTACTACTACATATTAAACCGTAACATAACACACAAATTATGTGTGTGTTACGTAATGAATATTTTCATATACAGAAAACAATAGATCCAAATTTGCCCCAGACACATGAGCTTAGCTACGTCCATGAAACGAGAGAGAAAAATGACACAAACAGAAAGAAAAGAGAAAGGATGCCCAACAGAAGAGAGAAATGAGAGAGAAACAGGAGAACGAATAATTGAAAAAGCGATAAACAAAAGAAAGAGGGAGATAGAGAAACAAAGAAATTCGACAAAATAAACATGAAAAGAGAGGAGAAAAGAGAACAGAAAGAGAATAAATTGGCAGCAGAGCCCACCTGGAAGTATTTCGTCCCATCCGAACAAAATTCTGTGGTGACTCGAGGTCTCGTCTTACGAGACTCTGAAGGTCCGTTCTGGTCTCGTTTCTTTTAAACAGTGGCCTAAGTCTCAATACCGTCGCTACTTTAAGCGGCCACGGCGATAAAACGGGAGGTGCACAGCGACCTAGTTCTGTGCGTCAAGGTTAATGATTTTCTCTCTCGTCTAGGATGAGGACGATCCCGATCGACCAACTCCGGAGTTCTGCTGTCCTCTATGCACTCGTGCGATACGGCGCGTGCATAGGAAATGTGTGTGTGTGTGTGCGATTCATGCAGGACAGTGCGTTACTATTTCATCTCTGCAGTCAACAAATTGATTTGGTATTGCTTAACGAATCAGTAATGCACAAGTATTCAATCGAGTGATGTTGGTCGCAGTAAGGCGTCTGGCTGCCGTGCCCAAGATTCGATTAGATCCGCAAAGGTGACGAAGTGTGAGTAATGGTAGATTTTCCCAAGTGGTATTGACGCTGATTCAACCTTGATTCAAAAAGCAGTTCTGAATCATAGTCTTAAGTATGATTATAGTTAGTATAGGGGGATCATAGTCTTAACGTCAGAGCATAGTTGCGATTATAACCGGTTCAACTGCGGCTGTAACAGAAAAATTACCAACACCTTACTTCACATCCACACGCCCAAGTGTTTTCATAACACATTTTAAGAACAATAGATAACGTTACCTGTGCGTTTTAGAGTTAAAAGTGGTGGGGAAAACAGATGTTTTGAGGGGGAATAGTTTTTTCCCCACAACCTCTTCTGGTTGGAAATATTTTAAGCCTTCAGTAACATAACGTTTTGGATTCTCGACTACAATCGTGTAATAACTGACAGTCTTGCACTGTATTGCATTGTTATATTACGTCGTTTCCTCCTCTTTTGGCTAATCGAGACGATGAGGATTCGTGGTGATCAGATTAAATTGATGAAGGCACACTCACTAATACCCTCATCCAGACCAGGACTCGAGCCAGACAATCTCGGTGGCGATATCGAAAGTAGACATATTAACGCGCTCGGTTACCGACCTGACTACACAGATTTCATGACTCTTTAAGAAAACACACAGCGAGTCATGATTAAATATGGTCTACTATAATTTTCCCTCCAAAAACTGATTCCAAACCACCATTAGCGCTGCATTTACACACAAGCATGCAAAGTCAAGAGATTAAACAGCCATAAGATTAACACTGAATTATCAGCATGTTAATCTATATTTCAATATAGCCTACAAGAATAAAACGAAAGCTTAAAATAGTGATGATCATATTTTGAATTTAAAACAAAATAACTACTGTTTGCGTTGCGCAGTATTCTCCTGCGAGGTTCATTCGATAAAATAGTTTGACAATACCATCTGCTACATTCTTTCCAACATTAATCCACAGTCAAATCAATTATGGAACTCATTCTTTCAGAACGTGCCTTCAGCATTCGACCAAAGATTTTCATGGTAAAATTTTTGTATTAAAGTCATTCTATTGTTGTTCCTCATTCTCAGCAGTTGTGGTTTTCCTTCTTCCCTGCCTCTCCCAAGATAATCTTCCGCATGTAGCAGTTCCAATTTGCAAGTTACGTCATTCGTTACATGCTTGATGTGCTCCAACCTAGGCCTTCCAACAGGATTCTTCGCTTCCATTTTTCCTTCCAGCATTGATTTCATTAGTCCTTCATGCCGCAGGATGAAGTCTTCCATCCTTCCTCCTCCTTAGGTTTGTAATTTTCAAGAGACCTCTCACGCTATGTATTTGCCTCGAAATATCTATTTTCCCCACAGGCAACGCATTTCAGCGCTTGTAATCTTGATCTTTCAGCTTCATCGGCTTTCCATCTAACGAGAAGTAAAATGGAAGTTCGTTCATTAGGAGAAAATTATAGCAAACCTTTGTATTGAGGAAAACTCCTGGACGGCAAAGTTGGTTGTAGCTTGAAAACTTACCGATTCAAATCCTGAGCTACTATATAGTTTCAGTAGCGTATCCAAGTAAATAATGCCGCAGTGGCGCTAGCGTTGTTTAAAAATGCGTAAAATGATCAAGTAATTCTAATTCGGATCCCTGTGATGAGAACACATGTGACTACGAAATATTATGTATGCTACAGGTTCGGATGGTATGTTTGTTGAGAAGAGTGTAATGGATGGTTCAACCAACCTCCATTACAACCGGCCACTTAGGTCATCTTTGTTTCATTAAATCTTTTTAAGCTCTTAGGCATTGGCAGGCGACAGCCCTGATACCAACTGAATATCACATATGGGATGAAAAGGGTTTCAATGCTACGGAGAACTCATTATATAACACTATAACCCTCTTCGGGGACAGAGTGCGGCGAGTCGTCGACTCAAGAACTCGTTGTCACGGTATCCCGTGACGTATAAAATCACAGTTAGATATTTATCATTCTGTGTAATTAATCATATTATGACTCGTGTAAAGTGTGAAATCTGGTTTTGTCCTTTGAATATTTCCAATGCATAATATGTGGTAAAGTTGATATTCGAGCAAGACACCGGGAGTTGGGGGACAGGTTTTCTGAGTCACAGCAATAACAGTCAACAAGGCGAAATACATGTAATTGGGGCAACCGAAGCGACTCGTCACGAATGGAAGATGGATTTATTTTCGTCAAGACCAACAGAGAATTTACTACGGGAGGGCAAGTTGTTTTTCATCAGAGATGCACGGCAGACCACAGATTCCCAGATAGCCGCCCGGCAGGTGAGAACTTAATCCGCTGCACAGAACCGAAGACACGCCCTTTGACCGCATTTGGACACAATAGAGCGGGGGTTGTCGTACTCTACTCGAACGGAAGACAAGACAAGTTTAAGGTCTTTCCAACTGACATTTTTGAATCTCATATAAATCTGCGGGACTTCGAGTTCACCACACAGTTTGTCAGGATTTTTGTAGCGAGAACGTCTCCGCGCTAGACTCCCGTGTACTTATTGTTTTCGTGGACTTTGCATTGTTAGCGGACAGTCGGCGAGTAACCGCTTCTGAAGTAATTCGCGTGTGCTTGTTTTGGTGATAACATTCGCGTTGATTTGTTTTTGTGAAACGAGGACTATCCAGAACTATGGCCGGCTAATACGATAGAGAGAGGGGGCCGTCGGCTTTCGCCGAATCCCACAACCACGACGCTCCACTACCATCGAGATGTGAACGTACAGCCAACGCCAACACCACCGACGCACCATGCCGCGAAGCCAACCAACGCCAGAGAGAGAGAGAGAGAGAGAGAGAGAGAGAGAGAGAGAGAGAGAGAGAGAGAGAGAGAGAGAGAGAGAGAGAGAGAGAGAGAGAGGGAGGGACTCCAGACCGGCGCCTGATAGATGCCCGACGCCAGAGAGAGAGACAGAGGGACTCCAGACCGACCCTTGGGAGACGCCCGAGAGAGCAAGAGAGGACTCCAGACCGACGCTTGGGAGACGCCCGACGCCAGAGAGAGCGAGAGAGGACTATTTATAGACCGACGCCTGATATATGCCCGAGGCCCGAGAGAGGAAGGATTCCAGACCGACGCTTGAGTACCTACAGCCGGCGTTCGAAATGTGAACGTACAGCCGACGCGCGAGAGGAGGAGGAATACGGGATGTCCAGTGAAAGTGAAACCGCCAGATATCGTCGCCACGACCCTTCGTCGCGGTCAACCCGCGAAGGAACATTTTTGTGCCGCAAAGGATCCTAGTACGAACTCCCGTATCCAGGAAAGATGGACCATCCAACGGTAGCAGAGTCTGGGTAGAGTATTCTTCAGCAGGTTCATGTTCATGTACAAATCACGTTGAGAGCAACGTGACTCAGTTTCGAATTTCGAATTTGAATTTAAAATTGTGGGTGCGTCAGCACTAAGGCTATTTTGCACCCGTCACATTATACGGGGTCCAGCCCCTTATCGTTGCAAATAACAACTCTAAAGTTGCAGAACTAAAATCATAAAATATTAAAATCTTCTGACTTTCGTTAAAAGCTGAGGCTGTAAAGGGGCACTCAGCACACATAAGGACAAAAGAACAGGACAATACAAACAAAATTATACTGGCCATGGGGCCAGTCGCCAGAGCCTCGTTAATCTTCAGTCCAGGGTGCAACGTGACTCAGGAATTCCGAACCTAACTTCCACGTCTTATATTTTGAGTAATGGATATATATATATTTATAAAGGTCGTTTCATGTTCATATTCTTTAATATTTTGATTGTCTGCATTTTAAGGTAAAAGCTCCATTTTATTACGCTAATTTTCATGTAATTTGTCAAAGCGTGCTCCATTTTTTGTATGACTAAACGCTCAGTCGCTTAATTAGTTTATCGAAGGTCGACGCATTAGTCTTTAATTGTTGAATGAGTATGTTATATTGCAAGGTCGTGCGAGTGTAGTATTTTTTATTGTATTGTGATTCTGTAATTTTTGCCCGCGCCGATGATTAATTTGAGTATTCCGGCAGCCGATTAAGTTTTGCATCACTATGTAGAAGTGCTATTGTTCTCGATGGACGAGAGAGGCTTGTGTGTATAACCCCCGTCCGAGAAACTTGGTAAATGCCCTAATTGCGGTTTTGATGCGCATGTTCACTCGAACGAAAGGTTCAACTACGCCGACCTAAATTTCTGATAATTGTTTTTCCAAGGGCTGGCGCATATTTGATTGAAATGACACAGGAGCGGGCAGACTAACGACCTAAATTCAAATTAACGTTCAAACCAAAAAAGGAAGGTACAGCGATTAAATGCGTGACATGTATGTGTATTTCTATGTTGACATCCCCAGGAGTGAGAATGAGTGAGAGAATGAGACAGTGAATCGGGGGGACCTGTAAGATGTTTGTTATCCCAATATTTTATTTGATTACAATTAGGGCTCGGAAGTTGAAGACCTATAAAAAGACCTAAAAATATAAAAAAAGGACGCATAAATGTGATCCAAATTAATTAATAACTTCAGTTTTAACCTCCCACCCCTCCCTCTGCGCGGCATCTTGAGATCTTTGCAGGCGTGTGCTGTCTGGTAGTATACACCGTGCTGAAAGCTTCAAAACAAGAGGAAGTTGCCACTTACAGCGCGACCTTCCAGACAAGTTACGGTTAAAGGATCTTGTACCGTACTTGCTTCAGTCCTCCAAAAATGTTTTTTTCCCCTCGTTTCAGGGATCGGTTCAAATATATTTATTTCTCTCTTTTTTTTATTTCTTTACTACAGAAAGGATGTTTGATGAACTGATGATGATTCGAATTGAGAATGGGCAGTAAAAACGTAGTCGAAAGAAGGTGAAGTTGCAAAAAACAGCCGTTAAGACCTAAAAAAGGACCAATGAGCCAAAAAACGCCGAAAAAGGCAAAAAAGGACATTAAACCCACCTTTTTCTGGCCTACAATGACCCAAAATGAACATACATTATGTTGGGCCTCATCTTTGGACACTAGGGAAAAAAAGGATTTTTCCTCAACTTCCGAGCAGTAATTACAATATATTTATATTTTACTGTTCGTCCGAGTTATCATTTGATGCTTTCAGGTACAGTGCTATTTGGTATGTTTTTGTTTCAGTGCCAACAGATGTCAGGTAGATTTTCAAGTGTAATATTTCAAGGTATTTTATCCCCGCCTCGCACTTGTACGACAACAATGACCGTCTCAGAACCCGAACTAAAAACCTGGATAGTTTGCAATTGCACGAAAGGCACCCCCTACATATTGTGACATTTGGCCCCGTGCCGGGGAATGAAATATGTCACCGGGGACCGGGAAAGGCAGTCACGCCTGATAGTGCGTTATAACACCACCACCGAAGGCATCGGGATTCGAGTCCCAGTCTGTGCATAGCTGTTCCATTGAGAATGGCCCTTCAAAAGTTTCGTCTAATCACCAGTCGTCTTCATAGCCGCGATTGATAAAAAATGGCAGAAAACCCACGTTTAATCAGGAAAAAAACTAAATATACTAAAACTGATTGCCAAATTATTAGTATTCAACGTGGACACGCTCAGTAAACGTCGAACGAAATATGACGTTTACCAGGGTAATTTTTTTTTTAAATTATAATGTAGAAAGATAAAAAGCTGCAGGAAAATGAATATTCACTCAACGGAAGTACGTACATTGTAGTAGGAAGTTAAAATTCAATTCTAAAATGAAATTTTATATTCATCAACTTCCTAGATAAGATTATAGGTATTGCTGCTGGTCTGAATCGCAATATATATTCGTGTACCAATTCCGGAGATACAGCAGCGAATATAATTATTTACCGAAATATCACTAACGCATTTATTGTATCGTCATCTGTTGCCTACAGTTGCAATGAATTGTCTATTTTGGTAACAACATTATGTCAACACCAGTCAATGACATGCTTTCATATTATTTTCTCTTCATCCCCTTACCTCCCCATCTATTTCTCGCACACACTAAATCACAGAACGTTGTGTACAACCAAATCAACGTGAGCTTCATTATTAACTCTGATGAAAGTAATAATTAGCACACGTTGAAATGTTCATGCTTTTCTCGCCAGGACAGAGATCAACCGCACGCACAACAAATGCAAAACCGATGCTTTTTTAAAAAGCTCGGTCCATGGGCGTTGGCAAACGGCTCGTGGCTGTCACGTTCGCTGCCCAGTGTGCAATTGAAGTCATTGGCGCGAAAGAAAATAAAAACAAATCCTATACTAGCAAAACTAACTTTCACATAGTGTCGTTCTTTGCGAATGGAAAACACAAGTGCCGGTTACCATTTAACGTGAAAATGCTTGATGAAAATGCAAAACTGAATTTAATCAATGAATTCTCAGTTCTCCACTTCCCTTGTTTCGACTTAGTATTACTATACTTACTGGGAGCAGCCTTCTGTAGTGGGATCTTCAACATAATGCGCTACGAATCCAGAGGTCACATGTTCGAAACTTGGCCAAAGGAGGTATCGTTGTGTTTGTTCCATCAATTACATCAATTCATCAGCCATTCCACATCGTTGCGAGTACCCTGAGAGGTAGTAAAGCTATGTAAAATAAATAAAATGGAAATAGCTTCTTTATTCGAATCATTCCTTTACGAAATACATACTTCTGTTATGCACTGCAAAAATTGCGTGTCATAAGAGCGGAGACACAGGAATTCACTAGGAATGGGCGATATTGTAAATTCGATATCGCGATATATCGTCAGCAAGATTAGTCATTAACAACGCGATACGATATATTTTATTTTGCATTGCGATGTCGGCGATACATTGTCTCCACGATATATCGCGTCAGCATATGAACTACATATCTCCCAGGCATATTTAAATCTGGCCTCGTAATATGAATATTCTATATCCTTTCACTTTTTCCTGCTCAAACTAAACCCGCGTGTCAAGCCATTAAACAATAAGATCTTTGTGAACGACGTCTATGATGGGTGCATTTAACACATCTTTGAGGCAATTATATTCTTGGTGCCAGCCTTCTTTATGGGGCGATTTCTTTCTCGATACCCGACATTTTATCTTCAGGTTATTGGGGTGATTTCCTTATCGCTCAGATGTATGACTATGTGTCATACCAGCATAGACCTGAAATAACATTGTGATTGAAACTAAAAAAAATATATAATAATTTATTGCATCCGGGTCTTGGATCCCCCTCGTATGTAACTTGAACTACATACCACCTGAAAACCAGAATGTACGATCAGGAGGGACTTATTGAAAACCTCGCTGAAATTCCTACAACTTAAACCTTATTCTGAAAAAAAAGAAAGAAAAGAAAACCTTGCATCGTCTGTTGACCTTTACCATTACCTGGCTTGTCTGCCAAAAAGGAATATAAATTGAAGGGATTTTAGGTGTGTTTTAGTGATTCCATAACAAAAATGTTCTCCTGACAGTACACACAGATAAACTATACGACGCACGATTTTAGAAGCGATATCGGGCGGAGCTACTGAGAGCGTGTCCTTGGCGACCAGCCAGTGGCAGGAGTGCAACGTTGTACGTTGTACAGTTAGGAGACTGCGGCGCGCAAGTTAAACGCCGTGTTCTGTATTCTTTCCTTGCGCGCAAGAAGTTTGCATAAAACGCGCCACTTTAAGGTTAATCATAAGATGGGGCACGACATTTTGAACATGACCGTCCAAGTCCCATGAATTTCCGTCGCCTACAGCCGGAGTTATCGCTTCTCGAAGAAACACGGGAACAACACGTCTCTACACACACACACACACAATGACAATTTCGTTTTCCATCCGTGTTCAGTCTGTTTTTTTTTTTTCGTTGCCACCTTGTTGACCCCGCTGAGTTGTTGTGTCTTGGTAAAGCTATGGGTGTCAAATTCGGCTGAATATACACAATAACCCTTCATTGTTGTGGGCGTTCACGAACATTGCGAGTCAGTTAAGTCAGTTTGGGTTCAGCGTTTTCGTAACAAGGGCGATGTAAAATAATTATACCCGTACGCCACGAAGAATAGTTGTGAGAGGATTCAATACAGTCCTTCTTGATTGATTGATTCGATTTATTTTACTTCGCTTTTCTGCCACTTTTGGCTAATCGCGAAGATGAGGATGGGTGGTGATATGATGAAATTGATGAAGGGAAACTTACAAACACCTATACCCAAGCCGGGATTCGAACCCGAGAACCCTGGCGTCGTAGCGCGCTGTGTAATACAGACATTATGTTCGATAGTTGTGCAATAGTTTGTGTTCCGTGAGTGTTATTAAATAATGTCGCGCCGGCTCCTATGGTGCAGTAGTTAGCATATCGCGATACGACGCGATGGGTCACGGGTTCGAATGTTTATGAATGTCCATTCATCAATTTCATTATATAATCACTCATTCCCATCTTTGCAATTAGCCAAAAGTGACAGAAAAGCAAAGTAAAACAAATCAAATCAAATTAATAACGTTGCTCACGAAACGTAGTACCAGTGTTACAGGCACCGAGGGTAAAATATTACGTTCACAAGACAGAAATCTTACTTTTAAAGTATATTCTTAACTTCAATGAATTGGCGTCGGAAAAAGTGCGTGATGAAACAGTGTTTTCTCAGAGTCTAGAACTTTCGGCTAAAGCGTGTGGTGTATTTCTTTTTACTGTGTTGCGTAATATAAAACAGGGTAAAGTATCTACCACAGAAATCGATGATCCCCTATTCAAATCTCCTGGGAAACATGCCAGAAAACAGAAACGAGCGATGATGATGATGACCTTGCAGTTCCTCTACAATAAATACCTTGAAACTTCTTTCAGGTACGAGTTTCTCTTATATGCTACAGTGATATGATATAATCCTGTGTACAATTCTTCACTATATATTTCATTGTACTCAAATATCACGTGCATGCATTATATATAAAAAGTTGAATATTGGACACAACGAATTCTCTGTTTTCCCCTTCCGCTAGCAGTTGGTTTGACAACAGCGCAAGAGCGCTGGCAGCGTATTGGCTGAACTCATGTTCCTTCTAAAAGCGTACGTCGTATAGGCGCTCTATAGAAATAAGCTTCCAAGTGCATGTTGGGAAACTGTAATAAAATTTACAAAAATTGGGTTATTTTCACCAAGGTCTACTCTAAACAAGCGTTAAAATATGCAACCAGACAAAAGTGATACAATTATTTGACTGTGCGCACAATTCTTTACAACCACAACTACTGGAACTTGGAACACACATAAGTCTGTTGCAACATCATTACGTATGCCTTTGATGTTCTTGGCTGAACAATACTGTTAGGCACAAGGACTTAGTAGTCTATGGACATCACCACGGCACGCAGTGCGACCACAAGATACCAACATACTTCGAACAACAGTATATCGGCATTCGTTTGTAATATGTAAGAGCGACACGCTTCAAATACGTGACATCTTGAGTAACGGATTATTGGCCAACGCACAAGTTCGTGTCCAGAAATCCTGTAAAGAGGGAATGCTACTTATTCTGCTCTTACAGTGTTGTACAAGAAAGATTTGAAACTTGGACGTGCAAGAGGACAAAATAATACATGTAAAAGTTAATTGATGACGTAAGGAAAAGGTGTTACCAAGCTGAAAAAAATCTAGCCCAGGAAAGGCAAAGTTGGAGATCTGCAGGAAAGCAATAAAAATATTGATGACTAAACAACAGTTAATCGAATTTAGAATGTAATTCTGATGCAGAGACGAAGTCGCTAAGTCCCTCTCTCTCGCACACACATGCATATATTTGCATGTATGTGGAAAATATTAACATTCACGATTCAATGAAATGGAAGACGATCGGACGTAAAGTGTAAACTACAATTTCTGAAAGTGGAGCCTATCCTCTAGTCTATTGTATTCAATGATTTTCAAATCGACGATTACCTGCATGATTGTCTTAGGGTCAACTTTAAATCTTGATATGATAACTGAACTATATAGGATTTAGTACAATTGAAGTATCATATCCGATAACAGAAGGCTCTCGCATGTAAACATGGGAAGCAAATTATGTCATTACATAATTAATTATTGAAACGCACGATGAAATTTCTACAATTTACACCCTTTACTAGCAGACAACATTGAAAAACTCATTTTTTTAGTTGTTTGTGCTGTCAGTAAGAAATGTAAGTCATGTGGTACAGTACAGTTCTCAACTGTACTACATAGAATTAAGTAAACACTATTAAGCATAGATTCCCAGAGAGAATAATATGAACTGTTTCTACAATTTCAAGATGGATTCGAACCACAGAGATGTACTCCACAAGGATCCATGGCCGGAATTCTTGCATGGATATTTACCTGACTTTGTGACCCTATGCCAGTTATAATATTCTGAACCTGTTGATTACAGGTTCATACCCTCAGCCATTATGCCATCGGAAGCGTCCTTCACATTTCAAGAATTTGCAAACTCTGGTATAGATTTGATTGTCCATTTTCTACCTCTATATGTTAATCACGACGATGAGGATGCATGGTGATTAGATGGCGTGGATGAAAAAACAGAGCTTGAAACCATAAAGTGAGTCGAGTGCTCAACAAGGCGGTAAGTGCGCCCTGTAATTTTTTTTTCTCTTTCACGCAATGCCTGTTCACACAAATAATGATTAGAGATACTTCTTTAAACTCTGAAAACAATATTCGAATCAATAACTAACTCTCTTTCTCAACCATACTTACCTTATTCTGTCGATGTCGTCTTAGTCAATTTTATATCATTCCACTTTTGTTCAACTTACTTTAAGATTTTTAAGACGTGAACATTTAATCTTGACTTCCTGTTTCTGTGTTATATTTTATTCATTTGCAAAGTTATATGTCGCTATGGTATCTGCATTAGTGTTGTCCACGGGACGAGACGGGACGGGACAGGCTTTTAAAAATTCGAGACGAGATTGATCATGTGTCCCGAGACAAACTAATATTTTCGAGACGAGACAGCATCTCCACGAGACGAGACAGGCCAAAGTCTCGTCTCGTGGGCAACACTAATCTGCATTAGGTTTACTATCACGTTTCACATTACAAATTGAGCATGCGTATGCTGTTGCTGATTCTTACGTGTGGAACCTTTCGACGGGTCAGCTGTAGGAGACAAATTTATTGTATCTAGTTATTTTTCAACCATGTATCTATACGTCATACATATATCAACATCTAAGCTCGTTAGCATACCGTACAGGTTTACCACAATATGGAATTTCATTAACACAATTTGCAACTTATGCAGATACTTAATGATTGATTGATTTAGTTTATTTTACTTCGCGTTTTGTGCCTCTTGGTTAATTTGCGAGGATGGAGATGGGTGATGAAAGGATGAAATTGATGAATGGACATTCACAAACAACCAAGCCCGAGCGGGATTCGAACCCGGGACCCTTGGCGTCGCAGCGCGATGTGCTAACCACTCGGCCAAAGGGTCCGGCATGCAGATACTTAAAAAGTACTGCTGCTCCTAATTTTTTAAAAAAAACATTGTCCTGAGGAGACTATTTGGTTCTGTAAGAGTTGAAACACATAATTGGATAATATAAATAAAACCCATAAGATATATCCATGAAGTTATTGAATAAATTCTATTTTCACATGTGCTGGTAGCACAATGCCAATTACTGCTAAATATGTTCCACATGTATTCACCAATTAGTAGCCTCCTTCTAATAAAAAAGAGACATGCTGATACTCGTCATGCACGCCTTAAGCAGAATCAAAAAGGAACAGAGTTGTCTGACATGGACACAAAAACTGACTTTTTCATTTTCTCTCTCTAAAATCTATGTTCTGCTAGTTTTATTAATTAACGAATACTAGCCTGTTTTTCTTATAACAGTACAAGTTTCAGATCTAAAGAGAAAACGATTCATGCCCGTTTCGCCCATTCCCTTTTGCCAGTACCGAAGAACTTGTTTTATTGGCCCAAGTGATTACGCGCGCAAGAACGGAAGTACCGTTTCGCCCAGAGGGAAATGTGAAAGTAAAAAATCCTAATCGTGTTGAGCCAGTGTTTTTTTATGAACAGTTTCAAGTGGAATCCGAACCATTGTGCTTATTATAAGTGGTTGTTTTTACGCTGTGCGAGGAAGACATCGACCTGCAATACCTAAAACAGTAGAAGATTTGCCTAACCTAACCTCACTGGCTAATACTCTTAAACAATGAGACAAGGCTCCCCTTTGGAAGCCACACCGGATTATTTGGCTTTTTACTTTCACATTTTCCTTCACATTCAAACAATCTTTCAAAAATTCCCTCTGGGCGAAACGGTACTTCCGTTCTGGCGCGTGTTATCACTTGGGTCAATTAAACAAGATTTTCAGTACTGGGCGAAAGGGGAAGACACGGAGAAGATAGTGCCTTCAAAATAAAGAAGGAATTAGAAAATCATTTGGTACGTGTTGGACAAGGTCCTTACGGGTATCTTAGATTTACAAGTAGATTAAAGAAACTAAGATGAAGGTGGGAAAGTGGATTATATTTAATATACTTGTGAAGAACAGTATCTGATACCCAGAAATGGACAAAGAGAAAAAGGCTTGTTTTTCGATGTCTTCCGCTGTCATGATGACCAGGTGATATAATGGTTAATATTATTTTATTTGGTGCCGACCTCCGTGGCGGAGTGGTTAGCAGAGCACGCTACGGCGCCATGGGTGCCGGGTTCTCATCCCGACATGAACGTTCTTCGTGAGTGTTCCTTCATTAATTTCATCATTTCATCACTCATCCTCGCGACTAGCGAAAGTGGAAGAAAAGCGACGCTAAATAACAAAAATCAAATCTTTCATTCCGTAGGACGTAATGGCTAGCGCCTCGTCTTGTCATGAATTCAGATTCAGTTTCTGATGGAGGCACGTTGCACGTTTGTTCGGATCCCACTTTCAACTGATGATCCAGCAACGATCAGTCTACTTAAGCATAAAGTAAACTTACAACAAATATTGTTTTTCATCCGATGTGAAAAGTCCCGGTTTGTTTGTACTTAGTTATTTAACATTTACTTCCCCACCTATTTTAGATTAATAGCGACAATGAGAGTGAATGGTTAGATGAAGTACACGAGGGAACAAATACATGACATTATCGGGGCTCGAATTCAGGGCAGCTTCAGTTGAGCTCTCAGTGGCTTGGTCATCGAGGTTGGCATGAAAACAATACGGAAGTGGGACCTACGAAAGGACACTTGGCATACCTTGTCCATCCAAGGGAAGTTCAAGGAGGGTATGAGTTATTCTTACGTTGAAAATACTCTGCATTTCTACATTTTGCTCGAGTTATGGAAGAGTGAGGGCTCCTTTATGATCTAACGTTTTGAGATAACTTTATGGTTCTGCAGTTTGGCTATTCTCCACATTTGAAAATATGTGGGGAGCTAACATTTTAATTGTTTGGTTCATAAGATCTTGGCAAGCGGACGGGGCAATAAAATTTGTGTGGCGTTAAACTTATATTTGCGAGAACTTTAAACTTTATAAATATTAAGAACTTTACAGTTACTAGCTTCCGAGATATCGACAAATCACTTAAGACTGATCGTACTCTCACTGCCGGGCAGGTAAATCAGTCAACCAAAATTTATCATTATAGTTCTGGTAGTTTGAGATACCTATAGTTGATACAGACGGACGGACATGACCCACGCATAAAGGTTCCTTTCTTCAGTGTTGTTGATTCCTTATTTTTATCGAAAGCCAGTGATCCCCAATGCAAAAGGTTAATTGCTATTTCTTATCAAAATATTGACCAGACTGTCATCCCCCTTTGGTGAGGGTGCAACCAGAATGAATAAGAGACGTTGCAAAAATCGCCTGCATAACCAACTATTCACGGGCCATTGAAAATATCAACGATTTAGAGTAACTCCAGTGAAACGAGAGGAACTGAGCTTGAAACTTTCGCAGGTACGACGTGAGTATTTGTGTACATTCCCTCATCCATTTCATACGTTCATTTTTATCCACTGTAAGTTTTGGTACTTATTTACCTTATTTTACTTTGCTCATCGGGCTCTAGATCAATCACAACCACACACCTGATTCACATGTAGTCTAGTCGAGACTGGGCCTACAATTTAAAGTGGAGTCCGAACCACTAGGTGAGAACCACTGGGGATTGAACCCGGGACCTCCTGATTACAAGGTGACAACGTTTCCTCTACACTGTCAGCGTTCATTTGATTAGTTAGTACGCACCACGTGATCATACACCACACACACTACCAGAGGCGAAACCACGATTATTGTGCCGGGGGGGGGGGGGCAAGTACCAGGATAAGCGTACCAATAATAAACATTATTATTATTACTAGTAGTAGTAGTAGTGGTGGTGGTAGTATCAAAGATGTTATCATCCTCGTAAATTACGCAAAAAAGGGGGTAGAAACCGGTGCTAAAGCATTTGTTTTTGAACAAATGATTTGAAATATTTCTTTTTCAAAACGTTTAATTTCACATTATTCATGGAAAACAAGCACACAAACTGTATTTTAAAAGACAGATAAATGTAATCCGAATAAAATTATTTATTTACATATACACGTCCAACATGTGTTTTACACATAGCTATGCAACATGGAATGACGTAAAATAAGAAAATACATACGTAACATGCTAACACTATATTGTGTACATATTCAAAGCTTTTTTTAAAACATATATGTTCAACATATATTATTTAAATACATTACATAATCAATTCATCCACCTCATAATAAACCAACAGCAAAAATTATATATAGGTATTTTCTCTCAGATGTGCACGCTCCTTTCCCTCAAAACAATTGTCCATGCATTTAAGACAAAATCAATTAAGAGAAGTCTTACTTCTCTCTGGTAATTTACAATGCATTACAGAAAACAATCGCATATTACGAGCGAAGCGAGCAAGAACATTTTTAGATCCAATTGTTTGCAAACTGTAAACAATATTGATTTAATGTAGCGCAAATAATTTGACGGGGCGCCATGGCATTATCTCTTTTATAACTTTTACATTTAGATCGGTTGGCGCCCAGGCCCGACTCCCGCCGCCCCCTAGCTACGGCTATGGGCTTGATAAGACTAAGAAAAGCAGATATTGCGAGCAAACCGAGCAAGAAAATTTTAACAAATTTGAAATCGAGGGGGCAATTGCTCCTCTGTGCCCTCTGCAGGTGACCTTGGCCGTCAATGTTTGCCCTCCTTGCTCCCCCAAGAATCGGTTTTCGTCCAAGGTTGGGGAGTGGGGCAACCCCCCCCCCCTGTGGTTGCGCCACTGCACACTACACCGCTCCAGAACGTAGTGCAAACGGCACACACACATACCAGATACACTACTTGACACCAAATCAACGAAGTAGACTAGTCGGAATTGCACCGTGTAACCAACTATATACGCGTGACTGCGTGAGTGCAGAGTCAAAAAGTGCATCGAACTACTATGTAGTTGTAAGATGAGATTGCGTGTGTCAGAAGTTACATGAATGATATAACTCTAAACAAATTTTTTGGGGGGAGGGATATGTGGGACATCATTTTCAATGCCAAATTAGCCACTGATGTTATCAATTCGCATTCCTCTACTCCTCGAACAAGGTTGTGTGTTGCTAAAACATGACCTGCCTATTTTCAATTTCATGTGCTGCATAAAAAAAATACTCCTGAGCAAAATTAATACCGAAAGTACTGATGTAATAGCACACCGAAACCATAATTGGCTCTTTACGCATGAAAACATAAAAACTTCTACAGGATGCGTGACAAGAAGGATATAATTTATGATTATGTAACAGTTGCTTCCCGTTTGTTTCAGCTCCAAGGTAAGTTTCAATTGGAGCAAGAATAACTGATGATGAAGGGTTCATTCCCGCTGCTTTCAACCATGAGAAATTACTAATTTCGGGCAAGAGTATTCACAATAGAGGTATAAGGTTAAAGGAAACAAATTCACACTGGAAAGTTAAAGTCAAATTCTCTTATTCATAGTGCCTCACTAAATATGTATCTGGCAAGATTACTAATTGCGCTGGTAACACATGTGGGAAAGCAAAGCGCGAGTCCAGTACAAAAATCGCTGGTTCCCGCGCACTGAGTGGCAACGTCAACCGGGCTGTGTTGCCTAGTTCGAGCATCACACAGACCTCTCTCCGGGGCACTTTCGAGTCCCATTCGATACAAAGCTGGTGATCGTGTGAATTGAAAGTTCATTATAGGCTCCAGAAATGGATTCCGATATCTACAACGAGATCTTTCATTCTCTTAAAACAGCCGAACACTCGGGGTTGTGCTCCAACGTGGCAACAGCACGAACTTCTGCCACCCGCGTAATTTCATGGCCGTGCGTTTAAGCTTTAGCGTCTTTAACGACAGCCACGATAACTATCTTCCATTGTTTACCATTTTTCCGTTCGCGTCCTTTATTTTTCTATCTTGGTTATTTTACGTAGTTTTTAAACCTATTGGCTTAATCGTAATGATAAGGATGAAATGAACCATCAGACAAATGCATAGATATACGTTCATGCCTGATCAGGGTTTGAACTTGGGAACTCTGGCCTCGCAGCGTGTTACGCTGACCACCGATTGATTTTATTTTACTTCGCTTTTCTGCCACTTTTGGCTAATTGCGAAGATGCGGATGAGCGATAACATGATGAAATTGATGAAGGGACACTCGCAAAGAACATCCATGCCCAAGTCGCGACTCGAACCCGGGACCTCTGGCGTCGTAGCGAGCTGTGATAGCCACTCCGCCACGGAGGTCGGCATATGCTACACTGACCACTCCACAACGAAGGCCACCTTTTTATCGTGCTGAGCGACATAGTGAACAATTTCTGATTCCCATATTTTTTAGCTTTGTATTGAATTTCATTCTACGGAGTTTGCTTCAGAACAAGTAAACGTGTGTGCATACCAACATTTCGAGGACCTTTTTGTCTTGTGTGTTTCTGGGAAGTTTACCAGGCATAAAATTTTCCATAAATATGTATGAGCTGATACAAATAAGCTTGTAGAAGAATATGTATGTGCACCCATATTTATTCAAATATTCCCGAAACAAATCTCATAGTGGAAATTGCCCTTCCAGCATTCTGCATCTTAAAAGCAGTAACTTTTATGTTAGTCGCATATTTGGAAACTGAAAATATATTCATTGTGGATTTTGTCCCTGTATTACTAGACAGATGTAAATAACACTTCACATAACAAGATGTTTAAATATCAACCAGTCCAGACGCGCACTTTAATAAATTAAAATTTGGAGATCGAGTTCCAAAATAATTACTCTGGCGCTTCAATGTCCACTGAATAAATAATTGAGATTAACAATCAGAATCAAAGGGAAAACACTGTCAACATGCCAGGAGCGTGCGCGTGTTTGTTATGTTTTTGCAGTATTAGTAAATAGTATGGGGTTCCTTTTCTTTAAATAAAAAAAAATTAAAATAGCAAGTGTATTGTGTTATTTATGTCATTCTTATTCAATTTCAATGAATAATTATGCTCTTTTTAAAAATATATATTTTCGGATAAGAGATTTTTTAAAAAAAATTAAGAATTTCCTGATATAATATTCTACAGAAAGAGAGAGAGAGAGAGAGAGAGAGAGAGAGAGAGAGAGAGAGAGAGAGAGAGAGAGCAAGATTAGAAGTCTCCTTGGTTGATGCCAATCAATTCACATACGCCTCTCCTCAGGGGGGGGGTTGCCACTAGGCTATCCTAGGCTATATCCTAGGGGCCGCAAATCTACGGGGGCTGAACAAAAATTAAACGCTGAAGAGGAAGAAGTGGCAAAGACCATCCTTAATATTGTGATAATAGCAAAATAAAACAACATGTCAAGTCCTTTTACTTGCTTATTTTATGAAACAAGGTGGAAGGAATGAATTTCCAGTGCTTCAATAGCTCCTTCCAGCATAACCTTATTTTCAGTATTTATTTTATCCAGAGTGCAAATCTGTGTGGCATACTGGAAAGGAAGCTGCACGAGCTCAAGTAACAGTGCTTGAATACGAGTTTAAACAATTGTTCCTTGAAGAAACGAATGCAAACATTTTGAATACCAACAACAAAGTCAAGTGGAGGGATATTGACGGTTGAAATCAACATCCTTGTTTCTCAGTTCGCGGCCAGTGTGACTACCGTAATTAGTGTTGCCCACGAGACGAGACTTTGGTCTGTCTTGTCCCGTCTCGTGAAAATGCCGTCTCGTCTCGAAAATATACGTTTGTCTCGTCCCGTGTCTCGTCTCGTACAAGTAATGCAGGATATTATTCCAACTAAAGTTAAAACTGGGAGACATCACAAAATATTATTCCCGAAAGTGGGTAAAACATTAAAATATTTTGTTCACTGTATAGTGAGAATAAATAAGGTTCGTTAACCATAAGGACATTAATATTTAATATACTGTTTGTTGATTACCAATAGCTAGATAAAGAAAGAAATCTACTTTGTTGTTTTTCTGCCTTCAATCAACTCTTTCATCCATCGTACACTAAGGGAGCTTTCAGACCGAAGCAACAAGCGACAGGCGACAAGCTACACGGGGAGTTTGCACCGAAGTTACAATCAACACGAGCCCCTTCCGTATATAGGCAAATATTCACCCCATATGTACTACCAACTAACAGACCGAGGCTACACTATGCAAGAGTTTGAAGTTTAAGAATAACTATTGCGAATTTAAGTTCAAGTTTTCTGGTGGTAGTAAAACTTGCAAAAATATATGAAAAAACATGCACATTTTGTAGAAATTAATTCACATAAGGGCAAGAGTTGGACATATTTTTCGACCATAAAAAGGAAAATTATAGATACTTAATATGATACGAAAGTTGTTACGGCAGTGGGGTTGGTACTGCGAAACCAGGGTATTCCAGTATCGGGAAATAACGTAGTTCTGTCCTTCCATCATCTTGACTGTGACGAACCTAACCGTATAAATACGTAACGTTAGTCAAACTGAAGATGCATTTCTTCAATTTCATCGACAAAGTAACACAATCAGCTTCAAAAGAACAGTATAGCGTAAACGTATATTGGGACATTGCATTTGCAGTTACTACTACTATGTTCTATACTCGAATATAATGTAACAAACCGAGGTAGGTGTTAGTTGATGAATTTTTACGAGTTGATATGGTTTTTCGGTGTCACGACATTTGTAGGTTATAAATTTTTAATGTGTTCACAACATTAAGTGCAATGGCCTATTTTAAGAGGGGATACTGAGCTGTGGCTCCCACCAAATAAAAACATTGATTATCATTTGTTGACTTGCAATTTCATATGCCATGACTACCCTGATCTAGAAACTGCAATTGTGTGGACGGATCGATAAAGAAAACTTCCACCCACCTCCTTCCTCCAATAAGATCGATAATACGTCAATGAACAAGCAATGAACGACGAAATTTTCCACAAATATGTTTCTCTCGATTTATAATAAAGCCACTATTCTTACTGAAGGTCGAACAAGAAGATCTGACTGACCCATTTGCTTCATTTAAGATTGATGGTGATGAGTGGGTTTCGTTGATGGTTACGCAGGCCTTCTCTGTGGGTGGTGGTCTTCCTCCTCTGCCGTTCAAAGAATGGTAATGATACAGGTTCTGCCCGTAACGACGAAGAAAAAAGTGGAAATATATCTTTATACAACAGGGAACTTCGCAGAAAGAAGCATATAGACTACAGGGAGACAAAGAAAGTGGTGTTTGAAGTCAACAACTACAATTAACGTTTCATAAGGTTATAGCAGAGTCCAAAAATGCCCCGAAAGCAGGGAGTCGTAACGTACCCAATTTGCGTTACACGGTACGTTCCATTTTGTAGGAGGAAAAGTATGGTTCCACTGCTGGTACCCATGTAACGTAACGAAATGCAATATGTTATAGACTGACGTTACAAGGAACGTAACAAAATGTATTGTGGTAGATATTAACGTTATAAAGGAACGGAACGAAATGAGCACATTGGAACATAACGTAATATGCAATATGGTATATACTACCGTTACAAGTTACAAGGAACGTAGTAACGAAATGCAATATGGTATATACTAGCGTTACAAAAAAACGTAACGAAATGCAACATGGTAGTAAATAACGGTATACATAGGAACGTAATGAATGCAATCCTCCGTAACGGAATGAAGTGAAAGGCAATATGGTTAATTAACGTTACATAGGAATGTAACAAAATGTAAACCACTGTAGCGGAACGGAACAAAATGCAGTTGGGTACATACCATCTACATAAGGAACGTAAATAAATTCAGTATGGTAGATGTTAACGTTACAAGGAAAGAACAATTCACAAATGTTAGCTACAGCCGGGAAGAAATAACCTGGCAGTAACGTCACTCCCTGCTAAGTCAGCGTTGCCAACTACTATGAAAGGAACCATAACACGAGTAAGAGTACGAGCAGCAAGAATCGCGGTGCAAACTACCAATCTTCAATTTAATGTTAGCACTGCTAGATGTTTATTTTATGTTTGTTTATTTTAATTATTTCATATAATTCGGCTTTCAGCAAACCTTCTGCATGCGGAATATTGTGAGATGATAGCCACGACTTCATTTCATCCTTCTGCTGTTTGATGTTGGGATTTTTTTCAGTAACTTGTTGTGGTATGGAGGACTTTCACACACAATAACAAGTTTGGGGGCAGTTTGGGAAGAAGCTGTTCTTCGAACCACAACATAAAATGGTTAGCGTTCATCTCCCCATGATAGTCACCAGAAGTTGTTTTTGAAAGGAACACTAACTTCGCCCCTCCACAAATCCACTTTCACCACCGGCATGCACAATAATAAACCTGGGACCCTTTCCTGTTGGCACTTTTAACCCCCCCCCCCCCCGAATCTTTGGAATCCAGCCAAACTTTGGGGACAGTGTGGTGTGTGTTCACGAAACTTTCATCCATATAAATGAAAGACCGGCGGTTTGCTCTGTGCGCAGTTCTTTAACTTCACGCAAAAATGATGGCCGCAACGCAACGATGCTGTTTCGTTCAAGGAGTAGCTTCCTGCTGTTTACGCTGTGCTTTTTTAAATCTGAATCCTAATTTTCTTATGATCATACGCAACGACCAACGCGAAACCTTAAAATTAACATTTTCTTGCAGTTCCTTCATCAGTTTATGTATGGTGACAACAATGCCTTTCGTGTATTAAACAATGGATTGTTTGGCGCACGACTGCTTCATCAAAAGAATCCAGATTTGTGACACGTTGCTGGGCGTTCGGTCGGTTTTTGCCCGCCGTTGAAAAAGATTTCCCGCTCGCAATCGCAACACTTTTGTGTTTCTTCTTCAAAATTCTCCACACAGATCTTTCACTGACACCTGTCGCCACGGGCGTTCTGTGAACAGCTGTGGTTTTGTTTTCATCGCAATCAAAGTACTTATACACATTGAAAACTATTTCTCTTGTATCGCTGTGCAAGGGCTTACCTTTCTTTACTCCACTGCTCATTGTACAACAATGACAAAACCAACCAAAAAACCCTCCCTAACAAAGAAACAAAATAGCCTGCAATCCCTCGCTCGTAGCTGCGGTTTGTTAGACTAATTAGCAGTGTGGGGGTTTGCACGCCTGCATCACCCCTCTCGGAATGATTTCGATTGGTTTGCACGCCACCTTGTCGTCCGCTCTAGCGAATGAGCCTTCGCTTCTGGAAGGAGAGGTGAAGGTGGGAGATGACGTCACTGCCAAGCTATTTCTTCTGCGCTGTAGTAACGTTATAGGCGCGTGACGAATATAATCTATTTAACATCACGGAAGAAAAAGGAATAGCCAAAATCTCTTACCTTTCATTGGAACATTGCGAAAAATAACTCAGTATATCGTATGGGATTAATGTGAAATAGCCGTGAAAAATATGGTTGTTTGTAAAAAAATGAATTTCAACCAGGGTTGTTAAAGGGTCAGGAATTTTAAATCAATTCAATTCCGGTTCAGCAGGGAATATTAGCAAGCATAAATGGATCTGGACCGTAAAGAGCCTTTTTATGTATTTCAGATCGTTCCAGGGACCTTTTCTCCTGATCAATTGAAATACGGCAAAGGGACCTTCTTTCCGGATCAATTAAAAGACGGTCTAAGTTCCATATTGAAATGAAAGAATACGCAACTTGGACCGAATTTAAACTGTGCGATAAAAAAGTTTCCAGTCTTGTTGCGGAACCCAATAGAACCCATTAGAATTTATGGGTTCGTGGACGTGTAACAACCCTGATTTGATATTAAATTACATTTTTGGCTCGAAATTGAATAAAGCTTCCAACTAGTGTAGAAAGGAGTAGCAATAGGCGTGCGCACGGACATCAGAGAAATATTCCATATGCAATTGCATATTAACCCGATAATAGTGTTGCCCCCTCAAGAAACTATCGCATTCCTGCATCCCCATTATAATAATTAATGTAAATTAGTATGACAAATCAAATTATACGTGTGAAATATATACTTTTAGCTGATGAAAGTTCACAAAGGAACAACGGCGGAAGAAGGTGCAGTGGCACAACCACAGGGGACAGGGGAGATTAGCCCTCAAACTTGTACAGAAATCAATTCTAGGAGGTAAGGAAGGCAAACATTGGACTATAGAAAGAAAGGTTGCAGAATCTAATAGTAGCAAGACAAAAGGATACTCAAGATGGATTTAGTTTTCACGTCTTTCGTGCACTATTTCTTCCAGACGGCAAGAGCACCTGCAAGGGGGCACAGAGGGGCAATTGCCCCCTCTCTATTTCTATCTTTATACCAATTTTAAAAAAAGTTATATAAACTTGGACAGTTGCTGCTGATTACGGTGTAAGTTTTGTCCGTGTAAGGTAATAAATAGATTTATTATTAATTTTTGAAGCCGCACCGTTCATTTATAAACACACTGTATATGAGTCATTGTGAATTCGAGTCAATGTAAACATTTTGCGTTGTTGCGAGATTATCTATTAGGATACAATTTGGACATAAACAATCTAAGTAGAAAAAGTGCATCTTGTATATCAAAATTGCCATGTCCATCTGATCTCCGAAAGTAGTGTTTAGCACGTCATTTTTCAAGTATATGATTGATTGATTTGGTGTTTTGAGTCCACTTTATGCACAGTAAGGCCAATCGGGACTGAACCTTCAGTTTGAAGTGGAATCCGAACCACTTGTGCCTCCACCGGGTATCGAACCCGGGACCCCTTGATTACTAGGCGACGACGCAACCACTGCGCCATCGGGGAGGCCATTTCAAGTATAGTCCATGATTGTATCTAGTATATGAATGAGATTTGTCCCTCCTCTCAAACAATTCGTGGCTTGTCCCCACCGAACGAAGTGTGTCACTTATAAATTAAGTTTCCGAAAGCAGGCATTATGCATGAACAGAACAAAAAATACTCCTGAGAAATTACAAACATTATAAGCCAGTTCGTGACCGGGAGTTATTGACGGTCTCCCCCCCCCCCCAACCTATCCACTTTAGGTCCCGGGTTCGAGTCCTGGTCTGTAAATATCTTTTTTAGGTGTCTCTTCATCAATTTCATCTATTTATCATCCATCTTCATAGTTTCGATTAATTATAAAAGTGACAAAAGCAAAGCAAAATAAGAACAAATAAAAATAATTGCAAAATGACTACAATGTCAGAACTACATTTGAAAAATAAAATGCGAGCAGAAGATTCATTTTCAAACAGGTATTTGGGTAGAATTGTGTAGACAGACAGCATGCTCCCGAAAGTTGCCAATCCACGTGTAGCATGACCTTCGATACTGGGGTTGCGCTTTTTCAGGAAAGTTTTCTCGACCCTCCTCAGGCGTCTTATCAAGAATGCCTCAGTGTTCGTAGCATTGCCAACTTATTTTCCGTCGGAAAAAGTATTTTTCCTCCTATTTAATCTGCGGTTGGCTCTACAATACATACAACAACTGAATTACGGCGAAGTAGGTTAGAAACCCTGCGTGCTCAACAGCAGCTTCGATAAGGCACCTGATTGTTTCGAGCTGAACCAGGAAATGGGCGATCTTTATTCCCCAAGGCCATTCCGTAAAACTAATGCCACAAGAAGTTTTCTGTGTGGATTTGAGAGCATGAAATTGTAGGCTGATGATAGTACTAGAAGACGTCAAGTGGATTTTTTTTCTGTTTCGTTATGTTATATAGCTTTCCTACCTATATAGTTTGAATAACTAATCAATCATTTGATGAGTAGACAAACACGAAGAAGCCGATCCCGTGGCAAATTAGTTAGCGTAATACACTGCGAAGTCTAATGTCGGATTAGAAAATATGGATGGGTCATTTGTCTTTATACCACTTCCATCACCTATCACATCCTTTATCATCGCGATTAACCGAAAGTGGTAGACGCGAAATAAAAATAGAACCTTTGCATGAATGTCCGAAAAAAAGGCAAGGGCACGAACCACCTGGAAAAGGAAAGTCAACCAAAAATTATATATATCGCGCAATTGCATTTTAGCTATAATAATATATGTTAATTATTGCATGAACATGCTTGAGGGGAGGGTGGGGGAACACAATTTTTATCCCGAAATTTTGGAATTTTGAGAGTTAGCCCCCTCCCCCTCGCCACATATTTGCAAAAATTTCATATAGTCTGAATCTCTGGTTCATTCCGCGTACAACGGTATATCACTCATCTCTCTAGGACAATTAGCTTCCGATCTACACTTATTTAATTGAAACTCTGCATTTTGCTCAAAATCAGCTCGGTACCCAGAGGCTTACTTGTGAAAAAGGTCTTGGGCGTCAAAAGGTTAAAACAAGACAAACTTTCATTCTAACCTCAGTCAATTGTGGGAGCTGCTTAGAAGTAGTAGTGTTGCTGGTATGGTGGACTTCGGTTCTTACTTTTGCTTTTAACAGATAGATACATTTTGAATAATAGTGAAATCAAAGTAATCGATTATTTTACCGAATGACAAAGTTATAATGGAATTGTGTTATCTCCATTACAGAACAACTACCTAATCTCATTCAATTCCAGTGTTCTATCTGGTAGATAGATATATCAACCTTTGCAATGATGTAAACTTTCAGTGCAATGGCGACAAAAGTCCAAGAACTATAATGTCAAACTTTAAAGGTTTCCTGACAAAATAAAAAAGGGACAGATCATTTACATTCTCAATGGACATGTTGAAAAAAAGACTAATATTCATTTTTTTAAATTTCTTTTTTTAGCGTAGGTAAAAGGAAGTCACTTGAATAAAGTGGGAATATAATCAAAATGTCCATCAGGTATTCATTGATTTCAAAAAAGCATATGATTCGGTCAAAAGAGATAAATTATATAATATATTAGTCGAATTTGGAATACCTAAGAAGCTTGTTAATATGATACAAGTATGCACCAGTGAAACAGAAAGTAAAATTCGTGTGGGTATTTATGTGTCTGACAAATTTACAATTCATGATGGGTTAAAACAAGGAGATGCATTATATCCATTGCTCTTTAATTTTGCCTTAGAATATGCTGTCAGGAAGGTAACAGAAACTAACGAAGGAGTAAAATTAAATGGTGTGACTCAGTTGTTAGCATATGCAGATGATGTAGACTTATTAGGGGATGATATAAATACAATTAAGAATAATGCTAAAATACTTTTCAAAACTGCTAAAGACATAGGTTTGGAAGTTAACAAAGAGAAAACTAAATATATGCTTACAGGCCGAAACCAAGTGTTAGGTAATAATCAAAATCTAATTATTGATAACAACTCGTTTGAACCAGTTTCCAAATTCAAATACTTAGGAGTAATATTAACCAATGAAAATTATATTAAAGAGGAAATAAAGAGTAGGCTTAATTCAGGAAATGCAAGTTACTTCTCTCTTCATAAACTTTTGTCTTCTAGTTTAATAACTAAGAAACTAAAAGTTAAAATATACAAAACAGTAATTTTGTATGTAGTGCTCGTATTAAATGGGTGTGAAACTTGGTCCCTTACATTGAAAGAGGAACATAAATTGAGAGTATTTGAAAATAAGGTTCTTAGGAAAATATTGGACCTAAAAGGGATGAGGAGACAGGTGAGTGGAGAAGGTTACATAATTTAGAACTACATAATTTGTATTCATGTCCAGATGTTATTAGAATAATTAAATCAAGAAGACTTAGGTGGGCAGGCCATGTGGCACGAATGGGAGAGGAAAGAGGAGTTTACAGGATTCTTGTTGGGAAACCTGATGGTAGGAGACCTGTAGGAAGGCCAAGACGAAGATGGAGGGACAACGTTGACATGGACCTAAAGGAAATCGGTAGGGATGGAAAAGAGTATATAGATCTTGCTCAATATAGGGACAGATGGAAGGCCTGTGTTGCTGCAGCCATGAACCTTCGGGTTTAAGAAAGCTAGAGAGTTAGTTAGTTAGTTTAAAAGGAAGTAGCTATAAATGAGTAAATAAAAAATATTACGTGGCAGAGTGGTTAGCACAGCGCACTACGACGCCAGGGGTCCCGGTTTCGAATCCCGATCTGCACATGAGTGTTCTCTGTGAGTGTCCCTTCGTCAGTTTCAGCATTCGTCGCTCATGCTCATCTTCGCTTTCTGAACCGCCAGGTGTACAGCACCTGGCGCAGCGTTTCGCGTCCGAATTCCAGGAACAGGCAACTTACGGTTACCTGACCAAGTAGCGTTTCGTCCGAGGGCTACCATCCTAATAGTGTTTAATGAAGCAAACTCTTGCTAACACTCTTAAATGCTCCATCGAAGAAAATATATATTTTTTTGTTTTAATATTTCTTTCCCTCTGGAAATTGCAAATCTCACCTTCGTAGTTGACAGATAGTAAGAAAGTGTTGCCATCAGCCATGACTAAAATTTCTAGATCCAAGTTCACTTCCTCTCGACGATTTGTTTTGATTTGATTTGTTGTTTTAAGTCCACTTTATGCACATTAAGGCTAATAGGGATTGGACCTACAGTTTAAAGTGGGATCCGAACCACTTGTGCGTCCACCGGGTATCGAACCCGGGACCTCTCTCTCGACAATTTGTCTTGAGTCTGCACTCCGCTGTCTATGCAATGTAGTTTTAAAAGTTGTAAACCGAGGTATACTAGTCACCAATTCCATCGCTGCCAGTGGTTAGTCAAGGTGTGACTCATCATCAGCCAGGATCGAACAAAACGCAACTCATTAAACCGTCGCAGACGAACTGTAGCATTTTTCTAGAAATTTCGCTTTCGGACGAAACGCTACTGAACCGTACAGGAGTCCCAATGCCTACT
Source organism: Lepisma saccharinum (assembly GCF_977018435.1). NCBI lineage: Eukaryota > Metazoa > Arthropoda > Insecta > Zygentoma > Lepismatidae > Lepisma > Lepisma saccharinum. The sequence goes on from NC_139230.1 coordinate 146,365,619, forward strand.
CCAAGTTGCACAGCTGCTTTCGGAGCTCTTGGTTTGGAAAGGGGGTCGGGATGAGGAAAGGGTCTTGATTTTTTATACTGAAGCTCCTTCATTTCATTCTCCTATTTCTCTTGGTTGAATTTTCTGAGATACGGAATCTACCTCATTTTGCTTGTCATTACGTTTTATTGCATCACCCACGGTACGCTTACATATACTACTTAACATTTTCAATTTCCCTGTACCCTTTGGTTAGGTACGGTAAAAATAAATAGCTGCCATTCGTCAAATGTTGTATTTTTGTTTTTGTTACCCATTTTTCTCGTACTTCAGTCAGGGAGCAATGCAGCTACTGGTAACAAATGTAGTCAGGAAGTAGCATCAATTGTTCCTTCCCCGCACTGTAGTTGACCAGTAAAAAAAAACGATGTAAAGCCTCGTTTCTATTACCACAAATTTGCCGCGCAACATGACGCGCGGCATGCGACGCTGCATGTGCCAAGCATTTGTTGAAATGGAAATTGTCTGCAACATGCCGCGGCGCAAGTGCCGGGGACAAAATTGCCCCAACAATTAAGACGCACAACATGCGCCGCGGACAATGGAAACAGCCTGCAGCAAGTTCCTGGGGCATGCGCACTAGAGTAGAAACAGACGACGCGACTACAATCTGTGGTCCAACAAGATTTAATAACAATGCAAAATCACTTACAGTCATTCTTACAAAGTTTTCGTATCCACTTTGAAGACGTAAGTCTCTCATCAACGAGTTATATGCTCCTTCCGAATTTCTTTTCGCTAGAAAACTTCTAATCCACCATCTAGGTCGTTTTCGCCTCTTATTTTTACAAGTTCATGGTACGCGCCTGCCATAACCACAAAACCCGCCATAGTTGTATTGTTCATCTTTACACAAGTTAAATCACTACCAAATTATTACAATACAAGAGAAGAAACACTGACTACTCTAAAGCACAATGGAACAACGCTACACTCAAGTCCTGCACTCCGGTGCTGTTGTAGGCGTATTTTGCAGAAGTAGTTTTGAATTGGAAACAGTGCACTGAATGACGCGCAACATGCGCCTGCACATGTTGCGCGTCATGGGTCTGGAACTTGTCAGAATGGAAACGTAGCTTAACAGAAACAGAAGGCTTTCACGATTTGTCTGAATATTAAAGTGATCTCTTTTTTCACACCCAAACATAAATAACTATTTTCAAATATTTAAACGTAACAGGGGTGTAAGGGGTGACCTTCCACGTATTACATCCAATCCTCAACTTCATTCCACGTAGTACGCCCTGGACTGCTCTTTCCAGACTAACGAGACTCTGGCGACTGGCCCTATGGCCAGTATAATTCTGTGTGTTCTCCTGCTTTCTGTCATATGCGCTGAGTGCCTCTTTACAGCCTCAGCTTTTAACCTAAGTCAGAATATTTTAATATTTCAGTTATGCGACATTACAGTTATGTTATTTGTTATGGTAAGGGGCTGCACCCCGTATAACGTGGCGGGTGCAAAATAGCCTAAGTGCTGACGCACCCAAATTTTTTAAAAAAAAGTTACATATAACTTTAAGAAATGCGTATAAATATTTCACCATCGTTTATATTTATGTACATGTTGTTAATTTTCAAATATTGTGAAGGAATGCAGGAAGATGCTACGTATTTGATTACTAATGTGAGCCACTGTATATGTTATGTTTTTATTTCATGAACAATGTATGGTCAAACATTATTTTGCAGAGCTCCGTGGCGGAGTGGTTAGCACAGTGCAATACGACGCCACAGGTTCCGAGTTCGGATCACAGCCTGTGCATTATTTTCTTTGTGATGTCCTTTCATCAATTTTGTCATTTCATCACCCATCCTCGTTTTCGCGATTAGCCAAAAGTGGCATAAAACCAAAGTTAAATATAACAAATCAAAATCAAACATTACTTGGCATGACAAGAATGGATAGGTTATTTTGAAGCTGCTGTTATTAAAAGCAAATTGTATGTAGCTTTCCTAGACAGAAGTTTCACACAGAGAAACTGATTGATTGGATAACGGCTGCGGATTCCTACTCGAGCAGAAAATATATATATTTCCATTTATTACTTACAACAATAGCAGACTGATTTCCTGCTAAATCAAAGAAAACTTGCATTCACAGTTACAAATTGACGTGTTGAATGAACTTAACTACAGATTTCTCTCAATCCAATTCTGATTAATCGAACAGCACACCACAACGTGGGTCATTATATATTTCCAGCTTACTCTCGAGTTCCTCAACTAAAAATAAATTGACTGCGAGACAAAAACTCCTCTCCGATAACACATTATATGCAGATTGTACGTAAGTTGAAATTCCATCATAATAATAATTTGAATTCTTCAAGTAGTAGCTACAAATATAATTTTTCATACATATTTTCTTAGCAAAATATGAAGTTCCTCACTTCACAAGGATAACATATACACAGTATTTCACAAGAGTTTTTAGTTCGAGCTAGTCGTAGGCCTAATATGAATATAAACGTCTCTTCATTACTTAGTTAAAAAAAAAAGTGCCAGGCAATCAGAATTCAAGGGTATGCCTGAAACTATTTGTAGTATCTCATGTATAAAGGGGGCTTTTTAAGTAAAATGAAGGATACATACCACATGCTTTGGTCAATTCAGAGTAGTAGAAACGTAATTATGCTGCATGTTGCAACTGAAACCGTAGCCTCGAAGGCCGAAGTCGTTTAGTAATCCATTCATACACTCGGTACGTACCAAACATTTCAAGTTCGAGTAGACATCTGGGCATGGCTGTTTTTTTTTATAACATCCCTTCATAGATTTAATATGATCATCATTCATCTTCATAGTCGCGATTATCTACAAGTGGCAGAAAAGCGATATAAAACATGAATAATACAAAAGTATAACAAACAAAAGAGGATAAAAGGATGAACTGAGTTTGAGTTAATTATAGGAAGTTTTATAAAATTACTGTTTCTTGAATAATCTTGTCCTTTGTTCCGATTGTATTTCTTAGTCACACGTTGCTCAATATCCATGTCGACTGCCGTTCTTGCGTTCTTGAAAATTACTTTCTTGTCTGTCTATGACCTTCTTTCAAACGTGGTAGGTAGGCGGGCATTCTGTCTGTTTCTACACCAAAAAGTTTAATGCACCTCCTGTCCAAGAAGACAAGAATTACTGAAAGTAATTTTCAAAATTGTAAGCGGATGAGGGCCCTTGTAAATGGTAAAATATACTGTCATTTTATTCGCTTAGTTTTAAGAATCACTTTCCATACAATTCTTGCCTTCTTGAGAGTCCAATGGCCCTGTCTAGCTACAGACCAGTTGCACAAACGCGGTTTCGTTTGTTTCGTACAACAATTCCATCTAACATTTCGTTTCTACGCATTTTCTACTTGCCAAAAGTGCCTTTCATATCGCCCCAAGGCGTTGTCTACTCGGATGCTTCGTGATCGAAAGTCACGTGTACAAAGTTTCAGGATTCAGATTTTCCGATTTTGCGTGGTGCTGCTGCTATCAGTTCGGTTCGCCTTCTCAAGGTCGCGCAACAAGCAATTATTTTTGGTCTTCCGATAGGAGAAAGCTTGCCTCTCGCTTAGGTGGACGAACGATTGGCACGGATGATTTTTTGGCTCGACCATGGTTGGTCCTTTATGTTTCGTCCTTCAGCAACTTAATCTAAGCACGAATCATTCTCATCGCCAAACAACTGTAATTTTTTTTAAAAAAAATGATGTAACACATGTAAACAGAGAGAGAGAGAGAGAGAGAGAGAGAGAGAGAGAGAGAGAGAGAGAGAGAGAGAGAGAGAGAGAGATATAGATAGATAGATAGATAGATAGATAGATATGAGATAGATAGATATGAGATAGATAGATATAAACGTTTTCCCTCAACAAACGTTTGCTTTGCTATCGTATAAAGTGAACGTACATGTTAAAATTCATCTTGCATAAATAATCAAATTAGAACAAATTCACATAAAGCGATTAAGTATGCAGAAAAGAAATATATTTGTGATAAATACATAGTTAATAAGTAAATTCCAATAACCAGAACTTTTGTCACGCCGAATCTTGTTTACGGATGTTTTCAAACGTTTTGTTTTACAATTTAATTTTTTCACTGACATCCAAAACGAAAATACGTATTATAACTTAGTGACTTTCAAGGGGTCAAAGTACTGTAATGTTAGTATGCTGCCGATCATAATTATGAGGCTTCTTCGAAAACGCCTTCGATAACGGTATTTGCTATTCGTAACGGATATGTGTATCACTTTTTCGAAACAGACTTTTGTGGAGGAAAAGAACTGTAACGTTACAAAAGTAACGAGCACAATTATACGAGAGACCTATGTTATTCTCTCCGGAACACGGCATCGGACACGGTATTGCACATCGGAACGTCTGTATCATACCAGCTATAAATAACGTTGTTGCTTTGAGAAAAGGAGTGTAACGTTTTTACAACCGTGACCTCAATTAAGTTACTGGTTAATTGTAACGTTACTATCACTTTCCACACACACTAAAGTTACTAGTCAATACGTGACGAACCTCTTTCTTACCCTGTAACGTTACTGGGTGCCGGCAATGGATGTAACGTTAAAGTGTCACGTGAAGACCTACTCCTTTAGAGATCAGTTATGGTTCGGTACCGTTATGCACACCTGTAACGTAATGTTCATATACCTGAGGTAACGTTTCTGTTCACGAAAAAAGTTATTCTGTTTCTGGTTGTAACGTAACGGAAACCGTAATTGAAAATACCGTTCCATTTCGTTACGTTACGACTCCCTGCCCGAAAGCTCTGCAGATCGACACCTTCTTAAAATTGCCATTGTTCATTTGAATAGCAGAAAAAAGGTTATTTACCATAATCGATTAAAATATTAGTTCATTAATGGTGAAGTACAAAAACCGAAGGGAAAAATGAGCAACTATGTGTTGAATATGTTCATATTCCACAACGCAATCCAAAATGTAAATATTTCGGTGAGAGAGCTTTCCATATTTCAATAATGAGATTTTCATGCGAGGGCCGCACAAACTTCATTTCCTTCAACTTCCAAAGATTTATCTTGTGTGAAGTGGGTAAAGGTATAATAAAATTTGAGAACCACTCCATTTCGGTGTATTAATGGTTTCGTATTCTGAATTTAAAAAAGCATCAAGATACGGGTAGACATAACACTATGCGCCTATATAACTCGAAAAGTTAACTTATGTAAATGAAATGTGAAGTAAGTGAAATTTTAATTTATGATAGATTCTCAAATTTTAAGCTTTATAAGCTTGTAACTATCATTATCTGTTGAGCAACTGTATACATCAAGCCTCTTAGTGGAAACCTGTATTATGGATAGTAAAATTGAAGACTGCAGTAGCGTCTGAAGACGATTGGCTTTTGTTGCCAATATTACTGCAGTGCCACTGCTAATAGTACGTTGCGAGCTATGCCATCAATAACAGTCACGCAAAGACGATACCTGGCAGTAAATATTATATTTCAGTTCTCCACAAACGTATCCTTATATTCACACTGATCACGAGAGCTCGAACAGAAACATAAGCAAACTAGATGATGCATAAGTGAAAGACTGGCAACTCGGCACGTGCAGCCGACGGCTATTTTTATTTTTCTACTTTTTTATTTTACATTCTGTTCAGGAGCGTACCTAGGATATTATTTGGGGGTGCTAGGCGACAAGGAGGAGAACAGAGTGGGTGCCCTCGGCCGAACATTCTGCCCCGATAGGGCCCCCAATAAACAAGAGGATTAGAAAAATACATTGTTTTATCCAAAATATGCATTTTTATATAGGGTCGTTCAAGGAAAAAGTTTCCCTATGTTGCAAAACAAATATTTCTTAAGTTACAGACAAAAATCAAGTTGCACCAAGTAGCATTGTCCTTTCTCACTTTTCAACATAATTTCCAAGGCGGCACAAGCGTTTGTCCCATCGTTGCAGACGTTTTTGAAAGCCCATCTGCAAAAAAATCGGGGTCCAGGGGTAGTTTTTTGGGGTATAGTAATGTGACTGGCTCCCAAGAATATATTTCCGTCTCATCCCCTCTGTCTGAACTTTGGAATGCATATAACCTCTATGGGAAAAATTTGTAATACATTCAAGTACAAGTGTAGGCTATGAATAGGTTAATTTGCGTTCTCTCTAATTTGCAACTCTTGTAGATTATGAAAGAATATTATAAGAATAAAAATTACGGTTAAATCGACCCCTCCCCCTTATGAAAAAATTCTCGAATTTCGCTTTTCATCGAAACATTGAAACTGGTAAATACGTAAATCCATTTTCTATCACTTTTATTGCTCAACACAAGATGATGATGATGATGATGCTACTACTACTACTACTACTACTAATAATAATAATAATAATAATAATAATAATGCGATCTTCATAATCAAAATGGCTAAATACAACAGACTTCGCAGTAGGAAATAAAAAGCTTAATCTTATTACAGGCAAATGCATTTCTATAACTATTTTGTTTTATTTTAAGTCTCCTTTCTACCTCTTGGGTTAATCGTGACTATAAGGATGAGTGATGAATTGATGAAACGTTGATGCACAACAAAGATACATCCATGCTTAACCATGGTTCGAACCAAGGGCCTCTGGCTTCATAGCGCGTTACATTGACCACCACTCTAAGAGAGGCCTGCAACCACGCGAAACCTTCCAGTGAAACAAGTTTTTACATAAAGGTTATGCCCTAGATGGAGTCACCCACATGGTGGTCAAGGCAAGCATAATGTTGGACGGTGTCACACATGTTTTCTCTGCTGCTTGGATTTACGAGCACGTGCCGCAGGTCTCCACGATGTAACATGTTCAACAAGTTACCTCGGATTGAAAAACACACATGTAAAGGATATATATTTGTGTGGAGGATATAGAATGAGTGTGTGTGTGTGTGTGTGTTTGTGTGTGTCCGTAAGGTATTAAAAAATCAAATACTCACATCGTCGGGAAAATCTATCCCTAAAAGTAAGAGGCATTGAATAGCTTATCTTAAAAGTAAATTTCTGCGGAAGAAAAGTATACCTGAGATTCCAACGTTTGTTTGTATTGCCAAGTTTTACGTCGCTTATTATGTGTGTTAACTGTGACAATATGGATGCACAAGTACAAACAATTCAATTCAGAACTCGTGGTTTTAGAGCGCATTACAGAAATCCAGGAATCTCAGATTTGAGAAATAACCTCATCAAGTACTTGACAATGCCTTTGAAATTGAAACAAACAGGAAAAGTAAGAAATATACGATTTGCTTAAAGGAGTAGATGAATTCAGAAATTGATGGTAACCAACAATTAATTTAACAAATGGTAAATATTTTGCTAACTCAAGTTATAATTTAAACAGTTGGAAAAATTACTTTAACGAATTGTTAAATGTACAAGCAGGAGCCAAATCAGAAATAAATGAAATGTACACAGCATAACTTTCAGTCCAAGAACCTACCATTGCTGAAGTTGAAGATGCTATTAAGAAGTTTAAGAAAATAAAACACGTGGCATTGATTTAATACCACCCGGAAATTCATTAGTATTTCAAATTCACAGGTGCATTTGTCTAATATGGAATAAAGATAAAATTCTTCAACAACGGAAAGAATCCATTATTCTTTGTGTTTTAAAATTATGAATTGAATTGTTTCTTAAGTCCACTTTATGCACAGAAAGGCTAATCCGGACTGAACCTACAATTTAAAGTGGAATCCGAACGACTTTGCCATGTGTATCCACAGGGTATCAAACCTGGGACACCTTGATTACAAGGCGACGACGTTACCACTACGCCATCGGGGAGGTCCCTTTAAAAATGATGAACCGTGGAATTTCCCCTCCTTTCAACATCATGAAAAAATACTATCTAACATTCCTTCAGCATGACAAATCTCATGTGGTGATCATTATCATTGTGGCTACTGACATTTATATACGGCAGACACTTGTAAAATGTGGGAGTGTAATCAAAATGTCCGTCAATTATTTATTGGCAATAAAGAGACAAAAAACATGCAATTTTGTTAACAGAGAAAATATACATATTAGTTGGGTTTGAAATGCCTAAGAAAAATGTTCGTATGGGAAGAGCATGCCTTAACAAAACTAAGTAAAATCCTTGTAAGTAACTATGCGTCTCAAATTTAAAATTCATGATTTATTGACTTTTTTAAATTTAACCCCAGAATATGCACTTACGAAGGTGTAATAAATAAAGAACTAAAATGAAAAGTACTTTAAATTTTTTATATGCACCCACATTTTCTTCTCACTGTACATTTATTATTCTTGCTTGTGTGTTTCAGTTCGCATTCCTCCCAGATTGTAACTGAAAGTATCGATTATTAAAGATAACGAGCTTCCATCATTTTGGAATTGTGTACTACTTGTTTTGAAAATTGCCTACCTCCTTTCACAAGTCATAGCGATGGTATCATTTTGTAAGTGGTCAGATAAAATCATCAGTTCCCTTAACTGCGTTTTTTCTCTCTCTTTCTTCTAACATATTAGGAAATCTTCGAGGAACAGCTGATGATATCTTGCATTTCATCCATCTCCAATATTTAATCAGTCATACTTTTATCATAATCGGCACAACAGCCCGTTGAGAGCCAGGGGCTTGCCCAGTGGATTTTCATGAGGTGGCACGTAATCAACACGTCGAGTCTCATTTTTTAATTGATATGCTGGCCATAAAGTTAACTTCGGAGGCAGAAGGTGTTCACTGGTAGCAATGTAAATATTTTCAATCAAATGAGAATGTACTCTTGTACAATTCAGGCGAGTTACAGCTGGAACAATGGACCACTGAAATACAATTAAATAATTTAACTAGATTTTAGTTTATTTCCTGACCATAGCGTTGAACATTCAGGTTTTCCTAGAAACTTTCCACGTCAGACAGCTGTGGCTGCGAATTACAGTTCCTTCTTTCTAAAGGTAAAGTGCTGAGTGGTGCTTAACACTGGACGTTAAAAACCCATCTTGAAAAAAAGAAAGATACAAAGAGCCGTAGACTCCTTACCAATAATTAGACAAGAGGCACACGAAAATTTCATGTGATTATGGAGACGAGTTATGCATTTACATTAGAAGAGGATAATCAGAGCAGTGCAAGAGTGCCTCCCAAATTGCCATCGGCTTAACTCAAAAGAGTAGAGACCGTGGGGAATATAAGTTATCAACGATCCCTGCTTATGCTTCATCATGAATGTTGTTTCTGCATTATGAGCATTTAACACGATAAGTACGACGGATATAACCGCCAAAAGTATATGCATTCACGTGATTTCACATGACATGAGATATGAGATTCAGCACACAATGCTAAATAATCAACAAAACAGCTTGTAGTCAAGAATCCTAAAATTACAATTTGTTGCATTAGGTACGAGACCGACATTAGAAGAAACAACAGTCCAATCAAAACATTTCTACGTAAGTTGTACATGTAATAGTGCAAATGTTTGCATTCAAAATTTTATAAAATAGTCACTAACGTATTAAAATATGAATACGTTATTATTAACGACCAGGCTGTTTTTACGTGTTGAGCTCATTCTTCGTTTGCATTCTCTAGCCAACAGACTCTATATATCCTCAGTTCTTTTTCTCCTTTAGATTCTTTAAACTCCAGATACCTTTCAAACTAGAGAAAATCGGCCATTGCCTTCGTCCATAAAATCCTATGATAAAATATTCAAGAAACAATACTTCAATTTACACTCAAAATATTTACCTTGAGAAAATAAAATCCTATGATAAAATATTCAAGAAACAATACTTCAATTTACACTCAAAATATTTACCTTGAGAAAATATTTTCGCGGGCATTTATACCGTAGAAAAGACATACATAAATCTAGTTAACTTACATCAATAATGACGGACTTTCGGGAGAACCATTCGGCTATTAATCAAGTTAATGCAGAATATGAATCATTGATGCAAGTCGGTAATCGCATTACTCAGATCCGGTACAAAATTACTGTGTCAGTTACTGAAAATAGCGTATGCTCGCCCAATTATGTTGCAACAGCGTGGGTCGATGAATCTATACTTTAAATACATTATATACGTATATATTGACGAGGAAAACTACCTAGTTTTGTGATGTCTATGAGGAATGTCCTCAGCAAGTAAATCAAATAGGTGATAAATAACAGGCATAGAACTTAGGTTGAATATAATTCTAATCTATGCACACTAAAATGATTGATTGAGTTGGTGCTTTGATTCCACTTTGTGCACAGTAAGGATAATCGGGACTGGACCTACAGTTTAAAGTGGGATCCAAACCTCTATGTACATCGACTGGGTATCGAACCCGGGACCCCTTGATTACAAGGCAACGACACTATCACTGCGCCATCGAGGAGGCCGGACACTGTCCATTTCCCATAATGCCTATCAGCACAAAACAATGATTTTGACAACTATCTGCAATTTTAGGGGAAACAATAATTCTCGATCTCGCAATTTCATTTCATACAAGTTCAGCTTAAAGGGAAAGTATCCCAATGAGTGAAGTGTCTGGTGTTCAGATACACTAAACAATTCAATAGCCAGGCATTTTAAAAAACTCCTGCATCCTGGTACTTTGTAAATATTACTTTCAGTTTTATTTTCAAAGACCGGGCATCACTGTCAGCGCATTTTCAAGACAGAGTAACAAAATAGTTCGGCGAATATCCGCATTAAACAAAACATTGATTTGACGAATACGCCGAAGTTGTTTTTTCTTCTTCCAATCACTTCGCATCATTTGTCTGCTGTGGAAGGAACTGAAAAGGGAGAGAGTTCTATTTGCCAAAGCTCGTAATCATGGAAGTGGATCCGTAACTAGATTTGGTACTCCAACCACACGAGCTGCCGTTTCTCTAAACAAAAACCAACCTGGAACTGCTCAATCAGCTGGGTATGCAAAAACCCTTTACGACTTTATTTTGGCGGTGGTTATTTCTTAAGATTTATTATCGATGTCTACTAGTTAGTTACATCTTATGTGTGTAAAGCTCTCCCCCACACCAATAAGGTAAAACGGTGGAGGCACATAGTGGTTCGGATCCCACTTTAAACTGTATGTCCAGTCCCGACTAGCCTTAGTGTGCATAAAGTGGACGTAAATCACCAACTCGATCGATCGATCAATAAGGTAAAACTAAAGCAGCAATACTTAGAAACACCTACATTAAAAAATTAAGTAACATCCATCACAATTACATGTGATAATCACCGAGTGCTCTGAAGGTTGGTACCAGAGATAAGCTTAATAGGACTTCTCTTGGCAAATGGTAAATATATGCAATATCTAAATACCTTGTTAAAATTTCTAATGTAACATGTGTTGCATGTAAATTATATTTTGCATAAAATAATATACCAATCTTTAGTTTCTTTTTCAATGTAGATGTAAGTAATGTGGAAATATGTAATCGTTGGTGACCATGAATGTTAGGTGGTATGGTGTGGTGCTTGCATGAAACAAAGTACACATAGCTATTGAGTCTTCTCTAAAATGCTAAAAAAAAAAAAATAATAAGTGTGACGGAATATTTGAAATAAACAATATTAACTTGAAGTTAATTAATGGCATAATACATACAATAAAACCAGTCTTTAATTGGCCACCAAAATATGAATCATTTATAAGCTTAATTTGGTAGGAATCACCTGTTGAGTAATCCCACAGCAGAGGGTTCCAGGTTCGAGTATTGGCCAGGGATTCCTTTGCATGTGTCCCATCATCAATTTAATCTAATTAACATCCATTCTCATCTTCGTAATTAGCCAACGCTGGCGAGAAAAAAGTACGACAAAAATGCAATGCTGACACATTATAATATTTTGGTTAGAAAATGTGAATCGCAGACAAATGTTCGGCCCCCTTGGGCCCCAGAAAGATTTACCAATTACAAAATTAAGTAATCAAAATACACTTGTTTAGCATTTGTTATATAATCGAGGGTAATTCATTTCCGCCAAACTTACTGGAAGGCAATTATTAGATTGGGATCATTCGGCTATGAAGGACATTAACGAAGAAGATTTATGCACACTACTACTAATGATAATATGCATAAATATTAATCTGGAACTTTACTTTTCGTCAACTGGATCTATACTCTATCCCGAGAAGTTCTGGAGCAAGACAGCGCAGAAGGGCAGAGAAGGGGAGAAAGCGAATGGGCAACGCTGAAGCAGTACACGCTGCTGCAAAGGCTGGTAACTGCAGTCGCTTTCCCCTTTTGAATATTCAGTAAATCTTAATTTCTCTGTCTTTTTGACAATAATTTCCTTGCCAGGGCAGTTGATTTGACAGAAACTTTGGCGAACTTAACTAACGTAAGATAGATAATGAATACGTGTTTTATCTCTCTATACAGTCTTTTTATCTATTCATATGACTAACTAACTAAAACTAACTAACTCTCTAGTCTTCGTAAACCAGAAGGTTCATGGCTGCAGCAACACAGGCCTTCCATCTGTCCCTATCTTGAGCAAGATCTATATACTCTTTTCCATCTCTACCGATTTCCTTTAGGTCCATCTCAACGTTGTCCCTCCATCTTCGTCTTGGCTTTCCTATAGGTCTCTTACCATCAGGTTTCCCAACAAGAATCCTGTGAACTCCTCTTTCTTCTCCCATTCGTGCCACATGGCCTGCCCACCTAAGTCTTCTTGATTTAATTATTCTAATAATATCTGGACATGAATACAAATTATGTAGTTCTAAATTATGTAACCTTCTCCACTCAACTGTCTCCTCATCCCTTTTAGGTCAAAATATTTTCCTAACGATCTTATTTTCAAATACTCTCAATTTGTGTTCCTCTTTCAATGTAAGGGACCAAGTTTCACACCCATATAATACTACAGGCAAAATTACTGTTTCGTATATTTTAACTTTTAGTTTCTTAGATATTAAACGAGAAGACAACAGTTTATGAAGAGAGAAGTAACATGCATTTCCTGAATTAAGCCTACTTTTTATTTCCTCTTTAATATAATTTTCATTTGTTAATATTACTCCTAAGTATTTGAATTTGGAAACTGGTTCAAACGAGTTGTTATCAATAATTAGATTTTGATTATTACCTAACACTTGGTGTCGGCCTGTAAGCATATATTTGGTTTTCTCATTGTTAACTTCCAAACCTATCTCTTTAGCAGTTTAGAAAAATATTTTTGCATTATTCTTAATTGTATTTATATCATCCCCTAATAAGTCTACATCATCTGCATATGCTAACAACTGAGTCATACCATTTAATTTTAGTCCTTCGTTAGTTTCTTTTACCTTCCTAACAGCATATTCTAAAGCAAAATTAAAGAGCAATGGAGATAATGCATCTCCTTGTTTTAACCCATCATGAATTGTAAATTTGTCACACACATTAATACCCACAGGAATTTTACTTTCTGTTTCACTGGTGCATACTTTTATCATACTAACAAGCTTCTTAGGTATTCCAAACTCTACTAATATATTATATAATTTATCTCATTTGACCGAATCATATGCTTTTTTGAAATCAATGAATAGCTAATGGACATTTTGATTATATTCCCACCTTTTTTCAAGTGTCTGTCTGATGTGAAAAATTTGATCTGTAGTTGATCTGTTACGTTTAAATCCACATTGATAATCACCTATAATTTCATTAGCATATGGGATTAGTCTTGTTAAAATAATGTTAGATAATATTTTATATGTTGTTGAGAGTAGAGAAATTCCACGGTAATTATTGCAGTTCATTTCATCACCTTTTTTAAACACAGGAACAATTATGGATTCTTTCCACTGTTGAGGGATTTCTTCTTTATTCCATATTAAACAAATTAATTTATGAATTTGACATATTACGTATTTGACATCATACGTATTAATAACAGTTTCACATAAATATATGGTCACTTTATGGGCACAGTGAACAAGTGTTTTTCATGTAATATCGAAAACCCATTTCGCATTCAAATCTAACAAAAAAGTTATGCCTCAGACGTGTGCTATACAAGGCTTTAAGCAATTCTCACATGTTCTTCCGCAAACGCGACTCCACCGCGTGGCAGTTATCACAACATATTGCGAAGCCATGTCCTGGCTTCATATCTAGGGTACAACGTAATAACTAGGGCTAGAATTTTTATGACAGCATATTTCTTGTAGTACGAGTGATGTGTTCCCTAAATATATCGAAATTCATATTGTGAAGAAACTAATTAAATTAAGGTGCTTTTCAAGGGCATATTTGGTCATTTCTACGTGATAGAGCATATTTTGATGGATTTTCGGTCATATTCAGCTTATTTTTGCTTTTTTCAATAAATTTTCCAAGTGGATTCGTTCTTACTCCCATGTTCACTCGAGGTTTTTTTTTTTGTTGTTACTGCAGCAAAATCTTGCATTTTTAATTGAAAATTTACCGAAAGTATTAATTGTGCATTTCAACTCATCAGGGCCCATAACTTATCAGCATAAGTTAGATATTGATGTTTAAAACAGTTAGTCATAAGGGCATATTTTTTAAATTATAGTGCATATTTTGTAAAATTTTAGGCCATAAGAGCATATTTTATTTTGCATATTTTGGTGATTTTTAGGTCATAAAAATCCTAGCCCTAGTAATAACAATTTGAGATCATGCACTCCAAAGATGACCACGAGAAAGAGAAACCCTAGCCTCCCAAAAAAGCGTGACTGTCTTCGAAATTAAGGAAATCAAACCAAGATATACTGACAAACAGAGTTGTTAGCACGTTATTTTAATTGGACATAGTGCATTGTCTAGTGCCTTTGCCTATACTTATTTTATTCAACGATTTTTCTCCCTTCAGGGGACGTTTTCCACGAACCTTGCATACTTCCTGGACTCAAAACTCTCTTAAGCAAGCCTCTCCTATTTCATTGCGAGGGTGACAGGAGCGTCGGAAATTAATGATCCCATGGTAAGATATGGCCTTAAATGTACCTTTATGTAAACTTTGGACTTGTACAGGACGACCAAGGGAGATTAACGTGGGTACATCCGCCAATGACAATAAATTTTCCATACTCAAATGTCCGTGCTTGATTCTCTTAAGTACAGGCAATAGCAAGCAAAGGAATTCTTTAATGGAAAGGATGTGACCGGTATATGGTATCTCTCTTTGGCTAATAAGTACATATTTTACCATCTTTGCGTGTACTGACCTTACAGCATTTCAAGCCATGGCTTGAAATGCATGCATGCCTGACAATTAATCACTACTTTCCAAAGATCGTATCAAGCTCGCAATGAAATAGCAGAGGCCGAAATAAAAGATATTACGCCATAGCATTTTAAATCCGATAAAAATATAATTAACACATTAGAAATAATTAGGGGTGTGCGGGATCCCGAAAAATCGGGACCGGGATCGGGATCCCGACTTCGGGAATGGCTTTCCGACTTTTCTGATCCCGAGGAGTCTGGAAATACCGAATGGTCATTTTTAAAAGTCGTTATTTCTCGACGTTTTGTGCATTGTAAATGTCTGGAACTTATCGGAAATTGTTACGTTTCTGTACTAGGAATTCAAAAACAATCACTTAAGGTGAATTCGAGATTTCCAGAACTTCGGGAAATTTCGAACATTTTCCGTCCCGAAAATTTCCAGACTTTGTCGGGAATTTGCGAATTTCTCCCGTCCCGAATGTCGGGATTTAGAAAATTTCCCGTCCCGATTCCGTCCCGACCCAAACAATCCTGTCCCGCACACCCCTAGAAATAATGTATACACGTCTATCTGTTCACCACCCCCAACGTTGTTTATTTACGCCGAATATTCAAGCCGAAAATAACATTGGTTCTTACGGTATTCTGGTGTTACGGGCGTCTATATCATGGTGGACGTAGCTTCATTTTACCTCAGCAAAAGCCATTGCATTTCAGCCACTCTACATCATTTGTTCGAACTCGTTGGTGCCATCCCTGAAAAAGAGCTCTTGAGACCTGCGACCTTCCGACAATGGCTCATCACTGCGCCAAAACGCTCAGTTCCCACGCACTGCTGACCATGCGTCCGCAGAGTAGAATAATGCTCATTGAGAGACACGTAAGGAAGTGAGTTCCTTTAACATGACGAGCTTGATAATTTTCTGTGCTTTTCATGACGTGCAAAAATTGAATGGGGGATAAACGCGAAGACCGCAAGGAACATTGTACAATGGGAATTTTCCCTGCAAGTTTCCCATGGAGTAGACGAGACAAAGTTCTTGATTCCTAAGCTTACAGCCATTCTTTCGTTGAGTATCGCGGTCCTGCTTCGGTAGACTGCAAAGAGCAGTGCTCACAGGCGACCGCGTGTTTGCTGGAAACCGGCCAAAGACAACTGGATGCATCGACGAAAACTTGCTCTTCAAAGTGTGATCAGTCACTTCAGTACACAGCTCAGGAAGCGTAAAACTAGTATAATGGTGATCACCCATCCAGAAAAGTGAGGGGGTTCTATCGTTATACGACTCAAGAGTTTGAGTTGCACATCACTTGACTAACTGCCTGGAGACACAAATGACAAAAAGTACCTCACGTCATAGAAAATCAATGAACTCGCTACAGCCCAATCAAGCTTTGGGTCAGTTGGTGCACGGTTGGGTGTGTGCTTTAGAGTCATCACCACACGCCTTAGTAATATACTTAGCTTTTGTTAAGACACGTAGAAGGACAAGTTTCATAACTTAAAATAGTGAACTACAGTTGAAATTGCTTTGGTTTTGAATTAATTATAAAACAAGTTAAAATTTGTACAATGTTTAAATGAGTATATTCCTTCAAATAAATGATTAAACATCAGAAGTAAAGATCCAAGGTCACACAAGATTAACAGTTGGAGAGGTTAACGTGACGTGCTGCCAGCCAGATATACAGGGTGTCGCAAAACTCTTTCAACAGCGCTTTGAGAGCTGGTAGATATCATAAAAACAAGTAACTTTTCCCTATAAAGTTTACCTCGAAAGCGCTTAGTTTCTGCGCTATAAGCGCTTAAAGTCTATCCTGTACGTATGCAACCCAACACAGCAAACGCTTGCTCTGACATAACTTGCAGGGGCGCGTGGCAGGGTTGCCACTAGCGTTCCTCGTTAAGAGAGACGACTTAAAAACAACAACTTGGGAGTCTTGCCTGAGCAAAATCAAAAACATTAATGATACTTGCGATGTTGTAAGAAGGATTCACAGTATTTTTAAACTGACCAAAACAAATAATGGGCAGACTGAAATTCAAGATTACTCATTCTAAATTATCTCCATAATTGATTTGATTGATTTGGTTTATTTTAATTCGCTTTTCTGCCACCTTTGGCTAATCGCGAAGATGAGGATGATATGATGAAATAAATTACACCAATGTCTAGACCAGGATTTAAACCCGAGATACCTGGCGCCGTAGCGAGCTGTGCTAACCACATCACCACGGAGTGTTTCGTATATCATGCAATATCAACAATTGCAAGGGACACGTGAGATAGGGGAAATCCACGAACGAACAAATGTAAGCATGATGTGTTTGCTGCCTCGTTTCGAACACGCAGACTGTAATGTTATAATAATTTATTTATTAGAAATAAAGTGAACTAGCGCTATTGCAAATCGAGTTCGTTATAAAAAGCAGGCTGAAAAGAAACAAAAATCTCCGGCAGATGAATATTCTTGAGCCACTTCGGTGACTGAGTACGTTTAGTGATCGACACATGATCTCTCTCTACCGAATGTTCCGGACACGAGTTCCGACCTGGACAAAAATGTCACTGGATCTTATGTCCTCGTATTTACTATTTGCCCGAAAGTGTAGGAAAATTACGTACAATGAGAATAATATAAATTCACACGAATTAATCCGGAAATTCATCTAGATGTCAGAATCTCGCTCGTTTGCTACAAAACGTAGTTTCCAGGGTGAACTAAAAGTTGACATTTTGGTGCTTTCCAAAAATATTACTCTTAAATTTCAATGTTGATATCAAGTTGCTACAATGAATGATAAATATGTACATGACGTGTACTCAATGGTTTCCTTTTGATTATTTTTTTTCACGTTCCATGATAAGAATTCTAAGAAAGACACAAAATGAGAAAACTAATTCGAACACATGAAAAGAGTGTAAATTACGAGGATTTCTCTTGATGTACCAATATTAAACGATATCGTGAAGTGCAGAACAAACTAGTACAGGCAGTAAGTATGCACCGAACTCAATGTAATTCCTTTCAATGAAATATTAATTTCTTCCTACAGCTTCTTTAATAGAGCATTCAAGATTAACCAGTTTGAGTGGAGAGAAAGCGAGAGAGAGAGAGAGAGAGAGAGAGAGAGAGAGAGAGAGAGAGAGAGGGGGGGGGGGGAGAAAGTTTTTAATTCGCATGTTCCTAGTATTACAAATAATCATTGGAATTTTCATGATACCAATTTTTAAAACACATAATTTTTCTTACATGCATATCAGTTATCGGTAAAATTTACAGGTTGCTACTGTTTTCTAAAATAAGGTAGGGGTCTTGGGTTCGAATCCCAGCTTGGGCATGTATGTTTGTGAGTGTCCATTCATCAATTTAATCATGTCATTACTCATCACCATCTTCGTAAATTAGCCAAAAGTGGCACAAACAGCTAAGTAAAATAAAGCAAATCAATCGAGCAATGAATCAATCAATCATTAAATTAAAAGAGCCTCGAAATTATTTCCTTATGAGACAAACACGATTAGCAATAACGCTGTTACAGATAGGAATAATTTTCAAATAAATTGTAATAACCCGGGTTCGAGTCCTTGTCGAGCCTGCATTTTTCGCTGAAAATGTCTACATTACAGTCTGCGTGTTCGAAACGAGGCAGCAAACACATCATGCTTACATTTGTTCGTTCGTGGATTTCGCCTATCTCACGTGTCCCTTGCAATTGTTGATATTGCATGATATACGAAACACTCCGTGGTGATGTGGTTAGCACAGCTCGCTACGGCGCCAGGTGTCTCGGGTTTAAATCCTGGTTTAGACATTGGTGTCATTTGTTATTTCATCATATCATCCTCATCTTCGCGATTAGCCAAAGGTGGCAGAAAAGCGAATTAAAATAAACCAAATCAATCAATCAATTATGGAGATATTTTAGAATGAGTAATCTTGAATTTCAGTCTGCCCATTATTTGTCTTGGTCAGTTTATAAATACTGTGAATGCTTCTTACAACATCGCAAGTATCATTAATGTTTTGGATTTTGCTCAGGCAAGACTCCGCTAGTGGTAAACCTTGCCACGCACCCCTGGTAGATATGTCAGAGCAAGCGTTAGCTGTGTTGGGTTGCATACGTACAGGATAGACAAGCGCTAATAGCGCAGAAACTAAGCACTTTCGAGGTAAACTTTATAGGGAAAAGTTACTTGTTTTTATGATATCTACCAGCACCCAAGCGTTGTTGAAAGAGTTTTGCGACACCCTGTATATATTTTTTAATACTTCGCCGATTTCAATGATTCATCTTCTACTTGTTCCTATTATCGCCATTAACCTAGGAGAGAAAATCACAGTAGGAGTTTATGAATACAGAAAACGAAGAGAGAAAAAAAGAAAAATCAACAGAACTCCAGATCATCACTTGCACTTGAGGTAATCAAGGAATTTATTGTGTATATATACTCTTGTATTCTCAACAAATGGGACATTTTAAAAAATATTCAATTTGTCTTCTTTCCTGTTGCCCACCGTGGTAGCTGAATCCGTTATGTGTTAAACTCACAAAATTGCCTTCGAACGTTTTGGATTAGATTCTCGGCCAAGGTATGGCTGTTCTTCGCGATAACCTTAGCTCCTGTGTATATAGGCGGGATTTTGACAGAGTTTACTACGAATCCGTCTGACTTTACACAGGCTCTTACGAAGCGAGATCTCGTGTTCATTGCTGTGTAAGGCTGGCAAGTAACTTTCTTGTGGTATTTAAAAGCACAAACACATATTTTAACAGAATGAAGACTATTATTATTAGCCTATATTATTTGGTAATACCAACTATCCATCTTCCCGAGTGTTTTTTGCAAAAATATCTATACATGTGGCATGTGGAGCTCAGTTTTATGGGAGGCTTTGAAGGGGGGGGGGGTACAGCCCCCGGAGCCTCCACATGCAAAGGGGCCTCCACTGGGGAATACTACTTTAAAAAGGGCCATAAAATTAAAAAATATGACCCCCGGGGAATCACGAGGTTGTTAGCCTCGGTCCCCACATGTAAAATTCCAGGTCTGGGCATGTACGCTTTTACAATGTGTACAGCTCCGGACATTTCTGAATTGTAACGATTCTACTGAAAGTGACTGGTGTCGCTACAACCCAGAAGTATCCGTGACTGTACAAGATAATACCTACAAACTTCCCCTTTTCTCCACTATCCATTACCTTGCGCAATCTTAATATTTAGCTTTCAATGAGAAATAATGTGCAATAAAAATACCACCTAACATGTTTTCTCATCAATCTCCTTTCAAGAAATGCAGCAACTAGACTTAAGGCTGGAGCAGGACTTGAAAAATTCTGGGAAGACAATTCAGCCAAAATTACTCTGACAACAGGGCTGTAGCAGCTTAGATCATTCACGTAATCGAGAAATGCATGTCTATTTTGCGTCAAACAAACAGTAATGACATAGTAAACTGTGTGATTTCACACTGTCTCCTTAGTCTCTTCTTCATTCCCTCGGGAAGCCGCGTGTGGTTTTCATCTAATTAATGTTGGCAAACTATACCTAGCTTAGAAGGGCACAGCTTGCGGTATGCTGATAACGTACTGCATAATTACCCTTTGAAGTAACCTCGAGCTACCTCAGGCTTTAGTGGTGTGTAACGTCAAACAAACCATTCTACACATTCCGAGAAACGGAATGGGTAATATCAGAGCAAGAATCGCGGCGCGGCAAACAACACTTCTTTGACAATCAAAGCTTGGAAATCGGAACGAACAAGGGAAGTGCAAAACCCCTCTTTGCATTTCCTTACTCCACTCGCCTTGAAAGTTTGCTTGAATATTCATTAGTGGAGTGTCTTCAAGTACTGCCGCCAGCTGCAACATTCAGAAAACGTTTACTCCGAGATATTCCGCATGATGCAAGAGCTTTCAATCGAAACCACGTCAGAGCCACAAAACAACTCCACCCTTTTCAAACACAGGAGACTTAATCGAAGAGAACCACAGCCATTTCCTCTTAACGTTGTAATACGCAGAGATTAAGCAGCAAAATTACACTTCGTGTGATCTCATTAACTATTAGTTGCTTACTGATTCATTATTTAGCATTTGCAAAGCGAGTGCTTCGCGCAGCACTGTGTGCGTTTCACGAAAAGTTCTGAATTTCTGTTTTCCAAACAAGTGAAGTCAAACGACGACAATCATAACACTGCGGTACCATATTTAGTTCAACGATATTATCTTCAACATACTAGTTAGCACAGCGCACTACGACGCCAAGGGTCCCAGGTTCGAATCCCGGTCTGGACTTGGGTGTTCTTTCCGAGTGTCCCTTCATCAGTTTCATCATATCATCACTCATCCAGGGGCCTAAGTCAGATTATTATCCTGAATATGATAATCTGACTTTGAATGACCATGAGCATATGCAGTATATGGAGATTTTTTGATTAAATGTGTTAATTATTTTATTACAATACATTTAAATGCGCATAAATGATTGTGGTCTATTCTTGTTTATCATTTAGCAAGGCAGTGATGTCTGTGCATTGCATATTTGTTCATATATTCCTATTTTTTTTTGGGGGGGGGGCAGCTCACCTCTTCCCTCTATGCATATATGGGGTCAATTTGTCAAAATGTTGCACACACTGTTTTGCATCTGGTATTTGAAGCTGCCTAGGTGGATGCGAAACTCATGAACCCGACATCATGGTTATGGTTTGCACCCTGGCCTGGGTTGCAGGTACTGCAACTGTGTCATCTGTCAACTTCATCTAATCATTTATCCTCATATTCGCGATTAACTTAAATATGTAGATATTTATATATACTTGAAAATAATTTTACAAAGCATCAATCCCCAGATTGTGACCCAGTGTACCCTTACTGACCCTGTCATTTTTTTCAAAGTCCACTTTTATTCTCAGACGGGCTAATTTGGATTGAACCTGCAGTTTAAAGTGCGATTCGAACCACTGTGAATCTTATCTAGGGGATTGAACCCGGGAACCCTTGAATACAAAGAGACAACGTTACATCGACAGTTGGTGCAGGATGCAGCATACTTTCAGGATGGATAAGTCACTTCATGATATTACATGCTATTGTCTTAAAATACATTTTTATTGGAACAGGGAAACTAAGTCATGTAGAGATCTTGAAGCACAAAAATGTAAGTCTCGCGAAAATACGCTATTCATGAAAAAGAAATTGAAGAAGTAAGAATGGGAATACGACTTTTCCCCTGGAGGGACAAAAGTTCGATATAGTAACATTAAATACCATACTGAAACCATCATCTTGTTCCATGGTACAAATCAGGATTACCAGGTGTAGAAGTATGAAACCGGAATTTGTTTGCAAGAAGGAAACGGCTGGTGTTTGCAACTGAGAAACAATATTTTATTCAAAGTAAGCTCCATTGCTAGTTACACATTTCTCCCACCTTTCCGGCAGGTTATGAATGCCACGCCAAAAAAAAACGTTCTTCTTTTGAAGCGAGCCATGTTCGTACATCTTCATACAAATTGAAGCGCTGTTCTGCAAGAGCGTGTCCCAGTGAGGCAAATAGATGATAATCTGAAGGAGCCAAGTCGGGAGAATACGCCGCATGCCCTAGTATCTCCCATTTGAATGCCTCGATCGTTTCCCAGACCCGTTTTGCTGTGTGTGGTGAGGCGTTGTCATGGAGCAGGATGACCTTGTGTTGCCTTGATTCATATTTAGGCCGTTTGTCACGTAATGCTCGATGTAAATTGATCATTTGCTGTTGGTAGCGATCTGCGGTAACAGTTTCACCGGGTTTTAGCAGCTCATAATAGATGACGCCCCGCTGATCCCACCAAACACAGAGCAGTGTCTTTTTTCCAAAGCGATTTGGTCTCGCAGTGGATGTCGATGGTTCGCCTGGATTCACCCACGATTTACGATGCTTAGGAATCTCCAAATATATCCATTTTCATCGCCGGTCACTATGCGATGGAGAAACGACTTACTTTGTATCTGGCGAGCAGCATTTGGCAAGTGGTCTTGCGGGATCCTTGCTGTCTTTCATTCAGTTCATGCGGAATCCATTTGCCCGCTTTCTGCACCTTTCCCATAGCTTTCAACCGAAGAGAAACAGCTTTCTGCGTCACATTCAATTGTTCCGCGAGCTCCTGCTGCGTTTGGGTATCATCTTCATCCAATAAGGCTTGCAATTCGTTGTCTTCGAACTTTTTCGGAGGTTTCCCACGTTCCTCGTTTCGCAAGTCAAAATCGCCACTTTTGAATTTCTTGAACCACTCGAAACACTGTGTTTTCCCGAGAGCATGTTTGCCGTAAGCTTCGACGAGCATTCGATGCGATTCTGCGGCGGTTTTCTTCCAATGATAACAGAACACCAATGCTGTCCGCAAATCGTAGTTCGTAGGCACAAAACTCGACATGTTCCGGGTGTGCAACACCTTCCTCTGTCTGGCACTCGGGTTACTGTGTTCCGATATAACGTCCTCGGGAGTGGCGGGCAGCAGCTGGCGCTGCTTACGCGATCTTCCGTGCCCTCCACTGCCGGCTAGCACCATCTATCGGTAAATTCCGGTTTCATACTTCTACACCTGGTATGTGCATGTGATGCAGTCAACGAACCACGGAAGAGTTTTTCAAGATAATAAAAGTATAAAGTTTACTAAGTATTAAGCAAGCCTAGGCATGCAATTTCGAGTAGAATGAATATTTTTTTATTACTGTAGACGACGATGGTTGCTGACAGTCGAGTCATGATACTACGTAACGGAAACCGATACTGGCTACTTCACTGGCATTAACTTTAATGCCCCTATAAATATGTCAGAGGAGATTACACTGATGATTAAGAAAAAGAAGTCTATCAGGTTTGCCATTATCGCAATTTCTAGTTTCATCGTTTGACTGAGTTGTTCTTATCCAATGCCGAATTAAATTCTATCAAAAGTCAATCCAATTAAATGATGCCATGTCGAATATTCGAACGATATAGAAGTTGACACGTGTAAAATAAAATGAAACAGTGATATCATATACTAAACGAGCACCCGCGTGTGTGGGATATGTGTGTGTGTGTGTGTGTGTGTGAGAGAGAGAGAGAGAGAGAGAGAGAGAGAGAGAGAGAGAGAGAGAGAGAGAGAGAGAGAGAGAGAGAGAGAGAGAAAGAGATTTTATTGTCCGTTCTACGGGTGGTCCAAAAGTGTGGAAACACCTGAATAAAAATTGAATGGCATAATATTTCCAAAAACTAACATTGCAGGTTTGTAATAGGAGTGGGGAAAAATGTTATAGGGCATATGACGATGACGGCCGCCATCTTGAAATCCGCCATCTTGAATGCAACTTTAAAAGTTCAAATGGAAACCATGTCGTATAATACCTCATTTCAATAGGAAATTTTCTCACGAGTTCAACGGTGTGCATAATTTTGCTCTAGCACAAACAGGGACGAAGTTATTACCGTTTTCATGCTTGCTTTATCGTTGCAGGTGACGTAACACAGCATGGGTCTCACGCAGGCAGAACGCATTGAGATCGTGTTGATCTCAGGCGAACGAAGCACGAGGGTGATTCCAGACGATTTTAACCACCGTCACCCAGATAGGGTCCCCATCCATTATGGTACCGTCAGTAAAGTGCTTGCAAAATTTCGTGAAACCGGGACTGTGGCTGATAAACCAAAATCACGATGGCGCCCCTCCTCATTACGGAAATTGTGTTCGTCAGTACCTGGATGTGCAGTTTCCCAACACTTGAATTGGACGACGAGGTGCTGTGGAGTGGCCACCACGTTCCCCAGACCTTACTCCGCTGGATTTCTACCTGTGGGAACATGTCAAAGCCATCGTTTACTTCCTGAAAATTCGAGATATTGTTCACCTTAAGCAACGCATCATTGACGCATGTGCCAGCATTACGCCAGACACTTTACGCAGGGTTTTGCACGAATGGGTATCAAGACTGGCTTTAACTGTAGAACGTGTTAATTACGAACACAATTTCCGGAGTAAACGATGGCCTTGACATATCCCCACAGGTAGAAATCCAGCAAAGTGAGGTCTGGGAAACGTTGTTCGCAGTATCTCATTGCATGCACTAGTTCAGTGGCGTAATTACAAGTTCATTTCTGATGTGGTTAATTTGTTGTTCTTATCGCATTTATTGTATTTATCATTCTTAAGGGATTGTGTTATCATGTAGCAGTTGTCATGGTCACAGCACTGGTGATTTTCTTCTTTGCCCGGCCCCTTTGCTAAACCACTCACTATGTCTCAAATTGGCAAATTGTGGATGCTTTACCATTCTTGCGAGTTGCCTGTGCTTTTGTTTCTATTCTTGAATATCGTACTGCACAAAAATAGTGTATTTGTGTTGGCCAGTTTGCCCAATATTATTTTTGCCGCCGTCTGTACCGTGTACGGGGCCTGTATAAATGTGTTCAATGCTGTGTGGATACCCACCGCAGCAACTCATTAAGTACAGTGCAGTGGAATTCTCTACACAAGAGTATCAAGCTTGCGTTGTCTTGCACCAATGATGTCCAAGGTCGTGAAGACTTTCCAAAACTACCTGCAACTTCTGAGTATCTGCCTTCCGTGATTAAAATTTACATCTGGAGTTCTAGTTGGGCACTCGAATCATCGGATTTGTATAAATTCCAATTCAAGAATTTGTTTCTGTCGCACTTTTCAAAGTCTACAAGTTGTTCTACTTTAAGGTCTACAACAATTTAATTCCATTTCGTGCTTTCACATTCTATGCTGGATGGGGCATCTAATACTTCAATGGCATTGTCAAAAGGTTATTTGATTTTTCTTATTTTCCACAAAATTAATAACGCTACTGCGATTCAACTCGCTTTATGAACTTACAAAGAGAGCAAATAAAGGAAGTTTTCATACAGTAACAATACGTGTATGAGTCACGAGGAAGGAAAGCGTTCGAGGAAAGGAGAGAATTGCATTCCAGGAAAATAAGAGGAAGCTAAGATTAATATTGATAAGGCGCTCACGTTGCAAGCACAATAGGACTTTCTTACGTGTAAGATATTATGCTCAACTTCCGTTCGATTGTTTTATTATTGATTTGCTTTATTTTACTTCGCTTTTTGTGC
Organism: Lepisma saccharinum; assembly: GCF_977018435.1. Lineage (NCBI taxonomy): Eukaryota > Metazoa > Arthropoda > Insecta > Zygentoma > Lepismatidae > Lepisma > Lepisma saccharinum. The sequence goes on from NC_139230.1 coordinate 146,391,970, forward strand.
CACTTTTGGCTAATTTGCGAAGATAAGAATGAGGGATGATATGATCAAATTGATGAATGGACACTAACAAACATCCATGCCCAGGTCGGGATTCGATGTGCTAACCACTCCGCCACGGGGGGCGGCAACTTCCGTTCGAGAAATAGAAAAAGGAAGTTTTCTTAATAAAATGACTGGATAGAAATTTCCGGTATTCGTTAACAAGCTCCAGTAAATAACTTGAAAGAACGTTCATTGTTCTTGATCGCGTATTGCGCAAGAACGTTTCGGTACAATTTTGTAGTTTATTTCTACAAAGCTGCAATTAGTTCAGTATTACGTAAAGCAATGGATGAAGTGAAGATCTTAAAATGAAAATAAATGTGCAGTATTCCCATAACTTACAAGAACAAAGTTTGGAATTCAATATTATCTACTTCCCTACTCGCCAGTATTAGGGGGGGGGGGGCTCTTCCTTTCTTTGCGCTTCGGTTATTTTTCGTCGTGGGCATTGGCAAGAATAACGTCTCACGCAGTTCTCTCTTTATGTACAGTTTTATTTACACATACCTCCCCTACTCCATATATACATCTTTCCTTTACAGATCCAATAAACATGCTCTAAGTTGCCTTTTGCCCCATCACAGAGAAAAATGCACTTCTCAGGACTTCACTCTACGAGCGCACTATTTACCATAGCGCTAACCCGCTCTCGCCGTTTATCACGCAAGAGTCCCTACGCCGTCCTCTCATCAGTGCAGTACATCTTATTTGCGCTACGAGCGCACTATTTAGCATAGCGCTAACCCGCCCCCGCTGTTCATTCGGCAGATGTCCCTAAACATACAGCGCTCACTCTCTGTCTCTCTCTATGCATCCATAAAACTGCGTCAATCCATCGGGCCTTGTATCGGAGTATCAGAGCCGGCAACTTCCTGCGTATCTGAGATATGAGAGAGCGTAACAAGTCGGAACCCGGTATTTATACCTCCGACAAACGACCCGCCCCCAACCACCGGGGCAACGTCCTATTGTTACCGTTCACAGGGAAGCCGTTGGTTTCCCCCGCTGTGGGAGAAAGTCAACCTAGGCAAGAACATTTACAAATAAATATCTTTTACACATATACTTTCCATTTTGCAGCTGTGTGCGTAAAAAACACACAGCATGGGTTAATCAAGACGATAAGAAAAAATTAACTAATGAAATAGATGATGGTTGATTGATTGATTGATTTAGTTTATTTTACTTCGCGTTTTGTGCCACTTTGCTAATTTGCGAAGATGGGGATGAGTGATGAAATGATGAAATTGATAAATGGACATTCACAAACAACCACACCAGAGCGGGATTCGAACCCGGGAAATAGATCATGGAACAAACACAATTGTACATCCGTAACTTAACCGGTGTTCGAACCTGGAATCTCTGGCTACGCTGATCACTTCGTCACGGAGTTAAGAAGCTTAAGGCTGAATACTCAAATTAATCACTATTGGGGGAGGGGGGTAGAAGAATAATTTCCTTTGGTATATTAAATATTTTGCTCATTTCTTGAAAATCGCAAATTTGAATCTTTTTAACTGCATGTAAAAGAAATCTATCAAGAAGTTTCCAGTCGTTGAGTCAGTTTTGAAAACTTTAGTTAGATGGAAATTACAGATGCAATTAGGATTACTGAGAGAGGGACCAACGCTCACCATTCAGCAGTACTGCATAAAGCTCTTGTCACAGATACTCTTTAGTTCTCAGCCAGGTCAGTTCTGAATATGATTCCCTAGCTGATACCCCAAGAGAATCTCTTCTTCATTGGCGGCAAATTAAAGCTTCCGGTATTAGTCTTCACTTCAGTCGATAACACTAGACAAATGACCGACTCTTGAAAGTTTATCAATCGATCAACTTTGCAATCATTTTTGACTCATGAAAAGGAAGACTCCCAATTCTTTATCGAAACTTAGGGCCATAGGGGGCATGGTCCTAGTGGGGATAACTTGATCAGCAGAACGTTTGCCTCCAAGATTCGCCACTAAGTGTACGTAGAGTGCATCACACATATCTTTGCCGTTGCGCACATACCAATTTTCGTTTCGTCTCCCTCTCTCTTAGCATCACGTGTTCTACGCTGCTCGCCAACCTTCGCCATTGTTGCCATATTGTCATTCCATTCCCGGACACACTCGCGCAATCATCATTGAAAACAATTGAATAGCGCTCAAGCTCGCGGTTCACACTGTTCGGCAGGGACGGTAATGTGAAAATATAGCATGACGAAGTGGTTGCTTCTTTTATGCAGTGCATGTTCATTGGCTAGCTAGTAACTAGTGTTGCCAACTGTAATAATGAAGCACAATTTCTGTCATGGAAGGAGAAGGGCAGTTAAAATGACAGAGTTTTGTTTGATTCGAAGCACCATATTTTTATTTCATACTAAGTATTTGACCGGTTTGACGATGTGTGCGTGTATTGCGTGTGTGTATGTGAAAGTGTGTGTTTGTTAATGAACGTTAAATTCCATAATGCCTCCAGTTCTGTCAAAGTTGAAATCAAAAGCCTTGCATAGCCAAGCTCTGAAAATTCACAAATTGTTCATATTTCATAATTTTGGAATTGTTCAAAGGAAATAAATTATGTGGCTCCATGAGCATTTCAACTCTTGGCTCCGGCACGTGTTCTTGTAGAAACTGCATAGAGGAGGCTGTCATTTTTGCTGCTTAATGCGATACATATGGTTTTCTGTGTTAAAATTACCATGCTTTGATGGGTAACAAGTTCATAGCAAAAAAAAAAAAAAAAAAAAAAAAAAAGAAGAAGAAGAAGAAGACGACGACGCTCATCTTATCGTCTAGTGGTAGTATAGGTACTTGTTATTGTTGTGGAAGCCGGCATCGTTTGTAAATGTACAATAAAGGCAACCGACTATCGCCGATCACAGAGAGGCAATAATACTGCCTAAGGAGGAGTGTTGTGGTCCAATTGTCGCGGTTTAACACGTTCGCATGTTATTAGTTCTCAAAGCAGTGGTAGTGTCGGTCGTGTATTATCTGTCGTTGCAGTTCCGTACCAGTGTAGACGGGTTTTGGAAGTGAACAGTTAGAACGTCACCAGTGCATTAATGCAATGAAAAATAATAAAATGTTTATTTTGTTTGAAATCACTCAAATAAGGAATCACTATGAAGAAGTCTTCTTTGCAGCATTTTTTGTAATTTTACGTTATGTGTTAGTTCATATTTTGCGAACTTTTAGTCCATATGTATGTAGCTATATACAAAACCACTTGTTAGTACATATTAATCCTAGGGCCCTGGTATAATGCATGACGTTTAAAACTCAACGTAGACCTGAATTCTCTAATTTTCTTGTTGTACGTAACAGCTGTGATTCGGCGCACTCCAGCGATTTTTCTATCTGCTCCATTAGCAACACTGCTTCTTAAGTTGTGTCGCGCATCGAACGGCAGAAATATACGTGTTGGGCTCTAGACTTGGATACACTTGGTGTATCCAAATGTACATACACCTTTCCAATTTATCAATATTTCTTCATTATAAAATGTAACAATATAATGTTTACACGTTTGGTTTGAGTTGTGTTTTAAGTCCACTTTATGCACAGTAAGGCTAATCGGGACTGGACCTACAGTTTAAAGTGGGATCCGAACCACTTGTGCCTCCACCGGGTATCGAACCCGGGACCCCTTGATTACAAGGCAATGACGCTACCACTGCGCCATAGGGGAGGCCCACTCTTTACACGTATTCTTTGTCTTATCAGTAGTTAATTTAGTGAGAATTTATACTCATAAATCAATACATGTAAAATATGAAATAAAACGTTCAAATATTCCAATTTATAGATTTCTAGATATAGTTTTCATAGGAAAAACGATGGCTGGTTTGAATGCATGAACTAGAATGACTGACCGGTAAGAAATATTCAAAATATTTCCTGAGCTCTTCCATGTCCATCGGGTATCCGGATGGCGTACTGGTAACGCGGTCACTTTGTAATCAAAGGGCACCAGGTTCGATACTCAGTGGAGACACATGGTACAGGGGTTCCGATCGCACTTTAAACTGTAGGTCCAGTCCCGTTGGCCTGTTTAGGCATAAAGTGGGCATCAAATATACAACTTCCATGCCAGTCGCATTCAGGGGGGCAACCTCTAAACGTCGTGAAAGTGGACCACATGCATCACTTGATGCTTCCTACCACACAAGGAATTTAAATAAATGGGACTGCATTTATATAAAATAAAGCAAATTGCTTTCCCCCGTGGGTTACATCTCTCCGTGATGGCACACAGAGTATGTGGCCATCGTGGAGATACAGAGTTCCCGGGTGGGTGGTGAGGGTCCATTCATCAATTTCATCTAGTCATCGCTCATCCTTGTTGTCGCAATTGCTAAACATGGCAGAAAAGCGACGCCAAATAAAAAAAAAATACAAATAGCGGAGATAGCCTGATCAGCACCATGCTCCGGTCGCCCCCAGGTGATTGGGTGAGTCCCAATATCGCTTTTGCTGAATATGGACAGCAGAAATTTCGAGACCATCCACACCAGGAATCGGGCGGTCAGTCACCCTACAGATATTTATATGTATACGAATATATAAAAGTGGATATTGGTTATTGGAACATGATTATTTTAGTTTGGAAAACAAAAACAACAAAAAATCTGGTCTTCTCATAATAAATCGACAATGGTTACCGGCTTTGTTAGCAAGTAACCAGTAGGATTAATACATTTTTGCGAACTGCACCACTGTGTTAATTAATGTTGCATGGATCTCCTAAAATATGGATACTTATCATTTTCATTAATGCCTAAATTGTGGCATGGAATTGTTTCGGTGTCGTCCCTTGGATGTTTTAATGTATAGGATACAAACTAAGCTAATGAGAGTAAAAGCGAGTGATGAAGGATATTCTTGTGGGAGGGTATGTCGTACTACAACCACGTTGCTTCGTTCAAGACTTATTTATGTTATTACGTCAAGGCTGAAACGTACTTTTAACACATTAGCCCAGTCAATAAAGGTTTCATGTCGGGAATAATTCCGTAAAAGCTGAATTTTGGTCAGTTATTAGAACACTAATAGTAGAGCAAAATCCCAAAAGTCCCCGCCCCTCCTCGCGGTGCTTCCCCCTCCCAGCGCCCCCCCCCCCAACTACAATTTCGCGACTATCAGTTATTGACCTATATCTCCATAACCAATGGTCGTAGGTAGGTAATCTTTTTTTAGATTTAATTCCCATAAGTAGGTCTGCCAAAAATATTGTGTTTATTTTTTCGATAATGTTGGTGGTTTTGCCGTAATTTAAAAAATAATCTTCAAAAGGTTATATTTTTCTAGTACTTTTTGAAGTGTTTGCCTTGTAACTTTTGAACAAATTAACTGACAAAAAATTGTTTGGAATAAAAGTTGTAGCCTAGTTTATAAGCTTTAAAACTATATCAGGTTGAATATCTTTTAATGAAAGATGAGTCATAAAACGTGTCTCCAAGTGGAGGACAGCACCAAAAAAGTGTGTAACATTAATATGCCGCCTTCCTTTGGCTTCAGTTAAGCAAGCAAGGGTAATATATACCATTTTATTCAGGTAGAAGATTCCATTAATACTCCTTCAGCTGTTTCTTTAGTATAAAATTGCATTATCTTTTCATGTGTCTTTATCACAGTCCGGCGATTAAGTCCGGAATCATTGACTTTTCGATAAAAGCATGAGACTTGGTAGAATCAATTGTTATGCCACTTAAGACATGTTTAGTCGAGTAGCCAATCGCCACCTGCGTGCTGATGGCCGCCATCTTGAAAAGAGTCCGCCATATTGGATATTTTTTTATTTGATATATCTCAGGAACGGTGACACCTGGCAACTTCAGAATTTTTCAGAAATGCTCCAAATAGTGTAAACTTCCGTAATATATCAATGAATATATTTTTGAAAATTAAAATTGTGGTTTCGTAGAAAAACTCACTATACCTAATACTTTATGTGAATAACTCCGAGTTAAGAGTCTTAATAATTCTCGAACTATACAATAGTATTGTATATTTGGTAACGTTACGAAATGTTTGTTAGAAGACTTTAGATGAACTGAACCCTTAAAATAATATATTTTGTATTTATAAATTTACCTTAAATAACGTTTTTAAGATAAATTCAATTTATATACAACCCAATTTGATTTCTGAAAGTAGAAGTAATTGAAATTCTATTAAATTTGTTTTATTATTTGAAAGAAAAAGCATTCATTGTAATTGATAATACGAAAATACTGACATTTGTTTTACAAAATATTTTGTAATGAATTTCTCCTTACATCGGTTCCCTCTTTGATCAGGTTTTAAATTCAAATCCTTCATATTTGGATAATATAATAAAGGCAAGATTTCGCATTCAACGCCAAACACCTATAGCCTATCCTGGAGCATTCCTGCGCATAACGGAAGAGATGGGGAGAAAGCGAGCAAAGCAGTACACGCTGATGCAAACAGCTGGTAACTGCGTCCCTTTTGCCAGTCCCCGCAATCAAGTTTCCTTGCAAAATTTCATTGTTCGAGCCCCCTTTCGTTCGCTTGCTCCATAGATTCCCATGACAGAATATAGTACTCTGTGCTTGGTTGTAATGGTGTTGAGCGTGAAAAAACCACTGCATATTGCACAAAGTTTTGATGTATAAAAAGAAGTTCATTTCATGAAGGCTCTTTCCCAGGTGAACAATGTGAAGTTCTCTCTCAATGTAAGTTGTTACACTGAAGAGTTTTGGGCTTTTTTAGTTCCTTGCATGCACTAGTCTTCCAAATTGAGATATCTTGAGTCAGGTTCGGTGTTACAATTGACAAGGTATAGCCTACATCCTTATGTAGTTTGTAGAGTACATACGTTTTAGTATGATGGGCATGTACTGTTTTCCTCACATGTCAAGCTTCACTAAATGAATTGTACCAAGTAAGAAGGAATTTTGGTTTGCTCCAGAGTATATACGTAGGCTCCTCCAGTAAGAACACCGCCATGCATTTTAAGGCAGTCATTTCAAGGTGAAGCCTCCCAACATGATGACTCTCTTATAGTCTTCATATAGTTGTGGCTAGCCGGGAACCACTGAACCCAGTTCGATATTTTGAATACATGTATACCTAGGTATGTACGGTACGTATATTCAATATCAATATGCAAAAGTTGGAACTGTAGTGTTTTCAGAAGATTTGCGGTTTTTTGAGTGACCTCAAATTCGTATCACATCATTACAACTTATTTAGTCATTAGGAAACAAAAACAGCAGTGCTGTTACATCACGTGAATTGGTTGAAGTTTGGGTATCCACTCATTCCTATCAACTCATCTAGTTCTTAACGTGTCAGCAACAGGTGGTTTCTTTACTTGCAAGTTCTTAATTCATCAGATCTTGAAGGCTGAAAGGTACTCACTCACTTTCTAGCATTTCTAAACCTGAAAGTTTATGGCTGCAGCAACACAAGCCTTCCATGTGTCCCTATCATGGGCAAAATCAATCCAATCTTTTCCATCCTGACTGATTTCTTTAGATCCATCTCAACGTTATCTCTCTATCTTCGTCTTGGTCTTCCTACAGGTATCTTACCATCAGGTTTTCCAACAAGAATCCTGTAAACTCTCTTTCCTCTCCAATTCGTGCCACGTGTACTGACCACCTAAGTCTTCTTGATTTAATTAGGTCTAATAATACGTATCTGGACATGAATACAAGTTATAGAATTCTAAATAATGTAACCGTCTCCACTCACCTGTCTCCTCATTCCTTTTAGGTCCAAATATTTTTCTAAGTATTTTATGTTCAAATACTCTTTATTTATGTTCCTCTTTTAATGCAATGGACCAAGTTTCACATCCATACAATAATACAGGCAAAATTACTGTTTTTTTTGTTTTGTTTTTTTGTTAATTTTAACTTTGTTTCGTAGATATTATGTGAGAGGATGAAAGTTTATGAAGGTAAATGTGTTGAGCTTATGGCCATCCGGAAATGCGTAGTTATTGGAAAATATCCCAATCGTTTTTACTAGTTTTGGCATGGTTAGAATGGGATATTGTGATCCACTTTTGTCAATATAAGGATGTTAGAATAATAAAATTTCTGTATCATGAAAGAATCTCCAGCACTTATAGCCATAGGGTTGGTATCTTTGTAAGTGCCTTTGTCGTCAACCCAGCTCTGCTGATTTCTGACTGAGGAGTACAGAGCGACAGAGGTCCTTGGATACGTCAATGGCTGACAATGTATGTAAGTCTTTGCTGGTGATAACTAGAGAGAAATCATAAAATATGCGCCAAGTTAACAGCGAACTGGACGTTACAAGTGTTGAATGGAAAAATCTTGCCTCCACTACATTATGCGAATCTGAAGGATACGATTTTGAGATCTGATCAAAGAATGGAAACAAACTTATGAAAAATTCATAGCAAAATATTTTTTAAATAATTTTCACTATATTTGTATCATCAGTTACAATGGAAATGTGTTTTTCTTTCATTCATATTTTCAGAAATCAAATTTGGTTATATATATCTTGTATTTCTCCCAAAAAGGTTATTTGAAGTAAATTGATAAATACAAAAAAAAATACTATTTTAAGGGTGTAGTTCGTCTAAAGTCGTCAAACAAACATCTTGTAACGTTACCAAATATACAATACTATTGTATGGTTCGAGAATTATTAAGACTTTTAACTCTGAGTTATTCACATAAAGTATGTGACGTCCGCCTAGATACACAGTATTGACCACTCCGATTGGTATTCTGGAAGACGCGCATTCACGGATAAAGATGTTATAATGTCAACACAAATGATGTATAATCCAAGCAAGCACGCACAAATCACAAAAAAAACTGCTTCGTTCTCGCGTTGCATGAAACTAGGAGGATACTAGCATTATTAATGCAAACGACAAAGAAGCAAAGAGCCCTTATACAGTGCGTCCATTTCGATCTTCAGCCGAGAGATCGGGAGAAGCCTGGCGGGCGGCGCTGGCGGAGATGCCGACATTTGCGGCCTGTAATGGCCGCTTATTTTTATGGACATATGCAGACATTTATATAAATATTGCAAAACGAGCACTAACCTGTGTTATAATTTATCGTCTGTAATTCATCCAAGTTCTGCCCTTATATACACAAAAAAAAAACGCTTTAGAAACGATGTTAAGAGCCACACATAATAAAACATTTTAATCATAGTTTTGACCAGTAATGTCCTGCTTAAGTTTATATCCTTGAAAGAGTTTTGTGCCGATGGGGATCGTTTGGAGGTTTCCAATGTGCAACACTGTATCAAGATTACGCTGTAGACGAAACCGTTAAAAGTCAATGGTTTTCCGTGAGCTTCCTTGCAATCCGAAATCTCCGAGCTCGAGTTTTTCGTTCCTTTCACGACAGAGCTGTGAATATAGTGGCGAGCAGATGTAAACCAAGAGCGTGTTAATTTCGTACTGTGCGCAAGAGTGTTATTATTGGTTACTTGCCGTTACTTGTTTGTGTTATTGCAATGTGTATGTGTGTTGTGTCAGTGAGAGGATTGGAATGCCAGTCGCAAGGTTCACGTTACGAGGGGTCTGATAAGTTCTCGGCCCGACCCAGAAGGACTTTAGCTACAGGCACGAAAGTTTCAGGCTATTCAACGTATTCTCCCCGAAAGTCTACACACTTGGCACTTGGTGGATATCAGTTTGAACAACTCTTATAACACAGGTTAGTGCTCGTTTTGCAATATTTATATAAATGTCTGCATATGTCCATAAATATAAGCGGGCATTACAGGCCGCAAATGTCGGCATCTCCGTCAGCGCCGCCCGCCACGCTTCTCCCGATCTCTCGGCTGAAGATCGAAATGGACGCACGGTACAAGGGACCGAACGGGAATGTCCGAAGGACGCCGTTAAGTATACATAGCACAATTGGTTTTGCGATTAATTAATCTGAATCCCCTTTCAAAATACAATTCCTCCCACTTTGCTGTTCTTATTCTCCTTACTTATGCTTGTTACTGGCCCTTACTCAATTGTGCATGCTTGCATTAAGTGTACACAATAAGCATTTCATTTATTTAAACAAGAGTAATCATATATGCACGGCAATAATTAACCTAATACCTAACCTACACTACATAATGCTCTACAAATACGGAACCTTGATATCGCATTTTTATTTATATTTCCAGGTTTCGTCACAGTTACCAGGTGGTTCTTCAATGAAGTAAACAGGTGTTTTAATTTTAATAACACAACCTATTTATTGCAAGCATTTTACGTGAAACAACCAAACTTTAAACAACTCTATAAACGGGTTGCACAAATTTTTAATTATTCAAAATGCACAATCTTCAATAAACATTTGCATCAACAATCACTAATTTTTTTTTAACATAATCATGCTCGCGCAGCATCAAATAAAAAATATCCAATATGGCGGACTTTTCAAGATGGCGGCCATCAGCACGCAGATGGCGAGTGGCTACTCGACTGAACATGTCTTAAGTGGAATAACAATTGATTCTACCAAGTCTCATGCTTTTATCGAAAAGTCAATGATTCCGGACTTAACCGCCGGACTGTGATAAAGACACACTTTTTTGGTGCTGTCCTCCATTTGGAGACACATTTTATGGCGCATCTTTCATTAAAATATATTAAAACTGATATCGTTTTAAAGCTTATAAATTAGACTACAACTTTTATTCCAAACAATTTTTTTGTCATTTAATCTGTTCAAAAGTTACAAGGCAAACACTTCAGAAAGTACTAGAAAAAAATAACTTTTTGAAGATTATTTTTTAATTTACGGCAAAACCACCCACATTATCGAAAAATTAAACAAAATATTTTTTGCAGCCCACCTTATGGGTTTGGTTTGGTTTGATATTTTAAGTCCACTTTATGCACAGTAAGGCTAATCGGGACTGGACCTACAGTTTAAAGTGGGATCCGAACCACTATGTGCCTCTACCGGGTATCGAACCCGGGACACCATCTTATGGGGATTAAAAAAAACCTGCGTACGACCATTGGAGGCGCTCTTGCGATGCTGCCAAACCAACTGCTAGCGGAAGGGGAACACACAGAATTCGTTGTCCAATATTCAACATTTTATATATAATGCATGCACCTGATATTTGAGAGCAATGAAATATGTAGTGAAGAATTCTACACAGGATTATGTCATATCACTGCAGCATATAAGAGAAACTCGTACCTGGAAGAAGTTTGAAGGAATTTATTTATTAGAAAGGAACTACAAGGTCATCATCATCATCGCTCGTTTCTGTTTTCTGGAATGTTTCCCAGGAGATTTGAATAGGGGGTCACCGATTTATGTGGTAGATACTTTACCCTCTTTTGTAATACACAACACAATATGCACACATACACCACACGCTTTAGCCGTAAGTTCTCGACTGAGAAAACATTGATTCAGCACGCAATTCTTCCGACGCCATTTCCGTGAAGTAAGAATACACTTTAAAACTAAAATGTCTGTCTTGTGAACGTAATATTTTACCCTTGGTGCCTGTACTACTGGTACTAGGTTTGGAGAGGGACATTACGCGTATTAATTTGATTTGATTTGTTTTACTTTGCTTTTCTGTCACTTTTGGCTAACTGCGAAGATGGGAATGAGTGATATAATGAAACTGATGAATGGACATTCATAAACATCCATGTCCAGGCCGGGACTCAAACCCGGGACTTCTTGCGCGCAAGAAAAAATACAGAACACGGCGTTTAATTTGCGCGCCGCAGTTTCCTAACTGTACAACGTTGCACTCCTGCCATTGGCTGGTCGCCAAGGACACGCTCTCAGTAGCTCCGCCCGATATCGCTTCTAAAAACGTGCGTCGTATAGTAGTGTTCTAACAGATGACCAAAATTCAGCTTTTACGGAATTATTCCCGACATTGTCTTTTTTTTTTTTTTTTTTTTTGTCCTTCATTGACTGGGCTACATTCCGTAAATATTTATACGATGTACTCATTCGAAGGCCTGTGAATCTACACGGAATGCTTGACATTTGTAGGCCTAGTACGTTTCTTAATTTATTTCTATACTACTGTGCGAGTCTAACTACACGTTTGATCGCATGTTGTGCTGACAAAATTTGATTTACGGTGAAGAGAATAGTGGAATTTGAAAGATCACATTACCAAGATGGTGGTGCTCAGTGTAGAGTAGCAAGTTGCTGGAAACTGGAAACATCAACGAAGGTAGGACTCTTAGCAGCACTGACTCACCCGCAACTGAAAGATTGTGAAAACTCACACATCACAGACCAGCAAAATCGACTCAATGTATTTCTCGTGTTTTGCGATGAGGGTGCTACAATTCAAGATGCTACTTGTGATTTTTCAAAACTTTGTTACTTAGCGTTCCTTATCTGCCACTTCTGACTAATCGCGGCGATGAGGATGAGACATAATATGATGGAATTTGATGAAGGGACACTCACAACGAACACTCCAGCCGGGATTCGAATCCAAGACCCCTGGCGTAGTAACGCATTGTGCTAGCCACTTCGCCATGGAGGTTGGCTCAAAAGGATATTGACGTAATTTCTGTGTTCATGTTCTGTAGTTAAGTTATAATGCTGATGTCTCTTATACATGGATGCAAAGGAGGGCAGATCGAAGTAAGACCTACTCTTTGTTCCTGATCTTAAAAATTTTTCCACAGAGAAATTAGTGTGAGTGAAAAGTTATAAATCCATTCTACGTTGGTAATATTTAAAAAGTTTAAAGCCGCGCTTTCAGACCGAAGTGATAAGTGGCACGCGATACAGTGGTTTGAAAACCAACCAACTAATCGCTTCCTCTAACAGAGTAGCAACGTGACATGCCACATAAGCTTGTGCTTGTTTGGGTCGTTGTCCAAATATCACATTTCTAGCTTCAAAACTAAGAGACTTCAATGTATCGACCATCTACTGCTGGTTTACTAAAATTTCTCTATTAGGTTAAATTATAATTAACATGAGCAGTCATCATATCAAATACAGCATTTCTTGTGCGAGAAATAAAGTTGAATATGGTGGCTACCTCTTCCATTTAACATAATAAAATAACCACTTTCTCCGACGCGACTCGTCCAACCCAATACTCCGACCACATGAAAAGGTCGGGTCTATAGGTGTGGCCCAGCAGGTGCAGGACACTATCTTCCGCGACCGCCCTGTAATCAGGAGTTCCCAGATTCGAACCCTGGTGAAGGCATTTTGCACAATGGTTCGGATCCCACTTTAAACTGTATGCTGAGTCCCGAATAGCCTACCTGAGCACAAAGTGGACTTAAAACAAACTATGACACTATCTGGAAGTAATACGTGCCGCTTCGGTGTGGAATCTCCCTAACGGAGCTTTCTGGCCGAAATGATAAGCAACAAATGACAAGCTACCAGCGATGAGCGATAATTACGTATCACTGGGAACGAACCTTCAGAAATAAATGCAATCTTTCGTACAGTTGAAGTTCTGATTCGAACGCCAGTTCGGTATCTTTGACACAGCTCGAGAGGAAGCCGACCGGACAAGTATCTGGTTTAGAGCCAGCACCTATTTTTCTGAGAAGCGCGGTTGTCACTTTTACCTGCGGTGTTATAGACATCCAACACGAACTGCGACGACGTTACACTCCCAAGGTCTCAATTGTTAAAGAAAAATAATAGCACAATAACACAACCTAGCAAAGATAACTGCAATCTTACGTTATGAAATCTCTAAAGAAACTGATTTGGCAACATCTCATTTACTCCACGTGGACTTGACAAGTACTGTCAGTTCCTAAAACGAACGCTATTGGTGGGAAAGATTTGAGGGGAGGATATACTGGGTTCCACATGGACTTGACATATGGTTGTCAAGATGGAAATGGTCTTTCGGAACTTTCTTTGAAGTGGCGTTCGAATCAGGACTTCAATTTTACCGCAGTGGCACGATAAGCCGCACATGTTACACGGGCTGGCCGTTGTCGCCGCTCTTTCTCTCTCTCGCAGTGAATGCCTTTTTACAGACTGGAGGGGTCCGTATCGCTTTTTTATCAATTCAATGTGAAACTCCGCGTCCCTTGTTTGTCTCCCGGGTTCGATACCCATTTTAAACTATAGATCCAGTCCCAATTAGCCTACTGTGCATAAAGTGGACTTAAGACTGTATATCATGGAAAGGCCTTTTCCGAATTCGCCTTTCTTCTGCCGATAGAGCGCGCACAGGGTTTACACCACCAGATGTTTTGTCCAGGAGCGCTTCGCGAGGCCCTCAAGAACACGCCTCCTCCGGTACGCGGGCAGTTAGTGATTGACAGGTCGTAAAACCCTTGTCAATTCTTTCCTCAGACATGTCCTAGGTTTTGCTGTTCGGGTCGATTGGCATCTTCATTGCCAAAAGCTGATCTTACCATTTCGTGTCAAAAGTCCAGACGATAATATAGAGTCCTGCAGCAACAATATGTGGCTTGTAACATACGTAATTGTGGAAGCTTCTCTTCAACGAATAAGGAGTCCCAGTAGTCTACTATTTGACCTCCGGGGCGAGGTAGTTAGCACAGCTCGCTACGACAGCAGGGGTCCCGGGTTCGAATCACGAGTAAGACATGGATGTTTATGTTCTGAATGTGAATGTTAAAAAATATGGAACTGAGTAAATACTGATATATGAGAAAAGCAGATAAAATATGACATCGGACTGCCACGTAGTAAACCCAGGTTTCGATTCTCAGTGTGAATGATTTCAAGCGGAAAATTTTCCAACATTATCCTTGCATAAAACCGACTCTGTGAATGTATTTGATCTATTTTTATAAAACTTTCACTGATACGCAATATATGCGCTAATTTAATCAAACTTGCATATTTTAATTAATATTAGGTATAAAGCAAAATATGGCCATTTAATACCATGTGGTCCAAAAAGATATTAATTGAGAAAATGGTCAACTTTTTCTATTTATATAGCCTATATTTTTGTTGTTGTAACCCCTATGCAAGGGTAGTATTTTCCTTTATATGACTTCGTTTAAAAATTGCGGCCCTGTTTGACTTATGATTTGCGGCATTTGTAGACAGTTGCGGTAATTATGATAACTCATCTAAGAAAAATGATAGCTTGGGTAAAAAACATTGTTTTCAGTACATTTCAAGCTACATTGTATGTTTCGCGTATTTTTTCAACATACTGATTTTGACCAAAATTCAAAGTTTAGGATATTTTTATTAGGGAAGTTATGTAATATCAGAGTATTTCGGCTGAATTACTGTTATAGCTCTTTGATCGTTTCTTGATTCTCTTTTTCAAAATTTTGAGCCCAGATGTCTCCGATCGGGGAGCTAAAAAAATTGATATTTACAGCGTAAAGATTACTCTATGACTGGTACCTGTGAAACAAAAAAATCCAGATTGATATTTCATGGATAACAAACCTACAACAGGGGAGAGATTGGTCAAAAACAGGCATTTTACATTATTATTTACAAAGAAATGTTTGCTTTTTAATAATCATGTAATTAGAGTTATTGTGTTTATTAATTACATCCTGCGAATGGCGTAATTTGTCCGTTAGTACTGTTACGAATTAAATTTTCCTTTTTCTTTATCCCATTAGTTATGAAGAACTTCATCCCGGCTCGACAAATGTCACAAGGTCTTCAAACTAGAAAATAGACTGCTTTATGCCAAATTTAAGTCAGATTACGTGTCAGTAAGCAGTTTTTTTACCTGTCTAGACCCCTACTTCAACTGCGACATTTGTCCGAAGGGGAAGTTTACCGATTCTGGCCTATGTTAACTTATTCTTTATAGAATTACAACAAAATTGGTTGCTTTGTTATTTTATTGTAATTTTGAAAAATCCAATTATGTATAAAAAGATGTTTTGTTACTATAATTAACTACTTGTATTTGAAAGAAATTGGTAAAGCCACCCACCTGCATTATGCAATGTGTTTTGATGGTGTATTGGTGGGTGGGTGGTGGTGGCTCTTTGCATATTCACAGTCTCGCTTATTTATAGACGCGATGCAAATCGTCTCTATGCTCCCACGTAGTTATATAGTAGAGTCCCTTGTACGTAGATGCAGCCCATGCAGTGGGAGAATCCACTTTCCTCACCCTCTCCTCCGGGAATCGAACGGCAGTCAACCTCTCCTATCGACTGTCTTTATCCTCCCAAAAATAATTTCCGAAATAAATTATGACCGATTTTGAATCAGGTGCAACACAAACAACATTGGAGATATTGAATCGGTAGAGAAAACCCGATTTGTAGGTTGTAAACTTATATTGGCTCCCGAGCGTTCGTGTATATAAACACAACCCCCACCCACCACCCCCAAATTTTTATAATTCTCGGCATTGAATTAATAATGGAGGTTAGTATATTGAATCTTTAACCCGAAATTCATTATAAAATTTTAAAATGAATTCTTAATGATTTATTGATTTGGTGTTTTAAGTCCACTTTATGCACAGTAAGGCTAATCGGGACTGGGCCAGGCATGTAACCCGGGATCCCTTGATTACAAGGCGACGACGCTACCACTGCGCCATCGAGGATGCTCAATTTTTAATGGGGATGTAATTCAAATTATTAATATTACAAAAGCCTCCCCGCTATTTATTCCATCCTGTTTAATGATTACGAAAGATTGTTGTTTCAATTTAGCATGTAGAAGGATTCGAACAGGTGTACCAGCCAGATTAAATCGGCGTTATCTTCCAACGTTTTGAGCACATACATAGCAACATCATCTCATCCCTGAAGATGAGAGCAATGTATACGATGGAAGCTAACGTCGATTGACGTCGCCAGGAAAGCTACAACTCCTATGTAGAAGGGTGGAAATACAAACGAGTTGGATGAGATAATTGAGGAAATTAATGAATGATAAGTCTGATGAGATGGAGGCCAAAAAATATATATATATACATAAGAAGATAAAGTGCCTACTGGCAAGAGCTAAATATAATAAGATATTAGATGGAAAATACAAAAATTGATTTAGTAATAATTAGAGGTTATTGTAAGCGTAAAACATTGATGAATGAAAAATATGTTTTGATATGTTTAATAAGTTATGATTAGGGTGCGGATTTATAGGCAATTTTTTCTATCTATCTATCTATCAATCAATCAATCATATGTTTTGTCACTGCTTTTTACCTACTAACTATTCATACTGTGCTTCAAAAGCTGCTTACTTTTAGGGATATTTGATATCGAAGCAACACGCGACAAGCGACACGTGTCTCTTGGTAACTGGCTCTCAGTAATAAACGCAATCAACCATTCAGCTTGTGTTGTCTGTTGCTTGTGTGTCCCTAGGACTGAGTTATTTTTCATACCATCCATCTTATCGCCCTTGTCTGTTGTTCGCGCATGCACAGTGAATATTTTGCTTTAGACGGCGTGAAATATCCATGTCGCTTGATTGAACGCAGGTTTGTGTGACATGTTATCCTACAGCTGTGTGAAACGTGACAGGAACTGTTAATTTAAAGGAATGCCTTTCTCATTGTACATTGCATGAAATGAAACTGTGTATTTTCAGAATGTTGAAATTACTAAAGGACAGGGGTTCGAGGCTGAGAGCTTGAGTATAAATTCCACGTAAGTAGGGGTAGTTAAAGTGTTTGTTTAATCGGGTTGGCCTGGATCTCAGGATACCAAGAATATAATGTTGAGGATTGCCTGCACTGCCCTAAGTCCTAGCTTGGCTACCTTAGTAATATTAGACGAACATTGATTGGATTGTTCTCTAGACGAACCAGTATCTTTTTATCTTCGTATATTAAAAACAATAACTACTATATTCAAGGTCTGGTGTTCAAATTTCCTGCCGATCGGAAGTATTCTGGTGGGAAATAAATATTTACAGTCTAACTTATAAACAGTGGGTGGATTTTCTTTACACCTACCATGAGATGGGTTGATACCCCGACTACTGGAGAGGGATAGAGGAGTTTCTAGGATCGCAAACCATTTCCGAAAATAAAATGGTCGCTACGCTGCGCCGCTGTTATTGTTGTTAGTTTTATGACAGTTTTGCCATTCGCCAGCTTTACTGATCTTCAAATTTAACAAGTATTATTTATATATTTTATTCAATTTCTGTTATTTAGCGTCATTTTTTAGCCAACTTTGGCTAATCGCGATGATGATGATGAAGGGACGCCACCAAGGTCTAGTATATTATTGTTGTTTTATTTAATGAGTTTTAATTGTTTCATCATTTCACAATTTGTAATATGTAAATATCATAAACCATTGCATAAGAAGAAAGTATCGAAAGACACGCATAAAATGTCGGTTCTTAGTAGTGCGGGGGAAAGGGAGGCACCAAACGACAATCCTGCCCAGCGACTGATCTATGGGGCTGGTTTCAACTCGTGAACCTCCTAGAACGGAATTCGCCTGATTATGTGAAATTACGGCGCACAGGTTCACAGTTGACACTTACGATTCATCTTTATGATTGTAATTTCGATTATGATAATCTGTAAATAATGAAGTAGATAAATAACGTTCAGGTATGTTTAAAGTAGTCGAGACCCAGAGTATGAAATACTAATGAAAAAAATGAAACCTGCAGAAATGAGGTAACGGCGAGGAAGAAGAAAGATCATCCGTGTTAGATGTAGTGAAACAGCAGTATTTGTTGGTGTTTACCATAAATGTGGAAGAACTGCGCAATTAACATAAAATTTCTTGCCCGATCATTTAGCCATACCATAGAGGTGTACCATTAAAATTCCTTTGAATTATTATTACTTTTCAAACAATGTATTTATATTTATTTATTTCGTCTTCTTTTACATGGCGAAGTTAAGGCTGTGGAGCCTTTTCTTCCACTTGACCATGTTTACAAAAAAAATGAATGTGAAATAATTAAAATATTGAAAGAGAAAGAAAAAAAAAATATAAAATCAAAAGCTGCTTACTTTTAGGGATATTTGTTATCGAAGCAACACGCGACAAGCGACACGTGTCTCTTGGTAACTGGCTCTCAGTAATAAATGCAATCAACCATTCAGCTTGTGTTGTCTGTTGCTTGTGTGTCCCTAGGACTGAGTTCTTTTCCATACCGTCCATCGTGTCGCCCTGGCCTGTTGTTCGCGCATGCACAGTGAATATTTTGCTTCAGACGGCGTGAAATATCCGTGTCGCTTGAGGATTTCACCAATTGAACGCAGGCTTGTGTGACATGTTATTCTACAGCTGTGTGAAACGTAGCTGTTGACTGGATTGTTCTCTAGACGTATGTGTCCCTTGTCACTTCGGTCTGCAGCTACATTGAGAAACGTTGCTGTTGACTGGCTCGTTCCCAAGCGACACGGAACATTCACATCAAGCAACAAGAGCCTATTCAGTTTAAAGCAAAACATGAACGAACAACAAACAGAGTCGACATGATACACGATATTGAGAGAAAGTCCCAGTCCGAGCGACATGCGACACGAGAAGCTTATTTCAGTCATGAACAAGCTATGAAGATGTAATTGAATTCATTGTCACTCGCCCTCTTAGGGAGAACTCACACCGAAGCGACACGCAACATATGTCGCTTGGGAACGAGCCAATCAGCAGCAACGTTTCACACCGTAGCGACATGGCAGGCCGCACATGCCTACGCTCGATTGGCGAAATTCTCAAGCGACACGTGTCGCCGGTCACTTGTCGTTCCGGTGTGTTTTCTCCCTCCATCACGATTAATGTATTCACATAATATCCAAAGTAAAATATTAATGAAACTAGAATTAAAAAAATTGCAAGATGTAGGTTCCATTATTATAACATAACATTATATATAGTATAATTGAATGTGCAGTGAATTATTTTTAAAATTTAAATATCTACCTTCAGCATAGTTGTCTTACCTCTTTATGAAATATATCGGTGTTCTCTAAATGTGAATGTATTGCCCAAGCGTGTTCTTTGTATAGACACAAATTGTATTTTTAAAATGCGTTGAAGTTAATGTGACTATAATTGAAATTATATTCAGAGATCGAGACGAAAACGAGAGAGCGTTTACTTAACCCGGGACAAGAACAAGAACAGTTTGAAAGAGGACCAGACTGACTGTCTGACTTCCTCTCGCTGTAATTTCTGTAGGGCCTCCCAAGGCATGTATCTAGAAATACACCGAACCAAGTGTGTCAGGAAAAATAATAATATGATGTTTAAGTTAAAATTATATTATTATCACATAAATAGGTAAAAAGATCGAATAACAGCACGTATTCGTTATCTAGCTTACCTAAGATCGGCATAATTTGCATAAAAACAAGTGCCGTGGCAAAGAAATTCATTTCAAATTGATGAGGAATTGAATATTTATTGAATAAAAGAGAATGTTAGAGATCCGGTTAGCGAAAAGTAAAGTTCCTGATTAATATTTTATGCATATTGTTATAAATAGTAGCGTGCAAGCATAAATCTTTGGTACTGTCCTTCTAATCCTTCTAAGCCCCCTAATTCCAATCTTTATTCCAATAAGTTCAAAGAGTGGGCCTCCTCGATGGCGCAGTGGTATCGTCGTTGCCTTGTAATCAAGGGGTCCTGGGTTGGATACCCGGTGGAGGCAAGTAGTGGTTTGGATCTCACCTTAAACTGTAAGTCCAGTCCCGATTAGACTTTCTGTGCAAAACGTGGACTTAAAAACAACAAATCAATCAATCAGTTTAAAGAAATTTATAACCATCGATTATGTAATAAATGCTACACAAGTATATTTTCATTATTTAATTTTTGCACTTGGTAAGTCTTTCTTGGGGAGGGCTCCGGACCCCTCCCCAAATAAGTCCTTGAGTTTCCCTGGAATTAGTAGTAATTATCTCGACTTGTATTCAAGGGGTCTCACGTTCGATCCCCGGTAGAACTACACAGTGGTCTGGATCCCACTTTATCCTGTAGGCCCAGTCCCGATTACCCTATTTGAGCATGTAATTGACTTAAAACAAATTTAATTTTGCTATAATTTATGTAAGATTCAATTGGGACAGTCTCTGTATTAATGTATTTATACTTTTGGAAAATAGTAATAAGACAAATGAAAACACAATGAAAAAACAGCTGGGTGACGGAAGTCAACTTTGGATTTTCCGAAATGGTCGTAGCACGGTCAAAAGCCGCCCCCAAGGGAAAAGACAATGCCAAGGGTAGAAGAAGTAATCCAAGCCACGCCCACAGTAGTAAAACCTGGTCAGAGTCATCTATCGGCAGACGGCTGAACTTGTAGGATTTGAAAATAACCTCGCCAGCCGATGGCCAGCCTCGCCACGGCTCGAATAAAGCCATTCTCAAAGGTGTTTGAAAATGCATATCAATGTTTGCAATGGCGTATTGTCACAATGGGCCTCTCAATTTGAAAAACAAAAAAATCAGTTTACTCAGGAAGGGTGCAAGAAAGCCTTGCAAGGTTTAATTTTTACAGTAACTTAGAATCGGGCTCTATACGCCGATACAAAAACTGAGATATTTGACAGCTAATATCTATTAAAATATGGAAGTGATAAAAAAATTTCGATAATCACTGTTAAGATTCATCCTTTCTGATCAATTCACCACAAAGCTCATTCAAATGCCTCAAATAGTTTTCGAGTAAAAGTGTTCTGAATGAAGGTCTGTTTTTCCGCTGCCCATGATATGGCCTCCAGTCTGTAAAGGAGTATTCCATGTGTATGTGCGACCAACAAAACGAGGCGACAAAGATGCACGGTATTGATTGATTGATTTGGTTTATTTCTCTTCGCTTTTCTGCCACTTCGGGCTAATCGCGAATATGAGGATGATATTGATGAAAGGACAATGGCAAACACACGTGGACACAACACAATACAAGCCCCACAGGGTTCAGTCGCCAGAGCTTCGTCAGTCTGAAAAATGAAGTCCAGGGTATACTACATGGAATGATGGAAGAGATGGTTATATTTGGGTGTCTTTGGGAGTCTTCAGAAAGTGTACCGCGCACAGTATTGAGAAAAGGGCACAGTTCGAGTGATACTCAAGCGATGTACAGTAAGGAAGTTTGCACTTATTTATGAAGGTTCGTTTCCAAGTGACACTTTCGCTTGTCACTTCGAACTGAAAACTCCTGCTGAAAGAAACGCTACACGTGGCATGTCGTGTAGCACGTCACTTGAAACCGCACCTCAAGAAGTTAATGCAGACCAATGCAACATGTCTAGTCTTTCCGGGTCGTTTCCAAGTCCACTTTATGCTCAGATAGGCTAATCGAGACTGAACATACAATGTAAAATGGGATCCGAACCACTATGTGCCTCGAACGGGGATCGAACCCTATAAATACGAAGGGGTACAACGTTAACAGGTTCCTCATACCGTACCGGCTAGCGCTAGTAATCCTGAGATCACGGGTTCGATTCCCGACAGGAGCACAGCGCAGTGGTTGGGATCCCACTTTAAACTGTAGGCCCAACTCAGATTAGCTCATTAGAGAATAAAATGGGACTTCCAAATTCTTCCCCTAACTTTTTTTCGGGGGGTGGTAGCGTTAACCAGTCAAGTAACCTTCAGAATAAAGCCAACTACGTTCATAATGTAGCCCATGAAATGAATAGCAGAAATAAGTAGCGAGACTGTGCTGGAAAATAGGGTACATTACCGAAACAGGTTTTTAAAAATCAATAAAAAAACGAAGCTTGTCGAGACCAAACCGAAACTATCGGTTTTGTTCTTCACTCAAAACATTACTTGTTCCGACATAGAAAGTGTTGTTATTTGTTACATCATCTGTACTTCGTTCATCGTAATTTGCAAAGTTAGTGCGCTAGTGGCTTTTTTAAAACTGCAAAGCAAGAGTTCGTAGCATTGAAACAAGGTATCCAGCCGAAAAAAAAAAATATGTTAAAAAGGGTGTTTCCCTTAATGGCCTTTATACAATGTGAAACACACTTTATATGTTGCTTACACAGAGTGTTTCAAAAGTCGTGCAACCCTAATTTTGAGTAATTATAATATGAAAACTGTGAGATATATTCTCACCGGGTTATCTGCATTATCAAGGTTCGAACATTGCGATGCGATATTTTGAAATAATTTTGATTGAGAGTTTGTTCCATACACGAAATTTTAGGAATTTGTTATTGGCTTAAACCAAGAGTAATCTCCAAGAATGGCAATTTCGTGAGAGAAAAGGGGACAAGGAATAATCGCAGGGTTACACTTCTAAGTTTGGTTCTTGTGACATGCTAATTGTGGTTTGCTTCCAACAGGGGTCTTGTGCGCAGCACTTAATGGATTTAAGAATAGATATTTTGTAGGTGAAGTCAAGAAGTTACATTTTAGTGGCATATGTTGGTTAGCAACACTAGCAGTCGACTTCATGCATCAGTCATGCACATCTTCAAGTTTTGAATCAGTAAACCTTGCCAAGTTTTATATTTCTTGCACGAATAACAGTGTAGCTTGCTAAGAAGCTTACAAATCTGAAATCAGTAAAACGTTCTATTAACTGAAACCGTGTGTTTCTGTTAACTCGAAATTTACAGTGTACTGAAAGAGACTACTGTTATGCAAGAAGTATGGGTGTTCAATGCGTAATTGTATATATTACTAAAAATAATGTTGTGCAAATAACATAACGTAGCATAAGACGAAGTTGTTTTTTAAATGCTTTCTTTGAATTTGTTTCCTTCGAGGCAATAGTTTCAATCAACCATTTGCTTGCACATCTCTGAACACGAACACTTTCAAGACATAACACTTCAGTTGTACAGCGCAAATAAAAGCGCTGAGATGTTCTTTGATGACGTCAGATGACTATAAATTGCTGCAAATGACATGACATTTTCAGCTTCTGTTGCCTAGTAACCCACGTTATCAAGACTGGGAAGAGAAGAAAGTTCACATCTTCCAACCATCAAAACATTCAGACATATCATCCATTATTCTTGTGTGCGGTAACAAATACACCCCACCCGCTTCCACCCCACATACATAAATAACATATTTGGAATACATACGTATTTAGCCCTATTGAAAGTCAAAGCATTTACTAGAATATAGCCATTTGGAGTAGTCTAATATAATACACTGCATCTTCTGCATAATGATTAGACAAAATAGTAAGATGCCAAAAACAATATGTGTAAGTCATATAACACATAGTATTTTACATATTTATAATATAAATGTCATTACTTTGTTTGGAATTATGAGTCTTCCTGTTTCCTTTACCTTCTCAAAATACAGGAGGATCGTTCTCGATTATCGTCAAATAAACTTCACTTCTTTGTACACAGAAGCTTTTGCTTGCATCTAGTAACTGAAACTGTATGTATATCTCTATAGGTTAATCCCAACGATGAGGATGACGGTAGATGGAAGTGATGAATGCAGCGAAACATACACGCCCAGACCAGAACTCCAAACACAAAACATTCGGCCGGAAAATCATGACTCGAACACAAAATGCGCATACAAAGTAGCTATTCGAAATCATATAGGTTACTAGAGTCTTTACCGCTACAGATAATGCACATATATACAAGGTGTTCACAAAGCCCCTCCCACTTTATTCTAAGATGTTTGTGAACACCCTGTATATTTCCACTGAGTGTTACCGTGTGATACTCTTTCAACAGCCAGAGAAAGAATTTAGGGGGATAAAACTAGAAGAAATTGCATTGAGATTTCATCTAAATGGTTTTGATCAATACTATATTTAGACATCAAACTGGTTTCCTTCTATTTGAAATGCGATGTCTCACTTAAGCAGCAGGATTGACAGATGAGCGACAGAATTTCAAATTAGTTTCGATACAATCTGAACTACAGAAACATTTCGCATCCCACCGCTTAATCATTTTGTGTAAACACTAGAGAAACACAGAATATACAAGCCAATGTGCTGAGTTTTCACTTTCATTGGAAGTGAGTACTACTTTGAACAAATCTATTTCATCTGAGCGCCAACAATAAAAGGGGGGAGGTCGAGGAAGTTGTTATACACTTAATACTTCTTAGGAGTTCATAGTATAGTGCTTTAGTTCCTGCGTTCTATCTTCAACCATTCTGGGCCGAAATTTATCCAAGAACTTTGGAATTAGAAAATTTACATTTTGGGCAAAAACAAGTAACAGCGGTTGCGGTTGAACAAAGAATGTAAATTTATAAAACAACAACTCACATCGAGCATTTTTCTGGTCCATGCTATTCCATTCTCGGCCAATGTATCCAAATATTTATGTCTAACTTAATCGAAGATGATATGCAGGGGTTAAACATGTTTATATTCTCCACGCAAATGCGTTTTTGATTTCATTTTATTATTGTTATTTAGCGTCATTCATATGTCACTTCTGGCTAATCGCGACAACGAGGATGAGTGACGATATGATGACATTGATGAAGGACACTCAAAGAAGACTCATGCTCAAGCTGAGATCCGAACCCGGGACCCCTGGCGTCGTAGCTCTCAAGTGCGATTTTCTATCGTCCGACATGCTATATTGATTGCTAAAAGAAGGCACCATAATGTCGAGGAGCATTTCGCCAAAATTTGCATGGTTATAAAATAAAAGCACACAATACCGAGGATGGGAGGAAACAGAATGGTAAAATACTCCATCGAGAGCATTCTCTATCATAAAAAGCTTAAATAATTCCAAATAAATACAATTTAGTGAAGCTCATATGAATTTGGTGTACGTAGGTACTGAATTCCAAAAGCAAAAGATTTTAAGGTCTGGACATAACGTTTTGCTGTTTGTGACTAACCAATAGATATAACGTTTTTAATGGAGAAAACGGAAAATAAATTTGACGTAATATTTTCGAAATTACAATAACACCTTACTTGAAGTATTTAAGTGGAATATTCTCACTCTCTCTGGAATTTTAATTGCATTCACTGATATCCTATTCTATAGCTGGGAGAGACAGAAGAGGAAGGAAGGAAGGAAGGAAGAAAAGGTGTACACTACTTGTTTCTCTGAACGCTTTCTCAGGAATATTGAATGGGGGTGTGTAACTTTGTGTTCTAAATATTTGGCCGACAGAAAGCGGGGGTTTGGTGAGGATTGTCCCAGCTTGCCTTAATAAAATAAAGAATGTCAATTACATGATAAGATGGTGAAGACTACTACAAACGAAATCTCCTCACTACCGTATCACCAAGTACAAAATTCCTGAAAACCTCTGGGGGGTAAAGTGGATAAATTGTGTTTTTATTTTTATCATAAATGATGTCATTCTGTGCAATTAGTGGGCGGTAACTAAATATTCTCTTTTTCTGTCAACATATTTAGGAATATTGGACTGTTGGAAAACTTGCAATTAGCCATTCGGAACTTCACCGACGGCGGTTAACATGATGGATGGCAGTAACTGTAACCTTCTTTCTTGGTCTTCTGTAATCACATGCGTAGATTGAGTCTCCATCTGAACTTCACAAAGTCCGGGGCTCACACTCCGCCGCGAGAGTCTCGGCAATATTCGGGCCTCATAAGTGTAGTCGATAACGTTGTCGCCTTGCAATCAAGGGTGCATGGTTCGAGTCCCTGTGTGGGCAAAGTACAGTGGTTCTGATTCCACGTTAAACTGTAGGTTCAATGTGGATTGGCATATCTGAACGTAAAGTGAACTCAAACTTTGCCTTTGAAAAAAAAATACACTAAGACAGAATGATATAGATGCCAATTTCTTGTATCTATTGTTTCGAGAAAAGAGAGGGCGAGATCAAGACTTCTCTTTCCAAACCGAGAGAGGACCGAGACTGCAGTGTGGATATAGAGACAAGATCGAAAACGAGACACGTATTTGCAACTCGAGACAAGATCGATGACGAGACAGACACTTGTAACTCGAAGTAAGATGAACAACATGATTGGCTTATTATTTCACTAGATAAGACGAAACTGCAAAGCATTGTCCCGTCTCAGTATCATCCATAGCATTCATGAGCATCTGACTTTCCCAATATATCATAAATCATCATCACCATTATATTTGAGGAATAATGTGTGTGTATTTTGACATTTAATATTTCTTAGCCACATAGGTGGTCCAGCAGTCTAGCCTAAGTATGGGTAAGCGTCCCTTCATCAGTATTAATATTAGTATTCATCCTCATCGTGGCGATGGAAGAAAGGGGACGTAAAGGAAAAAAATACAAAAAAAATATAATTTCTTAGCAACTTTTGGCACGAT
The DNA here is from genome assembly GCF_977018435.1 of Lepisma saccharinum. Lineage (NCBI taxonomy): Eukaryota > Metazoa > Arthropoda > Insecta > Zygentoma > Lepismatidae > Lepisma > Lepisma saccharinum. Next base: position 146,419,147 of record NC_139230.1, read on the forward strand.
CGCTCTCACTACAGCTTAATTTGAACTGCACACATTATTTACTTGTAAAATGGGTCTTTTCACGTGTTGATTGACATTGTAATTAATTATTCATACAATATGCACACTTGTTGCTGCGAGTACTGTGTAACGCTTCAAGTTTCAAGTTGGCAGCTGCTTACTCTGTCAATTATCACAGCAGCGCAACTTGCTCCTCTAAGAGCTTTGGCTACCGTGCCAACAACGGAGTGGTAACAAGGAAGGCAAACGGAGTTATTATTTCGTTCCACAAAATAAACAGTGCAGCTATTTACAGATTATTTGTCCACGTAGCATACCGAGACTTGGACAACTAAGTGGATACCAAATAGAGTGCTTGCTATATCGAACTTCAGTTCGCACCTCCAAATTCTTTATTCTCTCCCTTATTACGTACAGTCAATTCTTGTGGAAGTTGATTCCGATATTTCATTATTATATTACTAGGCTTACATATTAATAATCAATAGGGTATACATGGAAGAGCTTGTTGACTTTACAACCCTCCCCCCAATATAATATTTACATGCATGGTAAATGTTTTAGGTGATAATTTGAAAACTACACTTGCAAAGAGGTTCATGAAGCATGCAACTTAATATAAAATTCTATTTGTGTAAATATTGACAACACTTATGACTGAAACGAACAGGACGTATTGAGCTTATTTTTTACCATTATCACACAGAGTAATACTATACATAATAATTAAATAAAAAAAACGGTACTCTGTACCTTACCTGTAACGTTGCTTTAAATGTTATGTAAATTGTTAAGTGCCATTATTAATCCGCACTCCCTAAACTGACAACTTTTGAAGCAGGTGCATTTCGTTCTTACTCATGAATTAAATAATAAGTGGGTGCAGCTGCAAGCAAAAGGTTAATTCACACAAATGCTACCTACAATACAATTTCATTAAGTTTCAGTTTCAATACAATGTATATAAAATTAACTTGGGGTCTTCTTGAGAAGAATCCAGCTTCATCCAAGATTCAGCATAAAGCAGCAGCACGCTGTAATGGAAGTCGATGAGACAACGCGTCCTTATTGAAACTGAAAAATATGTTCGACATCATCATATAAGTAGTGATAAAATTGATATTGTATTGTTTTGTATTTAAGATATTTTAGGTCGCTTTTCTATCTCCGTAGGTTAATTCCAGTGATAAAAATGAATGGTAAATTGATGCGAGAGCTAAGAAAAAGACAACGAAAAATCAATGACTTGCCCAGGATTGTTGAAATCCTGAGACCCCTGGGAAATGGATATTGTTATCAGACCCCTAACAATAACATGAAGAAATACTAAAAGATTAATACTGTTTAGTTTTAGTTCTGAAAGCAAGCACACAAGAAAAATGGCGTAACGATGTTAAGATAACTGTCTATAAGTCAGATTAAAAGGCGCCAATTCTGACGCCTCGTTAACGTCAAAACAATGAATATGAGCATTGAAAACATCCGTGTAAATTGCACTATGATTTGCTCATTGAGTTGTTCCATTGACGGTAACGCGGCGTCAGAGTAGCAGAGTTCTAAGCGGCCTTGTAGATCAGCCTTAAAAGTAAAAAGGATGGGCAAAGATGCATATGCTGACCTTCTCAATGTACCTAGTCTTGCCATAAATACTGTCCCAACGTTGTAAGTAAATAGACACAAAATGGTGAGAGATATTGTAATATCAGAATAACATGAGGTGCATGGATGCATTATGAACCAAAATCACAAATAATTATTCGAAATGGCCACCTTTAGCACTGACACACTTCTGAAGTCTTCGTGGCCACGCATCAATGGAATTACGCAACACATCGACTGGAAAATGAGCAACTGCCTTCAGAAGAGACCGACCGCTTTAAACTTTCAATATTGGGATGTCTCTTCTTGCAAGCCATCTCCTGAAGCTTGGACCACTATTTGTAGTCCAAAGGGTATAGGTCCGGACTTGCAGAAGGCCAATCTGAATTGGAAATGAAGCCTGGAACATTTGCTATGAGTACACGCTCCATTTCTGTGAAAAAGGGGTAAAAACATCAGCCAAAGTGTACCAGCAGACAGTGCTTGAGAAACTATGCAAGAATCTTACCGACACCATCTTCCATGGAGAGAACTGGAGCTTGCAGCAGGACTCAGCCCCAGCACACTAAGCACGCACCACCCAGCAGTGGTTGGAGGCAAATGTTCCTGACTTCATTTCCACGTGAGATTGGCCTTGTGCCAGTCCAGACTTAAACCCTTTGGACTACAAATTGTGGTCCAAGCTTCAGGAGATTGCTTGCAAGAAGAGACATCCCAATATTGACAGTTTAAAGCGGTCTCTTCAGAAGGCAGCTGCGGAGTTTCCACTTGATGTGTTGCGTAATTCCATTGATGCGTGGCCACGAAGACTTCAGAAGTGTGTCAGTGCTAAAGGTGGCCATTTCGAATAATTATTTGTGATTTTGGTTCATAATGCATCCATGCACCTAATGTTATTCTGATATTACAATATCTCTCACCATTTTGTGTCTATTTACTTACAACTTTGGGACAGTATTTATGGTAAGACTAGGTATATTGCGATCCACGAGATTTCCACGCAGAAAAAGCACCTCTTCCCCCACTTATTTGACCTTAATGTCAAAATCTCTAGTGGAGTTCATTATTTATAGTTTGCAACTTTACCCACTTGAAATACAATTTAGTGCACAATTACACTGAGGTTAAATCACGCGTGTACTTCATCCTTGATTGTTGTTGAATTACTTCCAGAATGAAAATGTAACCTAAAGGAGAGAATAGTTACGGCAATTTGTTGAAAAACATTTGCAGCCATAACTTCAGTAACAGGTGTAAAACAAGCACTACATGTAAATCGAATCCTGAATTATATAGCTGCAATGCACGCCAAAAAGTGTGACACTTCTTCAGAACAACTTTTAACTTGACTTGCTTCCTAATTGCGTTTTACTTCTAATTTACTGTTATAACCTTTCATCCATATGAATATAACTACATAAAAATATAAGGATAGTAAGTAAGAATAATATAGATATATAATAAGGTTCACTAGGTGTTTAAGTAATAGATTCGTGTTCAACGGGTCCACTTTATTCAAGAAACGGCCAGAAACTTGCATGTCGCACAGTCTAAATATCATAATAATCTTATAATAAGACATTCTGATCAGTTTTTCTGCATGCAGTACAAACTAAATTATATTTTGCGTATACAATTGATTGCAAAACCCGTCAGGTCCATTAGAAATGTTGGATTTTACCCAGTGGAAAGTCGTTAATGGTTCGTTCTGTTTCTGTCATTCTTCTTTTGTTCTTTGATCTCCATCGCCGAAGATAATCAAGCTCTAGAAGTGGTTAGCGTTGACTAACCATAAGAAATAAATAGCCTACAGATGCTTGCTTGCTTCTTTGGATTTTCAGAATTGAAACGTGTTTACTGAAGGTTAACAGGCTGTAAAAATTCTGCGAGTAGGACCATGAATCGTAACGACTCCGGTATAAATGCATTCACTCTCTCCTTCGTAGGCTCTTTGCCAAGCTGCAGATGGAGAACGTGCCAGCACCGTATGTCCAAAATGTTTACATTGTCAGATCGCAAGTGGAGATTTGGTAATTTTAAATTCGTCGTTACTTCATTAATTATGAACACATTCATATAATTTCGAATTTTCTACGTCATATGTAATCCAACACGACACATACCTAGGTAGTACCTTCAACGAAGACCACTTCCTTGACTGTTTCCGTCTTCCTCTCAACTAATCCGGGCACTTAATCTGGTGGTACAAATAGGTTGACAAATAAATCGACCAACTAGACAGAGTAGTAGGCTTTTCCTATGGGCATGTTTTGCTGACATGCCAGGATTAGCTACAGAGCAATGATTTTACGAAATACCTCTGATTCAGGAAATTGTTTTTCGTCAATGTCAATGAAAAATTCTCACATCCTTACTACTTGAGGTTGTTGAGCTGGAGTAATGTGGAAATTCTTGTGTGAACGTCTTTATTGCTTTGTTGCTTGCTCTCAGTTGCATTACACTCAATGTAGTCTGCTTTATATACGTATCCTTCCTTGATCCTCTATCCTCGTATCCTTGATATTCTAGGAATAGGATTTCCGCTCGGGTTAGATTAATGATTCGTAGCTTTGTGGACTGAAGTCCGCAAATTTTATTATTATTATTATTTATTTCATTGAAGAGATAAATGTTTTTGTTTGATCAATGTCTTCACTGTCATTTCATCCGTACGTCACCTTAGCCTGTATGTGAATAAGCGCGCAGAACAGTAAAACTTAGTGTACTTGTATGCAAACTTTTGATGTAATAAGACTTTCTACTTGTCAGCTTACAGTTTAATTTTAATAAAATTAAGCCTTTTAGTTTAAACATAAAAAGACGTACACGTTATCATCCCTTAGATATAGATCCCAAGAGTATGAGCAAGTATGCATTTTCTGTTCAAATCTGGTAGTCATGAAAGCATGTATCTGATCGTTACTTTCTTTTCATATGATGCACAGTGACAGAAAATTAAAAACGTTTTCTAACTTGATTCCTCTCATTTTCATCCTTTTATTGCTTCTATCTGTCTATCAATCAGATTTTGATAAAACTCCAAAACATCGTGGAACATTATTATTTTACTTTCAATGCCATTCTATGGTACTGAAACGAATCCTATACACACTTCAATTGAGGATTTATTTAACCAAAGCTTTTAACCAACGTATACATTTTTTTTTTTTTTTTTGAAAATGAATATAAAAAGTCCCTCTCTTCAACCCAAAAAGAAGACAAGTGCCTGAACTTTCTGTAACTTAGTCGCAATTTGATACTGCTTGTCAATGTAAACGTGAAAGTGTTTTTTATATAGTGTATGAGTTCAAAGTCCACCGTCGAGTCTCAATGAAGTTTTTATAAGTTTCCTTCTTCCTCCAAGCTGAAACTTAAAAGTTAGTAACTTGATGGCTATATTCAAAAATATCTTCAACCTTTTGGTTGAGACGAGCCGAAGAATATAAAACTGCTATTCAGGCGGAAGCTTCAACGATTTTGGATGAAAATATGTTTACAGATTTGTAGTAGCCTTTGGGACTCACCACACGGAAATTGGTTATGGGCCATTCATGATGCAATGGTACTGTACTATCCACACACACACACACACACACACACAAATACGCACAACAATAATGTAAGTTATTTCCAAGGGAGGACTCGCCTTTCCCCCATAATTTCTTAGAATTCAAGTGCCGGCCACTTCTATAAAAAAGAGAATATACATTTTATTACCTTTAACAGCAAACTTGGGCACATTAGGTGTATGTCATCGTTTCGAGGGTGCAGAATTGTACTGAACACGTTGAAACTTTAAAAACTATTCTTTTAAAAGCCAAATGGACAAACCTTATGTATCAAGCGGATTAAGATAGTGCATTTAGTACCAAACCCTGGGTATTCGAGAGCGCTCCAATCAGCAAAGGTGCCAAATTGGCCGCACGAGAATTCATATTATTATAAGCTTCCCCTATAAATAGCTGATCAAATAACGTGAACTCCACTCTTGGTAGAGTTTCTGTAGAAATATGGCACATTGATACAGATTAAATAAAAAAATAGCAATCGTGTATCTCCGCATACAGTGTCTGGTTCAAGTTTCAAACAGCCAGACCCTGTGGTGACCTCCGTGGCGAAGTGGTTAGCAGAGCGCGCTACGCCAGGGGTTCCGGGTTCGAGTCCCGGGTAAGGCATGGATATTTGTGATTGTCTGTCCTGAAAAGTCCTGAAATAGAAATGTGAATGAAATGATATGAGTGAATGAAGTGTGATGGGGAAAGCTTCCACTTAGGGGCTTTCCTTAAAGCACATCGCGCTGCGACGCCAAGGGTATCGAATCCCGCTCGGGCTTGGTTGTTTGTGAATGTCCATTCATCAATTTCATCACTCATCCCCATCTTCGCAAATTAGCCAAGAGGCACAAAACGCGAAGTAAAATAAACTAAATCAATCAAGTTTCAAACAGATCATGTTGCTAATTTTAGGAGTTAACTTACATTTGATGATTTGTTTTTTCCTTATTAAAGCAATTACTGTAGCACATAAACTATGCATTCCTGTCTCGTATATTATAGTTTCACTGAACAATCACTGATGTATAGACGAGAACGCGGGGCATAACGATCTGCTTGTTACGAGTCAGGAAAGAAAAGATGCTGAAGACATTAAGCAAACGAAACGTTTGAGTATACAATAATGCAGACCGGTTTGAGACTAGACTGACTCACTCTATATGGAGATGTGAAAGATGGTGAATGGCATTTCTGTGACAGCTGACAGAGTTACAATTCGTTCCACAAAGCCTAAATGAACGGAGAGGAAGAGAATTCCCCCTAGCTTTAACTCTGCTACTCTAGTTCCCGGCTGGGATGATGACAGCAATTTTTCCCCTTGCACGGTTCTGATACAGTAAGCGACAACTGCAGACATTTACCACGAGCAGCAATGTGATCGTAAAATCCATGTGACAGTATGGAAATACATATTAACTTTTCCCATGCATATCTCTTGTCTTCCGGCCATCTTCCGTGCTGGGTGCAATTTCCCAAGTTTGATTGAGTATCAGTAATATATATGGATATCACAATTTTATTTTCCTTACATTGATCACACCATGCATGTTGCATGTACTAAAATCCATCCCACAAGGTTTGCGGCGGATCCTCAATTATCACATTCAAAGCTGAGAAGGAATATCCCTTCACCTTCAGCTTACCACTTAACGTGCTCAACTTGGAAGTTAAAACTACACAGAGTCTGTTTGCTTCCGAAAACAACATACAATGATAGCGTTCAGCAGTTTCAGCACAGTTGTACCGAATCAGCGTTGGGATACTCTTGGTGCTTGAGGTTTTAAAAGTAACTACAATGGTTTCAAGTCAGTCATATTCAGTCATATATTTCGCTGTAATGCAAATGTGAGGTGCCCCGAGGCATGTTTCCCCGGCGGCGAAAGTGGGATGCGCTCTTGAGAACTATGAAATATTCAACCCGTGGCGTAACAGCCCTTGAGGGGCAGTGACTAACTACCGACTGCCTCAGCAGGGGTGGCAGATCATGCAAACAGTTACGGGGTGACATGTGGTCAGCAAGACGAACCTCCAGTCGTCGTCGTAGTTCCCTATGACCGGATTACGCTACTCATTCGTAGCTCTCCAATTTGCCCACGATGGTGGGTGACCACCGGTCTCATACACAAGCTGAAATATAAGGGAAAGTTGTTAAGCTTCCCCGGGAGACTCGAACCTGCGCGCGTCCCGTAGGTGGAGCTCAAAGCTTGCAATTTATACGGCACGGCTACATTTAAAGGAGAAATTTTGTTTCTTATTTTTTTAATTATTTTTTCAAATAGTGCGCCCCTCTCACCAGCAACCGCACACGTTGAAAGGAGGCATCAAACTTAAAATTATTAATGAGAAAGTTGTTTGCGTTAGTGACCTCTGTTGTAAAAATTTACGCTGTGACACGCTGTATATGGAGCTTATGCTATATATTTAAAGACTTTGAGTCGAAACCGAAAACGAAACAGACCTCCTCACATACAAGACAAGGCAAGACAAGACTGCCAATTCTTGTTTCTTCTCGATGCCCTACTCAAGGCAAGACTCATCTGCCACAAATTCGAAATTGGTGTCGGACAGCATATCTCTGTTGCATTTGGAAATTTACAATGAGTTCCCATGTGGTACAGAGGGTACAATTTTAATGCCATACAGAGAAGTGTTAAAACATATAATTTTTTATTAGAACATTGCAAAATTATGCTTATGCTTCCAATATAAAATGTCCGTAAAATAAAGTATTATTTATGGACATTAATTAATACTGAGGTTTATTTTTTATCGTGAAGTGCATATGGTATATGAAACCTTCATATTTTTTCATGAAAATGTCAAAATGCATTTCGGATATGGACCATTTGAAGCACTCTTGCACATACTATTAGTTGGTTACGTGGTATTTTGTATCACAAATCGTACACTGTATTTTAAGTAACAATATAAATGTCATGTGACTGTTATAGAAATGATGCATGATACGCTGAGGAACATTTTTTTTTTTTTACAAAATCTGTTTGTTTGCAAATCACAATATAAATTTTTGCGAGGCACTGTTTGTGCTGTGTTCATTCTTTTTCAACTTCCTTTTCAAAGTGCTCGTTCGGCACCCTCTTGCCTCAGGTCCCGGGGTAGACACCTCACTCCCCTCCTCTACGGCTCTGAGTTCAAGCCCGATTATCCTTATACAGATCTCCTCCACATATAGTGGCGTCTCATACCAATTGACTAGTCTTCGCCCGTTGCTTACTGCTGATAACACAAAATTATTGTCCCCGTGGATTTGAAAACAGGGAACAGAGACGACACTAAACGGGGTCCAGAACTCTTTCGGAAAAATGTTGCAGTTTCTAGGCACAACATTACTTAACTATTAATATGTTATCACATTATTTTAAAAATAATATGTCACACACACACACACACACTTTGTAACGGGGCAATATTTACGAAATGGTTAATAAAATGCAAAACCTACCAAAATTACTTTATACCAACGCAGAAGCAAAAGGAAACTTCTGAATGGTAGAAATGGTTGAGTCACATCTAGTTTGATAGATCTCGTGATTAAAAACAACTTTTGTCGGAAACAGTTCTTAGTTTAATCCGGCCACGGTTTTCGAATAGGTAAGAAAAACTGTTTTACAGTTTCAATTAGTCCATGTGTATAAAATGTAAGCAAAATTTCACCAACACTTGCTGCAATATTCATTTCTTAAAATTCAAGTTCCGAAGTACTACAGTAAGAATATTAATTTTTTTATTAAATTTTAAAAAGTCTTGATTAGGATGGTAGGGTATGTAAAAATAAAAGCCGTGAACTGAAGAATATGGATTGACTGCACAAAAAAATCTAGTTCCTCTAAGCACGCAAGTTCTCCCTCTCTCTTCTCTTGAAGGGCAACATGTGTAGCGTGTCAGAAGAAGATTGATGTTCATACTAAAGCAACAAGTTTTCTTTCCGAGAAGAAATTTGTGCACAAAGTACGTCAAGATAATTTTCATCGACACTCAAAAACACGCAATTCTGAATGCTTCAACTTGTCTTGCATTTTCCATTTAATTAGTTTAGAAGCAGGTGTGAAAAGTTTTCGGGTGGACTTGAAAATGCAGAAAATTTTACATTTGAAATAGAATTTTGAATACCTACTTCGTACATTTTCAAATCATCAATACCTACAGTGGTAAGATTTTATGATCGTTGATATATACTTATTAATTAAATTCATTGTAACATTGTTTCTTTAAGTTTGTTGATATTTTGCAAATGTTGAAAACTATGTAAATTGGCGTGTGGAAATGCGATTTTATTCCTTGTTATCGTTCCAATTGTGCAAGCATATATGAGTAAGGCTTCATCGAACGATATAATCTGACAACCAGTATCAACTCAAATACGATAAGTGCTATTGGCGAGATCGAAAGTCGACCACCTAACACGCTCGGCCATCAAGTCGGCGAAGCAATATGTGAACATTTCAAATCACAGCGATAACTTATAATTTAAACCGATCTCTGACCACATTATTGTCCATTTCGTATGTGATATCTTATTTGATTCACGTACAAGGTTTTGAATTAGAGTCCTGCACAAGATTTAAAAATGTGGATTCTGCATCAGCTTTCCTGAACAAATTGTACAAGCAAAAAATGAAATAACTGATTCGACAAATATTACGGAAGAAAGGGAGGAAGTGTGTCAAGCTTACATATAATTAACAATGACCTCGTTGAAATATCATATTGAGTGAAAAACAATAGAAAATTAGCAAGACATGTGTACACTAGTAATGTATGTATGACAAATTTAAGCATAACATTGCAGGTACCATCTTCACGCTAATCAGTAACGGTAACAAAAATAGCTACCCTGATGTTTACCACCATCGTGTCGACGAGCACCAGCATTTTTCTTGTAAGGCCACAATGTCACTGCACTCTGCTCCGGTTCAGATGGTGGTTGCCTGCAGCATTCAAGAACTTCATAACAGATTATCATTGCGGAAAGAAAAACTGTATACTAGCAGGAAAATTCGTACATCTCATACCAATCATACAAAATGCAAATGATATTTTTGACAGTACATCCTGAAAATTCTAAAATAAACAAAACAGTAACATGGATACAAATTCCACGTACTAACAAAGTTATGCCATGAATATGAGGTGAATATCAACATCATGCAAACATATTTCGCGTTATCAAACTAGCCGACATAAGAGAGTGTGTATATTTATTCAGCTCATAGTAGCTTGTGCAGTTTCATATTCTTGTGGTTTGCGTCTACAAACTGTTGACTTGTATGTACAAAATTTTGAAGGTAGTAAGTGGAGTGTTAGGGATGAGCGGATCCGAATCCTTGAAGAATCCGATATCAAATCCTGGATTTAAATTCCACTGAATTCGGTTAATGGTGGATTCGGATTTGATGATCCATTCCTCATTGTTGTGTTTTAATATATATATAACCGTGCAAAGCTACGCAAATAGTTTCATATTCTATTTCCTTTTCAATGGCAATATACAGAGATTTTGCAATGATGCAAATAATCCGATGATTTTATTACCTACAAAAAAATGTACAAATAAAAACATGAAAATCGCGACTAAAATTCAAGGAAAATGCAAAATTTGTGAAAAAGATAATGCCTGTATGTCAAACAAAGAACATCAATTGATGTTTGCCCAGGTGTCGAAATAAATATGCATTAAACAGAATGTGCACACATAAGCTCAAGAGTGGTTTCTTTAACTTGCCAATTAACTGCTATTCAGTATTTCGACTACTATTGTAGCACCCATATTCACACTGTGGTTTGAAAATAATTGTCAAAATGTAAGTTTGTTTTGGGTCCACTTTATGCTCAGATAGGCTAATCGGTCGGTACTGAACCTACAGTTTTAAGTGGAATCCGAATCGCAGGGCATCGAAACCGGGACTCCTTGATTACAAGATAACGGAGTAACCACTTCGCCCTCAGGAGACGTATAAAAACAATGCAACTGATCTGGTATTTACTTCTTTTACTTCTATGTAATGCATTGTTTAAACTTAAAAACAAATGCACATTGAACATTGATGAATAGAAACCAGAGTCGCATTATCTTCTCTGGTACCTAAAAATATCTGGCGATTACATGGTATAAAATCGAGAGCATCACTACAGTCATATTAATGAATAAACAAAGTTGGAGATAGAGACCATTAACGAGGTGAGTTCCTTCATACCTAACTTTTGTAATAGTACAATAATAGAATTCCGTTGTGTTCTGAAAATAAACTTAGTTGTTTATTGTAATTTTGATGTCTTTGGTTTTTGTAAGAAAAATATAACTGTGCACGGAAGCGAAAGTGTGCAGAAGGGATATATATATATATATATATATATATATAATAATAATAAAAAGAGGATCTCGAACATAAACCAAACGTAAGTATTGCAATTTTTATAAATTTCAGATTGGCGAACTGCTTCAAATATCGCCTTAGTTTCGGATCTTGAAGCTTATCGAGAGGTATCTTTGTTACAGAACGGTTTTATTCGTACTAAAGGCACGAATCAATTTTTTTTTGGCAGCGTGTCAAGAAACCCAACGGTAGCCTGTTTTGAACATTGCCAGTTTTTTTCTTGTTTCTTCACTATTTCATGTTCACATGAGTATGTGCTTTACAACAGAATCAAGTAGAACCTATATGGTATTTGAAGTTTCCAAGGATTTGGAGGAATCCTTCTTAAACAATCAATGATTTCATGTAGAAATGTAGAGAGTTCATTATTTTAGTCAAACGTGCTTGGGGTTTTTCATTAACTACAGCAATAAAATAGTTGATATTTTTCGAAATTTTGTATAAATTGAGTTATTCGGCCAGAGGCATCTTCCTGAAAACATAAGAGCACTTCCATCAAAAAATTGGAACGAATAACAGGAATTTCATCAAAATTCGCGTTGTATAGCAATATTTGTCTATAAACAAAAAATCCACGGCAATTCGCAGATAACTTTTGTCAAGACGGTATGAATCTTTGTATACCCAAATTGCAATATACTAACAGACTTATCAACTTTAAGCAACATTGTTTATTTAAAGTCATATGCAGAGCAATAACATTCTAACCTCTAAAGAAACAGGTACGCAGAGCAAAACCTAGAAAAATGTATCATCTGTAGTTGTATCCTCCGTTAGGATATTTATAATGGAGGATACACATTAACGAATAATACAAAAAATGCTTCAAATGACAATAAAAGGTTATGTTAATTGTGTGCAAAAATATATACGAATTTAAGTTGTGTTTTGAGTTGAGTTGGTGTTTTTAAGTCCACTTTATGCACAGTAAGGCTAATTGGGACTGGACGTGCAGTTTAAAGTGAAACCCAAACCACTATGTGCCTCCACCGGGTATCGAACCCGGGACCTCTTGATTACAAGGCGACGACGCTACCACTGCGCCATCGGGGAGGCGAAGTGGTGTTTTGAAATTGATCTATTAATGTGGATACATTGGTAATGAAGAAGATATGGCCAGGTATCAATGGTGTTCAAGAGCTTTGCAAAGGTATTCATCAGGGTATTGATTTCTATGCAGGCTAACTTCGTTTCTCGTATCATAATGTGTACGTACTTTACATATCAACCAAATATTCAGTTTTATTCATAAAAATTGCATCTTTGTATCAATGGTCACTTCCTTCACCAACGTATGTTTAAGTGTGCACAATATTAAGCATAATGTGTGTAGTGTTTTTTTTTTTTTTTACTATATTTTAGAACCATTCATATAAACTTGGCCTCCTAATAAGTAAAACTAAAAAAAGTGGAACTAAGTTATTGTATTGCTGTTGATGAATTTCATAATGGGAAAGAAAGTAAAGATGCAATATTTAGATTTAGGGAAAACGTAAACAAGATTCACAGAAACATGACAAAATGAAACGAAAGGGAACGATGGAAAGTTGATGAATGTAAAGTATCATTGTAAAATAGGATTTCTGGATCAGCAAAGAAGAGCATTGCACAAGAAGAAATGTAAAGACAATAATATATGCCATGCACAAAAGGAACAGATGATTGAAATATGTAGCGAAAACACAAACAATGTTGAAATAGGAGATAATGAAACAATAAACACGAATGACAAAAGATAGTGGCGAAAAGAAGAGAAAAAGAAATCGTAATAAGTTGAAAACAGAATGAAAGTGCTGGAAGGGAAATTAAAATGGACTTCATCATTTACCTAATCATTTCGTCGTTGCTATTAACTCGGGATTTAAAAAAATCATGAAAAGAATATAGATACAAAATTACTTGTAGTGTATGAAATAGTACAAGACTCCGCGAGCCGAATGATAAGCGCTCTTACATTTGGAGCGAGTAGTCTCGGGTTCGATCCTCGTGAGAGATCGAAAATTTCCGTATCATACGGACAATGCTTAACATAAATATTAGCTGATTCCGTTCTAAATAGTCAGGTAACTGCAAAAAGCTGACTGGATAAATGACGGTCTGTTTTCTCTACTATTCAAACACCGTAAAATATGACCACGACCAATTCTTAGTAATAACAGATAATTACGCAAGTTACCGTAATTAATGTAATTTTAATGTTCGATTATAAAAATATATTTATGGTCCACGTAACTGTAATTTATAATCATTATATATCTTTATGCATGATAAAATATTTAACTATATATTTTTTAAAAAATAACTTTCTGTAAATTAAGGGTGTCCTCCTCCGTAGCCGAGCGGATTAAGGCGTTCACTCGTCTTAAGATCGTTCGATGCGGGACGGCGTAGGTTCGAATCCGGCTCGGAATTTATTCGGTCTACGTATAGGGCCGGTGGCAACCCACCATCGTGAGGAAATTGTGGAGCTTCAAATGAGTAAGCGTAATCCGGTCCCGAAAACCTACTATAACGGCTGGGGATACGTCCAATACTGGTTGCAGATCTTCACGCTTAGAGGTGACGAAGGAAAGCGTGGGAGGGAGACCGGCAGTCGGTAGGTAAGCCAAGGCCCTTCAGGGCTGTTGCACAAAGGATTATTATTATTAAATTAAGGGTAGAGTATTGTAATGGTATTGTAAATTTTGCAGTAACTTGTAGCAGAGTATGCGAATCCATGCACTATCTCTTTATAAAATTTCACTTGACAGGCCCTGGTCCTCAAAGGGTTATTGTGACAAGGGAATTCTCACAGGATGGATCAAATTTTTAAACCATATGCATCGAGGAGGAAAAAACGTCGGAATTGGAAATGAAGTTTTAAAAAACTAGGTTCGAATTCCATACGCATACACACAAAAACTTATTACATTATTTCGAGCATAGTTATGATATTCTATAATGTATGTAATTGAGAATGCAAGTTCGTTGGTGACAAGAGAATGGCAGTGTGCCTCATTCAACGCACCTACAACAATGAAAACTTGTTAGAGAAAAGAGGGGGAAAGAACTTGAAGGTTGAAAAGCTTTAATTAAAGTAATTTATCTTTGGATCTAACATGCAACTTCTCGCTCTGCTTTACAGAGCTTGAGACACATATTTACATCATCCTTTATAACTAGAGACCTTTATTTTTCGTAAATACGATAACATCAAAACACTGTGTTGAAAGGAAATGTTTACATGTGCAATGTTGCGTCCTAATCACTTGCGAATTTCTCATATTACGCTATTTTTGTTTCCTTGCTTGCTTGATTGATTGATTGGTCTATTTTACTTCGCTTTTCTGCCACTTTTGGCTAATCGCGAAGATGAGGATAAGTTGATGAAGGGACAGTTACAAAGAACACCCATGTCCAGGCCGGGATTCGAACCCGGGACCCTTGGCGTCGTAGGCTATTTTGTTTGAACTTCAACACACAAGAGAATATAAAGATTTAAAAAGGGATGGTATGCTGACCCGAGCAAGTTTTCAGGGACAAAGTCCAAGGGTCTGGTACAATACCTTCACTTGCTTTCCACATCATTTTGTTCAACTTGTTTTATCAGTGTGGCGGCGGTATGAAAAGATCCTACAAAACGTAGTTCAGGGAGTGGCAGATGTTTGGACTTCGAGAAAGATGCCATTTTGTCAGTGTAAATATTGTAATTGTCCAGCAAGTTACAGAATACATCATTTATAGCACTGTAATAAGAACTTTCACAAGCTTTTGTGCAAAAAAGTTAACAATAAGAAACCGGTAAAAATCATATTAAAAATATAATGTAAATTAGCCTTATATGTGTGACTGTCTTGAACTCGTGTACAGACAAGACTGAGTGTATAGGCCCCTATCTTAGTTCGCTGCACATCGTAACACTATATTCTATCCCGGGAATCTCTGGATCAAGGTCGCTCAGATGGATACGACGGAGGTAGGGGGAGCGAAGCAGTACACGCTGATACAAAATGCTGGTAGCTGCAGTCGTTTTTCCCCTCCACGCAATCCTGTTCGCTAGCAACTTGTTCATTGATAGATCCCTCTCGAGTTACCACTTGCGCAGATGCGTGATTTCATTCTCTCGCTCCAGAGATTCCCGGGACAGAGTATAGGTGTATCCCAGTGTCAGTTTGGTGCAAGGAATTTGAAATCAAAAATAAATCAAGTAGACGCTGTACGCAAACATAGCGGTGTGCAAGTTCAGAAGATTCAACAAATGCCTGTCTACTGCATTAAACGTTCATATGATTGGTTACCACGCACCACGAGATAATACACCACACTGCACACCGCTCCAGGACGTATTGCAAACGTTGCAGACACCAAATACACTACGTGACACAAAATCAACAAAATAAACGACTTGGTGTTGCACTTTTTAACCAACTAGACACGTGAGTCAGGATGTGCAGCGAATTAGGCTGGGCTTTAGTATTCTGTACTGGGAAAGTACTGTGGAAAGGTAAAAAAATATGAAGAGAACAGAAGTCGAGTGATGCCCAGCGTCACAGAAAGAGCACCTATACCTTGTCCCAGCTAACTGTGAAGCAAGGCCGCGCATAGTGTCAGAGAAGCGAGGGAAATCGAGTGGCCAGAGCGAAGCGGCGTATGTTGCTCGAACGTTGGTAATTGCGCTCTCTTTCCCCACCTCCACGCAATTCTGTCCCTCACGTGCTCATTGGTGGAGTAGTCTCTCGTCACTACTTGCGCAGAGACTAGTTTTCGTTCGTCTGCTCCATAGTTAGCTGAGACAGAGTATAGGCGAGCAATAGCAATGAGAAAAATCTCCATGAAAGGTAGGATAAAACAGAGTGCCATCAAGCTCAAGATTATCAAACTACGTAAGTCCACTTTTTACATAGATTGGCTAATCGGAACTGGATCTACAGTTTGAAATTGGATCCGAATCACTTCTCCACCGAATATCGAACACGGAAGTTCAAGTTTGACCCGAACCACTGTGCAGTATGCTTCCACCGGACATCGACCCCAAGCTCGAAGGCGGCAGCGTTAGCCACTACCACTATCGGAGAAACCACTAGCGTAAGATGAAAAGAGGTGTGGAAGAAAGGGGTCAAAACGTGAGCTGTGAAATGGACAGTTACATTTTTGCCTCTATCACTGATTTCTTGTGGACCCTCATTTTGTGCAAGTTTAATTAAGGTGCCAGTAATAAACTGACAAAGTTTAGTCGTTCCAGGAACGCAATACACTATTTTAGTGGGATATACTTCAAATTTTTTCCTGTTTCGAAGAATTCCCCCATAACAGTAAGAATACATGACAAAGGAAAATGGTAACATGAGATAACAATGAAATCTGCAGGAAGTATATGCACTGCTGAATTGTAACCATAGGTCAGGAGGTAGTGGCACTTTTAAATAAATGCCTAACTGCAACTATTAAAACAGAAAATAAAGTTATGCTTCATAGCAACACCACGAGAGAAAAGTTTCGGCAAACGTTCGCGATTACGCCTATTTCATCTTATACATCAGGTCCTATGAAAGATGCTTGGCAGCATTACACATAAAGAGGCTGTGCAGTCTTCATCCTGCCCATCTCATTTCGTTAAGTTAATTTTAGAGACATGGAAACTTTCCACTTTGAATTCACGAGTTTTTCTCCCACCGTTTTTAGATGTCTGAGTACGCCTCATCTTTTCTAGTTTTAATGTATTCTTCTTTTCCTGCCGACCCCCGTGACGGAGTGGTTAGCATGCCGCACTACGACACCAGGGGTCCCGGGTTCGAATTCTGGCCTTATCATGGGTGTTCAATTTCATCATATTATTACTCATCCTTATCTTCGCGATTAACCAAGAGTGGCATAAAAGCGAAGTGAAACAAACAAAATCAATCAATCAATCTTCGTGTCCTTAGTTTCAATATTAGTTGTTCCGTACCTCAGTGAATCTTTATAGTGTTTTATTTAACCTTTGTATTATCAACACACCAACTTCCACGCATGTTTCACAATAAGTTGCGTAGTGTTTAAATCCACTCTCACGAAACGCTAAAACTAATCAGGACCTTATTTCTATTTTGGTTACCTTACATCAAGTTTCTGCCTCTTGGGCTAATCACGTCGATGATGATGAACTGTTGAAATGGTAATTAGACAAAAACCACCGCCACAATACATGCACGCCTGACCAGGATTCGAAACTGGAACATTTGGCTTTGTAGTGAGTTTGTAGTCCCTACCGGAAATCGAACCTGAGACCTTTTCATTACAATACGATACTACACTGTGCTTTAACTATAAGATTTTAGACCGCACCTCCCAAGGCTATTCCGTAAAGTGACTTCATGGATAGTTTTACTAGATGAGACTTTATTTTATTTTATGTTTGGTAAAATAAAAAAAACACGTTCTTTTACTGGACTAGGGAATAATAAATATTTCGGCAGTATGGTTACATCAACAAATCATGCATTTTCCATAGACCAAAAGTAGGACATGATGCTTTAAAAAATATATTTAAAAAAAAGCCTGATATCGTAATGTTATGATCAGTAGATGCGACTGGGTGCAAAAACTGGGGGAAAGGGGGGAGGGGCTAGCAAGGACAGTTTACTTTCTCTTGGTACTATTAAGAGGCCATAGTGCGGGGGCAAAAAGTGGGGGGAGCAACTGTCCCCCAAGCTCCTTCTAATCGCCGCCACTTGTTATGATGTATGTAGCCAGGTGGACATTGTTTACCAAGATGTACATTCGCACTCCCTTACGTGATTCAAAGGGAAAAAATACGTCAACATTCATTCTCAACACCAGAAGCGTGCCATGGTACAGTCCTGTTCAGATAAAGTGGGACATTCTTCAACTTCCCAACCTTACAAGATGTGCCACATTATGTGAACAGGAGTATCTATAAAGAAAAATGCTACATGCACTGAAAAAAAATTCCTTAACAACAATAAAAATAAATATAAATAAAACAGGATTTCATGCTTTTGAAAACGATGTGATTTGCTTATTCACTTTCTGTAGCGATAGACATGTCCAAAGTGCAGGATCAGTCCCAATTTATAAATTTTATAAAGCTGTCGTTCTTTAACTAGTACTCGAAAACAATTTCATGTCAAAGCGGTCACAAGCACGTTTCATTTTCTCCTTGCTTTGTGTTTGCATTCAACATTGTCTTTAACTGCGTCATTTAATCGTTATTTTAGTTGTACTCTACTGAAATATAATACAGGTGATGGAAACCTTTTTTTGTGTGTGTAGGTTATAAAGGATGCAAAACAATCTTATAAGCATAAGAGGAACCCAAGAACAAATAATAATAACAACAACAACAACAACATGGACCGTTGTGTAAAACTACGTACTGTGCAAACATCATATAAACACCGCACCCGTCATATACTCAGTCCCGGATATCTCTGGAGCAAGGCCGCGCAATAGCGGCAGAGAAAGGGGAAGAAATCAAGTGGGCACAGCAAAGAAGTACGCGCTGCTGCGAAGGCTGGTAACTGCAGTCTCTTTCTCCCACTCTACGCAATACCGTTCCTTCTCACGTGTTCATTGGTGGAGCCGTCTCGCGTCACTACTTGTGCAAAGACTTGTTTTCGTTCGCTTGTTCCAGAGATAGCTGGGACAGAGTATAGTAAGCTCTGCCCCCTTGGATGTGCAGCCCTCAAATGTATTATTATCTGTATTATTCTTGCAACAGGTTCAGTACGTGTACAATTTCAACCAGCAGCGAGTCTTTCAAAAATGCAACAAAGGGGTAGTAACTACTAACCTTCACAATGGCTGCACCTATGATCAGCGACTGCCAGCACACAAAGAACACTTTTTTTCGCTACCTATTCCTAGCACCACAAAAACGTACTTGCATTTTTCTTCCTGCAACACCTCTGACCTTGAATAGTTTCCGCGTTCTACGGTTCACCGTGGGTTGGTTACAGAACGAGAGGCGCTAGGATAATGACTGGAGATTTTTTTATACATGGATTAAGAGAGGCAGCGAGAAAAAGTGCCTTAAGTGCCAAGCGACGAAACAACAAACTAAAAGTTTGCTATAGTCTGCGCGGCTCACTCGTTCTTCGCGCCATGAATGCGGACGCCTTTACTGGTCGGTCTACGGAAGCCAATCAGGTCAGCGGATTGGCCACCCAATCCCCACCCTTGTCACCACAGCTACCCTTTGACAAATTATAGGGTCATATGCTTCCTTGACAAAGCTCTTGTTTAAAATTGTAGGGTAATAAATATGTGCTCTTCTTCTTGCCGTGAAAGTATTTCTACTTTGTGTCAAGTTTTCTTTATGGTGTGAGGATGATAGTGCTGAATGCATACAATCAATGCAGTTAACATTGTATATACAATTAAACCATCTTGTAAATAATAACCTTACTCTGGCTATCAAGTCACACACTGAATATTATCCTACAAACTATGCAAGTGCATCGGTAACAAAGTTTGGTGGCGCCAACACAGGCACTGAAATAAAGTAATATATACGTAAAACAACACAATAAACCCGTCTAGTTCACTGCACTCCTTGAGACTAAATGCATGGCCATGAAATTACGCGGGTGGCAGAAGTTCGCGCTGTGCTCGGAGGTTTAAGAGAATGAAAGATCTCGTTGTAGAGTTGATCTTTGTAATCCATGTAATACAAACAGTATTTCCTCGAAAGTTCAGGGATGATGCAAAAATGCCCCGGAGAGAGGTCGGTCTGACTGACGCTCGAACTAGGCAACGCAGCCCGATTGACGTTGCCACACAGTGCGCGGGAACCAGCGACGTTTGTCCCGCTCTCGCTTTGCTTTTCCCATATGTGGCACCAGCTCAATTCTGCCCAGCCGCCTATTTTCATGGCCGTGAGTTTAGGTGTAGTGCAGGTGCCTCCAAGTGCCAGGTTGGTGCAAGGAAATTGTGTTCAACCAAGTAGACCAAGTAGCGGTATTCAAGTCCAGAGTTCAACAAGTGACTTGCCTGCTGCTTTCAACGTTCATTGATAGCACGTACCACGTGACTATACACCACACTTTACACAGCACCAGAACGTTGTGCAAACAGCGCAGACACCAAATACACTACGTGGTACCAAATCAATGTTTGCACGTAACTAGAGCAACGCAGTTACAAGTAAAACGTACTTTTTTTGAACAATTGTAACTACCAGGTGGTTATAATTAAAGTGACGGTGTTCAGAGTGGTACAGCACGGGCTGTAATGAGAGTAGCAGTCTGAAACTTCGTAGATATGATAATGAAGCAATGCGCTCGCGAATTATGCAAAAAAAAAAAAAAAAAAAAAAATAGTTCCAATTCTCGCCACCAGGGTAAAAATGGCGCTGTAAGCAGTCAAAACGTGGTATAGTTACAGGAAAAAGGCAGGAAAGATCAAACACATGAGAACAATGGCTCTGGCATGTTTATTAGGAACTATGGTTACAAGAACTGTTCAATATGGCCTCCCAATTCAGCAACATGCTGCATTCGTAACACGGCATGGTCGACGGTTGCTCGCAGCATGTCTGGTGAAATCTGAGCGACATGTCGTTGTATGCTAGCCTTCAGATCAGGCAGAGACCGGACATGTCCCTGATAGACGCGATCTTTTAAATATCCCCACAGCCAGAAGTCACATGGATTAAGGTCGGGGGATCTGGAAGGCCAATCATCTGGAAACTGCCTAGAGATGATGCGGTCATTAGTGAAGGTTTCTCGCAGCAAATCTTTCACGTGGCGAGCGACATGTGGTGTTGCCCCATCTTGTATGAAAATGGTGGTGTGTTCACAGTTCCGTTCTTGCAAAGCTGGAATCACGTGTTGCACAAGGAGGTCCCTATAACGTGCAGATGTCACTGTACACCTAACAGGCCCTCGAGGTGTCATCTCCTCAAAGAAAAACGGACCAAGAATGAAGGAGCTAGTGAACCCACACCATGCAGTCACGTAAACTGAGTGCAATGGTTGTTCCTGCACAACATGTGGACGAGTGGAACCCCATATGCGACAGTTCTGAGTATTCACTGTACCGACCAGAGTAAAATGCGCCTCGTCAGTCCACAGAATATTCCCCGGCCACATGTCATCCACTTCCATGCGTGCCAAAAACCGATGGGCAAACTCACGGCGTTGTGGAATATCTTGGGGTTTCAATTGGTGCACAATTTGAATCTTGTAGGGATACCAGTGTAAAATGCACCGCAATACCTTGCGAACTGTTGACCAGGGGAGTGACAATTCACGTGCCACAGCTCTAGCACTGGTTGCAGACGTTGAGGCATGTACTGCACGGTCAGCTACAGCTACAGCAACTTCGTCCACAACTTCCACGGGGATGGGCCGCCTTCCTCTCCCTGGTGCAACACCCAATTCACCTGTTTCCTCGAATTTCTTCATCATCTTCTTCAGCCCATTAATTGACATGGGCCCTCTTCTCAGCCCTTTCTGTTGGCGATATTTCCGCAGTGCAGCGTTACTATTGCTCCCATTCTGGTAAAACAACTTCATTAGCAGTGCACGGTCTTTCTTCGCAATAGCCATTGCTTTTTACACGGGAAAAATCAAACTTTTAATGTTCGGCGAACATTCACATCACTAAAGGAAAAAAAAGCAACAAGCGTCACCAACAACAACCAGGGAGCTCACACAATGGTTAGGCAATGTCACCGACTTTGACGTCAGAGTTACGGAAAATTCCACGTTTTGACTGCTTACAGCGCCATTTTTTACCCTGGTGGCGAGAATTGGAACTATTTTTTTTTTTTTTGCCTAATTCGCGAGCGCATTGCTTCATTATCATATCTACGAAGTTTCAGACTGCTACTCTCATTACAGCCCGTGCTGTACCACTCTGAACACCGTCACTTTAATTATAACCACCTTGTAGTTACGTCTAAAAGTAAGTAACAGTTACATTTTTGCAATAGAAGTAACGTTACCAACAGTTACTTTCAGACACTTAAATTTTTACTTGAAATTTTGTAACGTGGAGGAAGAGCTAAATTTGGCAACTCTGTTTCAAAGTATGGGTCTTCTTTTGGTGTTAAGTTGGAAGGAGTTTAGTGATATTGCCTAAGGCAAGGAAGCGTGGAAGCCAGGCTTAGTTTCTTGCTCAAATTAGAACATCCGCGCTTCATTGCAATTCATGATTTCTGATTGCATGCAACGACTGTGTAGATTCTACATTTATTTGGAAAGTGGTAGTCGAGCTAGAAGAGAGTAATTGTTTAATAAAATAAAGTGATTAACCCTAGAAAGCTAAGGCTTCGTCAAATTGACGACGAGTAAACACAAAAAGGTACCCCCCCCCCCCCCCCACGTTTCTTACCACAAGATGCGCTTACAACCCTCAGTACCTTTAATTGGTCTTGAACTGTGAAGGGAGTGATAATGTCTGAATTAAATTGCTGTCCAGTTGAGAATTTATTTGATATTATTTTCTCTGCGTAGCCGTTCTGACGAAGCGTTGCATTTAACATAAGCATATTGGCCACGTCTATGTTTTGTTAATACAAGGAAAAATTCAATTGTGTTATGCAAAACAAAACTTAAAAATATTGCTTTGCTGCTTTAGACAATTGGCACAGCATCCATCTATCAAATTTTCGAATAATCTGCGATAACCATGAAAGGAGAGGAAGATGACAAAAATGTTTTGCACACATTCTTCCAAAGCAATATCTGGGGAATACCAAACAAATTGCTGTTTTAAATATAGCTATGGACTCTAAATCACGTCAAAACGTTCTTATTTGTTACAGTACTACAAGAAACAAATGTATATTATTGGCCAATTTTAATTGCCAATAAAACTCTTCCTATAAAGCAAAAAAAGTAAGGTCGTCCAAATGACTAGCTTTCATTGGGCATAAAGGGGGTTTGGGGCGAATGTTCCACCTTTTTTGGGGGGGGGGGAGTGCGTCATACGCCTTGGGGGGATGGGCACCCCTGGCACCAAATCAACGAACTAGGCAACTCAGTGTTGCACTTTGTAACCAACTAGACAGGTGAGTGCAAAGGGAAGTGAAAACGTTCTAAACGTGGCTAATGTAAAATAAGTTTTTCAAAAATATTCGAATGTAAGCTTTCACTGTCATCCCCCCCCCCCCCGGGTCGATGTGAATGAAGTGTGAGAGCACTGCACAATGACAAGCTTGTAAGTGACAGGTATGATTTTTCACACCTGTATAAAGAATACCTTTCACACTGCAAGAGAGCGGCGAATTCAAAGGTCTCGTTTGAAGTTGCTCGCTCATCATGTACGGAAAAGGAACTATTTTGGACGCTACACGATAGCAATGTTAATTCATTCACATCGTTACGATTAGCCATAAGCGGAGGAATGCGATAGTGACGTCAAATAAATTAAAAAGTACATTTAAGACAGTGTAGGTAGAAGTAGACATATACAAATGAGCCCGTTTATATCTAAAAGTAACTTTCATTTAGCCACCTGAACAGACGCGAAAGTCTATTCTCTTACTTCCGTTCCTCAATTGTGGTCTTCCATGCGTATAAAAATTCATCAGCTAGCAATTAATCAACCGAATCCCATTTGCGCGAAGCCCTAAACATCCTGGAGATTTCCAAACTTCTACAAGGCTGGAAACAAAAGAGACAGAGACAATCTGACAGGTCGAGCTGCTCAACATGCAGAAATGAATATTTCAGGCTGAAATTCTCCAGATTAAGTTGGCGCTGATGAAGTTTGGTTGTTATCCGCAAAATACGATTAAACTTAATTTTCTTTCGGAATTTGTTAAAAGAACATCCTTACAATTTTATGTAAAAAAAAACAAACGAATAATGCAGCTTTTGCAATTAGAAAGAAACAATCGCTTTCTCCATTCTTCTCAACTGCTTTTTCTTGGCGCCCCACTTGGCGATTAACTGCTGAAAAGTTCTCCTTTTGCCCAACAGAAAAAGAATGAAAGTACATCGTAAAATACGGCAATTCAAATTTGGACGGTTCACGGCTAACAGTCCCTTCTCGGTGGCTTTGATTTCTCACCAGCACTGGCGAGTAAGAATTTCATCTTTATCGCTGGTGAACTCCGAACGTAAGGCCATCTTACCATGTGGGTGTCAGATCGGGCTGCACACGCAAATTTCAGGAGGACCTCTTGCGGCCCTGACGCCAGGGCCCGGTGATTGAGAAACACTGCTCTAGAATATTGTGTGGTATTTTGAGTAGATAGTGCATGTCTAGTTCTGCATGAAGTTATCCCGCAAGTGTTCCGCGAGACTGATGTTATAGAACTGAGCGGGGGAAGCGAGGAAGGGGGTTTAGAAGAAATTTGGGGCAATTATATAGGAGCCACATTTGCTGCGTGCTTTGGTGGTTTCCCAGTTTTTCTGGCACTTGGTTTTAAATTGGCTTGCAAATGGTGAAAATAGCTTTCTGCATTCATGGTATCTTCGATAAAACAAAAATCATCACTCAACTCGCCAGGGCCGGCTCTAGGTAGGTGCGGAGCTTGTAACAAAAAAATGTTCAGATGAATTCAATAGGCGCCCTTTTTTCTGACTGGGCCAGCGGATAGAAGCTAAAGCAGCGCCACAACAGAACGCCCCATTATAGTGCGTGATCACGCACGAGCTGCAAGCAAGCCAAAAAAGTTGCACAAGCAGCTCGAATGGCCAGACCAATGCACGGGGGGCGGAGGAATTAACACCTTTCTCCTACGTATGTCCTGTGTATATCTCTGGAGCAAGGCCGCGCATAGCGTCAGAGGAGGAGGAAATCGAGTGGGCAGATCGAAGCGGTACACGCTGCTGCAAAGGCTGGTAAGTGTAATTGCTTTTCCCCATCCACGAAATCCAGTTCCCTCTCACGTGTTCAGTCTCGTGTGTCTACTTGCACAGAGACTTGTTTTCGTTCGCCTGCTCCAGAGATAACTTCGACAGGGTGTAGATACGAGTGGAGGCGGTTCAAATGAACCTTCCATCCTCTTCTAGATGATTTCTCTCCCTTCTTTCTACCTCTCATCTGAACACAATGACCTGGCCCCAGTGTTGAAAGTAGCATAGCAGTGGTTCTCACTTGATGCGCCTCTCCGTATTTTGCTCATTTTGTATCGCAATCAGATGACAATATTATGTAAAAGAGAAATAGGAAATACTTCATTCTAATCGTATACTGTTACAGAATTTCACGTGACTACAGTGTGGATGTTTATTTGTAAAATTGATTGCTCTAGTTAACGTTCCCCTGTTCGCCTCCCCCCCCCCTCCTCTACCTCCAAGAGACCATATCAATTGCCGTAGTTTGTAATCACGAAAGCTGATGAAACGTAAACATTACTGTGCGGCAAGGCCTCTTGACAAACCGAATTCTGGTTGTGTTGTGGCATTTCGCAGTTATTTTCTTAAACCAAACCTGCCGACTGCTCCGTTACACAAAAAGTATATCAGACAGTGTGTCGAAGCGAGAGAAGCGACCGTTAGGGGTTTGAGATATTCAGGGGGTGCAAAGCAGGAGAGGGTGGCCTTCACCCGACTATTAAAAGTAAACAGATAATAGTTCAAGCAAGGTTTGAGGATGTACGAAAATATACATGAAAATAAATCCAAGCAGACGCACATCCAGAATTTACGACAGGTTGGAGCCCACGACCTTACTTTCGAATCACACTGTACTCTGTCCCGGTATCTCTTGAACAAGCCAACGAAAACAAGTCTCTGCGCAAGTAGCGATGTGAGGACGGCTCCACCAATAAACACGTGAGGGGGAATGGGATTGCGTGGAGGAGAAGAGCGACTGCAGTTACCAGCCTTCGCAGCAGCGTGTACTGCTTTGCTCAGCACCCTTAATCCCCCCTTCGCTGCTGCTATGCGCGGCCTTGCTCTAGAGATAACCGAGAGAGAGAGAGAGAGAGAGAGAGAGAGAGAGAGAGTATATGTTTTCCAGGGGACCGGCTTCCACAGAGAGCAATGGGGGAGTTTGAAGACCCAAAATTGCGGACAATATCGGGGGGGGGGGCATACTTGGAGGAATTGGCAGACTTTGGTCTAGAAAGACAGATAACAGCGGCGATGGCATCGTGTGCTGACCATGTACAGTCACGGACACTTCTGGTTTGTAATGATACCATTGAAAGTCAATGGAGTTATAATAATCCAGAAGTGTACGTGAGTGTATCACCCAATGAAAAGCCTCTTGGCACTCCTTGGACCTAAAGAGATTTTTGATTGATTGATTGATTTAGTTTATTTTACTTCGCGTTTTGTGCCTCTTGGCTAATTTGCGAAGTTGGGGATGAGGGATGAAATGATGAAATTGATGAATGGACATTCACAAACAACCAAGCCCGACCGGGATTCGAACCCGGGACCCTTGGACCTAAAGAGATGTCTCGCAATCTAATTATTGGTAGTTTTCTTAAAGACATGAATTTTCCAATAGGCAAGAGTTGAAAAGCGTGATGAAAGTTTCGATAATGTTCCTTCATCTATGCAACTGAAGGTGGGCATAAGGTGATCAAAGGACAATCACAAACATACATGCACAGCACACAACACAAGCCCCAAAGAGGATTATACTGGCTGAGTCCAGAAGCCATATTCTTGTTAGCCTACAAGAATGCAATCTAGGGTGTACGTGGGAGAGAGGTTAACATTTGGGTGCTTACGAGAAAGTCACCACTTACACCCCATTTGATTGATTGATTTGGTTTATTTTACTTCGTCCTTCTTCCACTTTTGACTATTCGCGAAGATGAGGATGAGTGATGATATGTTGAAATTATGGTTTGGTTTGAGTTGGTGTTTTAAGTTCACTTTATGCACAGTAAGGCTAATCGGAACTGGACCTACGGTTTAAAGTGGGATCTGAACCACTGTGCCCCGTGCCTCCACCGGGTATCGAACCCGGGACCCCTTGATTACAAGACGACGACGCTATCACTGCGCCATCGGGGAGGCCCTGTGTATGAAAGGGCACTCACAATGAACACCCATGCCGAGATTCGAATCTGAGACCCCTGGCATCGTAGCGAGCCTTATACCACATATCAGCTACAAAAACACTAAGTTATAACCCTCATAATGGTGTCGATCTGATCGTTAAATTCTCGTTAACGTTTTTACTTGTAAAATCACGTAGCGTGTTACAATGCATGCTGGAAACTACAGAGAAAATTTATGAAGCTGTATTTATACACTTAGGGTCCTTTGTTCATTTCGCGAAACGAGGGGTATCCCCGCCACTGACTAGAAGTCTGGTATTTACATGAATGTAACTTAGGGCCCAATTCTGTGGGACAGAATCGAACCTGGAGCTTAATTTGGGGAAGGGGGAGGCAGAATCGTCCAGGGCTATTTTGCTAAGTAACTGGTACATTTGAGAAATCCAAAAATTACTCTGCTATTCTTTGCTCCTGAGGTCGTAGGAGGTTAACAAAAATACTTTTAAATCTTAATTAACGTGAAAATTCTGGACGAGTAAGTGACCCTTCGTCCCCGCCAAGTTACACCTATGTGGATTTACAAATATCTATATTAATTAAGTGCAATTATGCTTCTTTCTTGTGTATTTTTGTAAACATTAAATGATAATGAACGCAAGGTCTAATTACACATCCATGTTTAAAATGTATACCGTGCAATAAAAATAAACCTCTAAGTGAAAAAGTATCATGCACAAGGACGTATTTAGGGGGGTCCAGGGGGTCCGGACCCCACCCGAGAGGCTTACTAAGTACTAAAATGAAGTAATGAAAATATGCTCGTTTAGCATTTGTTGTATAATCGATGGTTATTAATTTCCTCTGAACGTATTGAAAGTCAGGATTATATTGGGATCATACAGCTTTGAATGGCATTACAAAAATTTATACGCACTACCACTCATAATAATGTGCATAAAATATTAATCAGAAACTTTACTTTTCTCCAACTGCTTCTAACATTGTTTTTGTTATTCAATAAATATTCAAATCTTCACGTATTTGACATTAATTTTATTGCCAGAGCACTTGCTTTTACATAAATTATTCCGATCTTAACTACACAGCTACATAATGAATATGCGCTGTTAGATCTTTACCGTCTTTTTACCTATTCATGTAATAATAATACAATATTAATGTATATATCGTAATTAGTATTAAATTGATTTAATGCAATTATTTTAATTCAAACATTATTATTATTACTATTATTATTGAGACACTTGGTTCGTGTCAGAGACAGCTACTAATGCTCTCACTTAAAAATGGAGTGTAGAGAAATCTTATTCTCTTTTTAAGAAATAAAGAATTTTCAAGCCGACAAAAGTCCCAAGCAACAACGACGGGTTTATTTCCTATGTAATTGGACTATCTCGCTTCGTTCTCCAGCAAATTACTTGTTAATAAGACTCAAGCATTTTATTCGTTAGCCTAGTTGTGTTACTCCTATGTGGTCGCAGAATAAATTGGTCACACATTGAATCTGCTGTACGAAATCATGTTTATTTATATGTAAGTTAGTCTGAACCACAGAGAAGAAAAATAGGGGGGAAGCTGGAATTCTCCTAATAGAGTGATTTTCGGTGGGTCCAGACACACACTATATACGACCCTGTTTGGTACCCATCAATACAATAAAACAAGTGAGATGGAATGAGGTTTTTCTTCTCCGATTGAACTTTCATCAAGGTTTTTACCCCCCCCCCCCCAATCAGGTGGTCTGCGCACGCCTATGGATGATATAGAACATTTGCTGTTTGACTGTTCTGTTTTAAAAATAAAATATTAAAAAAAAAAAAAACGTTGGACACTACCAGTGGGGGAGTTATATAGTCTCACGTTGTGTGCTACGAAACCACTTCCAGAACTTCGGCCTGCAGGTCCCGACCTTGACAAGATTCTTAGGAAACGTCACGTGATTATCAGGGACGGGAAAGATGGCCTGCGAGCTGAGAAGGAAGTTTTTATCTCTTGCCTGCCTTCTTTTGTGGGTCGCTTTCAATTACACAACTCACAATTTTCTACATTTGACGCACATGACCAAGAAGGCAGATAACGGCAAAGGCAGAACAGAAAAAAAACCATTCACGTGAGTCACTACGTACTCTGCATTTGATGCAGAACAAAAAAATACATCGTTTGCACTTCCGCGGCCTCGCTTTTGTGCTGTGTATTTACACGGTTCAGTCCTGCGCCTCGCCCCCCCCCCCCCCCCTCGCCGTGACCTCAGCACTTGCAGCAGAGAAAATAAACTCCGCGACGCGACAACTCTGTTTGGTGATACGTGGTCAACGTGTCGTCTCTCATCGACTCTTTTATCTGAGTTTTCAGACCAGAATTCGCCATACCTTTCCGAGCAGTTCTCGCCTTACAGAATTGAGTCAAGATCGACATTTCTCTTCAGCAGTGCTCGATGGTATCCCCAAGGTAGCAAAAGTTTCGCAAAGCATCCCTCCAGTTGTCTAATTGTCAATAGTGGCGCAACCACAGGGGGCATTGCCCCCTCCCCCACCTTCGACGGAAGCCAATTCTAGGGGGGCAAGGGGGGGCAAACGTTGACGGCCAAGGGCACCCGCAAGGGGACCCCAGAGGAGCTATTACCCTCTCGATTTCAAATGTTATGCAAATAAAAATACATCTCGTTAAATTTTCTTGCTCGCTTCGATCGCAAGCGCCAAGTTCAGAGTCGTAGCTAGGGGTGGCGAGAGTCGGCAATGGGGGCTGAATGATCTAAATGGAAAAAAAAAAAACTGTGAAACAAAGAATGCCTTGGCGCCCCGTGATATTATTTGCACCCTATTAGGGGCAAATATGGGGGGGGGGGGCAAACATTGATGGCCAAGGGCACCTGCAGTAGGGCAACGAGCAGCAATTTCAAATTTTATGCAAATGAAAATACATTTCGTAATATTTTGTTGCACGCTTCGCTGGCAATTTCTCCTTTTCTCAGTCTCGTCAAGTTCAGAGCCATAGATAGCTAGGGGGCGGCGGGAGTCGGTCATGGACGCCGAGCGATCTAAATTAAAAAAATTGTAAAAGAGTGAATTTGAAATTATTTAAATTAAATAAAATTAAATTATTAAATCAATATTGTTGTCAGTTGCAAAAATTTGATCTAAAAATGTTCTTCGCCCGCAATATAATTGTTTTCTGTAATGTATGCGTTGTATGTATGTATTGAATAAATGTACACAATTTAGTGTTGCATATGTATTTTCTTATTTTATGTCGCTCCATGTTGCATATGTGTAAAACATATCTTGAACGTGAAAGTTATACATGTTATGTACAAAAAGAATTATCTTCGGAATGCGTTTATCATTCATTTTCTGCCATTCAAAAATACAGTTGGGGTGCTTGTTTTCCATTACGTATTAGCTAATGTGAAATTGAACGTGTTGAAAAATTATTTCAAATAGTTTGTGTAAACAAATGCTTTAGCACCGACTTCTACCCCTATTTTGCGAAATTTATGAGAATGTCATTATTATTGTTATTATTATTGGTACGTTTATCCTGGTACTTGCCCCCCAGACAAAAATTCGTGGTTGCGCCTCTGATTGTCACCATGTTAAACCATAGGAGGAACCCCCAGCAGGCACGTATCTAGAAATACATTTCGGAGGGGGGGGGGGTTTGACCAAGTGTCTCAATAGTAATAGAAATAATAAAATTAGAATAATTATATTAAATTTAAATTAATATTAAATATGTAAATTAATTAATATTGTATTATTATTACATGAATAGGTAAAAAGATGGTAAAAGAATAGATATATAACAGCATGTATTCATTATCTAGCTTACATGTAGTTACGATTGCCAAAATTTGTATAAAAACAACTGCCCTGCAAAGGACATTAATGTCAAATAGATTTATATTTATTGAATAACAAAAAGGAGTTAGATCCAATTGTAATAGGCAAAATAATTGTACGGTGATCACTTTTAATTGCCTATTACAATTGAGAAAAAGTAAAGATGCTGATTAATATTTTATGCATATTTTCGTAAGTAGCAGTGTGCATAAATCTTTGGAACTGTCCTTCAAAGCCATATTATCCAAATTCCTTGCCTCCCAATGAGTTCAGCTGAAATAAACAACCATGTATTATACCGGGTGTTTCAGAAATAATTGAGGGGTTACAAAAATGTATTGCAAGAATTGAACTTAAGCTAACGAAACCAGTCCAGAACGAAGGAGGAAATCAGTTGTTGTTTTTTTTTTTTCACCTACAAATGTTCAATGTGACACGGCATGCATCAACACGATAGTTTACTTCTCGCCACACTCGCATCAAGACGGGCCTGTCGGTAGTGTCTACCGCTGCGATGATACGCTCGCTTCCTTAGGGCTGCGATACCACGCGGCATGGGTGAGACCAATACCCTGTCTTTCAGGAAACCACACAAAAAGAAGTCTCCGGTGATCTTGAGGAACAATGCGAGTGATGTGGGTGATTTGAGTGTCGCCTAGCGGTAGGGATATGAACTCTCAGCTTAACAAAACATACACGCACTAACTGTTCACGTTCCTCGATCGTTCTGAACTGGTTTCATTAACGTAAATAAGTTCAATACTTTACTTGCGATAAATTTTTGTAACCCTTCAATTATTTTTGAAACACCCGGTTATAACAAATGCAAAACAATTATATTTTGATTATTTAATTTTAATACTCACCCCCCCCCCCCCCAGCTAATACCAAACATCCCCCACCTATTTTCCACTTCAGGCGCTGATTTTCAGGCTTATCCTCCAAGTTCGTTTTTGAGTCCACTTCATGCACAGATAGGCTGATAGATACTGGACCTCCGGTTTAAAGTTGGAATCCGAACCATTGTGAGACTCCACGAAATAAAAATAATTCCATACAAATTGTGATTACTGATAATGTTTGGGAATAGACCCCGGGACCCCTTGAATACAAGGCGACGGCGTTACCACTAAGCTCTGGGGGAGGCTCAAATTTTAGATTCGACTTGAGGGATCGAGTCAACAAAAGATAGAGCGAAAAACATTGAAGTATGCGAGAGTGTGTTGTACAGTATGTCCACTTTATGATCAGACCGACTCATCTGGACTGGCATTGCAGTTTAAAGTGGGAATCGAATCACTGAATATGAGTTTTTACCAGCAATCGAAAACTGGCCTCTTGGTAGGAACCCTGAACCCTCGCACTAGGATTGTGACCTACATGCAAAATTTTCTAAATAAATATTTGGATGGTTTTAAAAATATCAAAGTGAATTTTCCTCTAAGAAAAGGGAAATTTTGAAGTTTCGAAAGAACTAGTGACCCCTGGGTTCCCCTTGACCAAGTCCCTAATAAGGGAACAACAGCCTTTGTGTACTACAGAATTCGGAAGACCCTCAAATGCGTGACTACACACAAGCGCGCGCGCGCGCACTTACACACACATTCATGCATATTTGGATGCCCACGACGTTCATCCCAGTTGGAAAAAACGTTATTAGTTTCCAACCAATTTAACTTGTGTGTCATATGACCGTGTTCTGTACTGTTTGTGTTCACAAAAATCTGTAAAAACTGAAGATGAAAATAAGGATAACAATTGCAACGTAGGGGTGGGGGATGTGAAAGTGAAATGTTAAAGTTTTGTAATTTAAAAATGTCACAAATGGATATTATTATCATGATTTGAATATCATACCATTTAGATGATATCGTTCAAGCTAGCCATAATTGACCGCCACCATTAATTTCCTCGAGGAGGAAGGAAACACTTTGGCTTTAGGATGTCCACAAATAAAATAATCACATACAAAGATCAGAGGAAGGAACGAGAAAAATCACCACGACAAAAGTGACCAGAAAACTATTGATGCTCTTGCCATACTGGCAAAAACATTGCTTCTTGAATTCCAAACTCTATAAATGCATGGTAAACCGCCGGCTCCGTGACCGAGCGCGTTAACTGGTCGACTTTCGATCTCGTCGTCGAAGATCCCTGGTTCGAGTCACGGCCTGGGAATTGGTGTTCTTTGCGAGTCTCCCTTCATCATTTCATCTAATCATCATTCATTCTCATCACCGTGATTGTAAACAAGTACGCAGCAAGAAATATAGTCTATTGATGTTAGTGTATCAAAACCGACGATAATGTTGTCTACTTTACAAGCGTTTGAAAATGGAGACTTGTTTCTGTCCCACGATGTATTTCATTGTTATATTCTGGCATTTCTTTGACAGAGACCGAATTATCGATTAAAGTAATCAAGAGGCAGTTTCCTTTACTGTATTTTATACAGAGAAGAGAACAAGGTCGATAAGTAATTCCTTGTTTACAAGTTAATAACAATCATTATCCTGGAAACATTGGCATTGAAAAGTACGGTTCGCAAGGAAAACAAAAGAGTAGAGCAAGTCTGAGCCTTTGCTCAGTCGATGTTATTTGAATTTATTACAATTAGCTGTTATCATTACCGTTATTTTTATTACTAAGACCCCGAAGTGAACATTCTGAAGTCGATGATCCAAGTAGTTTTCACACCGCAGTCGCACGTCACACAAGGATGTGTGCAATACAGACACTTTCCTTTTCTGCATAATGGGATATTTATTTATGTTTTGTGCATTTTTCCTCGTGTCTCGCCAATAAGATCATTATTATTATTGAAGTGCGTAGAGCCAGGATCTGCAAGCAACAACTTGATCCGTCGGTGGTTTCAAACGACGAGCTAATGTGTAAGGGGTGACCTTCTGTGAAGACACCCAATTGGGTGTCAACCTCTCTTCCACGTAGTACACTCTGAAGTTTCTTTCAGACTAACGAGGCTCTGGCGTCTGGACCTGCAGCAAGGATAAACCTACTATAGGAATTGTGTTGTGCCGTCAATATTTGTTTGTGACTGGCCCTTCATCCATCTTATTGTATCGCAATTCATTCACATCGCCGAGATTAGCCAAAAGTGGCAGAAAAGAGACTTCAAATAATCTAATTACATCAATCGAAGAACGAGCTGAAAAGGTAAGATGATCAAATGCAACTAATTCGTTTACACTTGACGTTGTGTTGTTTCCCTTTGCAGAACATTCAATAATTACAAAATTGCATACTTTTCCAGAGAAAGTGACCAAGATTACAATACGCAGATATCGCTTGATATTCTAATAGTCTTTTTTTACTTGTGACAAAAAGATAAGTTCTAACTTGATGTATAAAACATTAACAATGCAGAAAATGGTCTGCTTTGGATCTGGAATGCACTATATAGCATATTCGGAAGATAAAAATTTGTTTTCCGTTGCTCGCAGTGGGTGTTCTCCTCCGCAAGCGAGGAATTTTGCTCCCGGTGGGCGTCCAGCCTGAGGCAAACGCGGAGGAGCCACAAGCCAATTAACATATGGCAACAACAAGCTCACATATTTAAATGAAATAATAACTACGGTCAGAAATACAGATTCCATTAGCCAGGGACAAAGATTACGTATTAAAATAAATCGAAACTATTAAACTGGTTCTAGAATTTTGTTAAAACAGGAATGATAATTGAAGGGTTCGGGTGTAAAACATGGTAAGTGACATTTTGCTCATTTTTGAGTTACAAAGTAAAATGTAATTTTCGAGTGAAATTGCCACATCATACAATTTGCATTGGACTCAGTGAAGCCTTCTGAAATCGGCAAACACAACACGAAAACAATTTATCTACAGTATAGCTTCTAATAATCTTTTTTCTTAATGAACTCAGAAATGACCAACATGTCACTTACCATGTTTTATACCCGAGCCCTTCATATTACACAAACTTCTGTAAAGATAAAGAGGCTAACAGCATACAGTTTTTATTCTAAGGAACATTAGGATTCATCTTAAAAGTACAAATAAGTATATGTGGGTAAATTGAGTTTAAAAATGAACCATTGCTGATGCAGATTTAAATAAGTGCTCTTGTGAATGCAGAGTATTGTCACAATGAACAATGATGAAAATAACTTAATGGTCTATAACTTTTTAAACTCGATCACTTAAAATATCAAATGGTGTTATTACGTTACGGTGTAATAGAAGAATGCAGGATTGTTGAAGGTCCAGGAACTCATACATTCATTCCGGGACCGAATTGCAATACTTTAAAGATAAAAAGGATATTTACGGTCCAGAACGAATTTACACTTTCCGATTTTCTCTCCCGGACCGGAATTGAATTTATTTACTATTCCTGGACCTTTAACAATCCTGAAAGAATGCAGCAAGAAATGTATGTTCCTTAAGTTTCGTTCAATTAATTTAATTTAAAAGTTGATCATACTGATAATGTGAACGGGGGAAGACGCAGGGTGAATAACATGTTAACAGGAAAAGGATTTCCTTTGGACCAATTTCATGTCTTGTAGTGTTGTGTTTCTGCAGCCATAAACAAACACGTGTAAACCTAATAGAGCTTGCATATTTTCATGCATGCTTGGGGTATATTGCACGAGCACAAAACCACAATTAGCAAAATTAATTTTAAAATTATGCTGTTAATACACAACACTAAACATTAAGCATCATACATGCATTAATAATATTAGCAATCATAGATACTACTTAAATTTTAGCATTTTCATTTTTATATATATATATATATATATATTTTTAGGACATACTGAACAATGTTCTTTGCAATATCAATGTTAATTATTGAATTTATATTTAGTCCTTTGTAACTGCTAGTAGCATATATCTATTTAATATAGTGTGTGCATATGTGTTACTTTAGTTCTTTGTTACTCAACTGTCGGTTTTAAGCTATAAACGATTGCTATGCTGTTTGACCATTCTAATTTAGCCAGTACGCCCCTACTGGGTAAGCGCGTGCGCACACACACACACACACACGAGTTTACAACATATATTATAGCACTTAGGCATAAGAATATCAGTTGTTAATCATTGATAAATCGGTCCGATAATATGCTATTGTAATGTGGAACGATTTCTCTCACACACACACACACACACACCATCACAAAGAGAGAGAGGGAGAGAGAGAGAGAGAGAGGGAGAGAGAGGGAGAGAGAGGGAGAGAGAGAGAGAGAGAGAGAGAGAAAGAGATATAGATACATACACCTGCAAAATACACACCATTATGTGTAAAATAGTGGTTTTGTTAATCATATGAACTAGCATAAAAATTAATCCGATTCAACTGTAAACAAGGTCCAAGTCTTATCTCTTGCTGTATTTCAGAGCTGTTATTTGCTCACAAAGGTCGATTATCACAAATAAGCTAGCAGCGAATTTCTTGTGACAGCTTTTGCAAATGTATTTATCTTCATGCCCTCGTAAGATAAAAGTTGGCCTCAAAAAACTCGCAAGGGAATGGGGAAAAGCTGTGCGAAATTTCAAGTGTGATATGAGAACCAGCTGAGTAGCAAGCAGCACGATTACATTTTACATAAAAAACATTATTATTATACATAATGGGAGTTGCCCGACTCTGAAGAATAGAGTGGTTACTGTAGCTCGCTATGAAGCCACGGGTCCTACGTTCCTTAGTAAATCCATGAAGGATTAAAAATTGTAAAATTGTACACTTACTGTGTATGCCGCCCTTCCTTTAAAGCAGATATGTGCTATCCCACGTTTACAATTCCAGCTCCCCCCCCCCCCCGAAGAAAATTCTGCGTACGCCAGTGGAATAGGTACGGCGGTAAGGTCGAAATTAATCTAATCTTGCCTTTACACGCGCTGCTTGAGTCTCCTGCGCTAGTGGTTTAGATGTTACCCCTTCGACCAAATAGTTTATTGGCGTGATGAAAGAGGCGAGAGCGGGCTAATGGGAAGTACGCAGATATAATTACAGCAAGGTCGTTACAGCGGGAATTGCCAGCCACGAGAGGAGAATTACTGAAAATACAACCTCACGGACACAAGCTCATCACTTAGCAGGCGCCGGCAGAACACATGATTATTTTTTCGTCAGTGTAGTTCTTCCGAGCACGCTGAGCGGTGGACTCACAAGCTCGCCGCCTAAGGTTCAGGGTTCGAGTCCTGGCATGTGCATTTATTTATTCGCGTCTCCTCGTTAATTCTATCTATTCATTATCATCCTCGCCATTTGCCAAAATTAAGACGCAAAATAAGAAAAATGCATCATAATTTTGAAAAAAAAAAAAAAGTTCGTTCTTTCAATTTTATCTTGCGAGTAACAGATATTTACATTCAAGTTTGTAAATCTATGGAGATACATGGTGTTAATAAATAAATTAAATAAATTTTAATTACGAACTGATATACAATCAACACTTGTTGTGTAAATTAAAAGCAAGGTTCAAAATGTGATCCATCATGGCTATAGAAATTGGCTTCCATAGGCTAAGGTGAACGTCACGAGCTTCTGTCCTGTGTTTAAATCATAATAATCATAATCTTTATTCATTCGTTGACCCATTTTGCATGGGTATGGATTTCGTCAGGATCGCGTGAGGTATAGATTAGTGAGGATATGAAAGATTTATTTGCCCCAAGATTGTGTTGGTTCGGAAGTACAACGAGAAATAACTGCTTTACGTGAAAGATTTTTACTTTGATCAACGCAAGACTTCAAAATAGAAGAAAGAAACAAGAACTGGTCATTTTAATAAATTACTATACAAATTTTGTCGGGGTTTCTTTCTCAGACCTCACAGGGTTTCTACAGAATGAATTGCAATGTTTCCTGTGCTACAGATTTAAAACGTATACTACAGTATATTCTCGTACACTTATATTATGAACGCACCATGTGCAAGACTGGCTTGCTTACCAGGCAGGTTGGAGTGGAAATGCCGCAATAATCGAACTGTGGAAGAACAAGTGGGTGAACAACTTCGATTTTTATAGGCAGGAGCAAAAAAGTCGCCGAGCCGGTTAAGAGGATGTAATGCACCACGTGCTATTCTGCATACTGTACTCTTTTTATGTGCAGAAAAAAGGTATCGGCTAAATATCAGCCTCAAATTATTACCAAAAAAGCAACCTGGCAGATCTTGGTCCTGAAAATACTGTACCGCCATGAACTTTTATATTATATATATATGCACGTGTGTGTGTGTGTGTGTGTGTGTGTGTGTTTATCAGAAAATCGAACTAAAATTGCCCTTTTTATGAAGAATTAAATGTAC
Organism: Lepisma saccharinum; assembly: GCF_977018435.1. Lineage (NCBI taxonomy): Eukaryota > Metazoa > Arthropoda > Insecta > Zygentoma > Lepismatidae > Lepisma > Lepisma saccharinum. Next base: position 146,457,748 of record NC_139230.1, read on the forward strand.
AACTACAGTATACTACAGCATATTTTGTGAACACAGAACAAAACGTCGAAATTTAATTACACTATTCCTTTCGGAGGGAAAGAAAAGCAATGGAAAGTCATCAGCATTATATAAATACATGTGCATCGCCAAAGACCCATCTGTCATTTTTGGTTAACCAAGAAGCAGATTCGATCAAAAACAAAGTACGATTCAAGTCAATAATATAACAAGAGAGAGTAACTTAATTGCAAAATTATACGAACATGTTTTTCTTTTTACCCTCAATATCAGAGTCCGTATATATATAGGCCTACAACAAAAAAGCATGAATACTTCTTTGAACAATATTCCTTCATTATATGAGTTTCCATAAGAATACAGAAAACCAGACAACAAAAATGACCATGCGCGACTCAAAAGGTTAGGTACAGGATTGGGTTAGGTTGGAACAATCAGTGTAGAGTTGTGATGATGATACCGTTATGTTGATTTCATGTACTATTCTGAGCGAAGTTTTCGAATGAATCGTACGAATCTATTCATCACAGAAACTGTATTTGGTTCAACAGAACAAACCGTCTATAAAGATTCCAGTTATTAGATTCGGTCTACAGTGGGAAGCCTGCGGTTCTCTTTACTAATGAGTACAAGAATTTACGATAATATGGATAGTTTCATACAAAAAGTTATCTTGAGAATAATTATCTTAACCGCCAGTGAATTATTCATCAATAATGTTGGAAAGTTTCTACTAACCAAAGAAAGCTCCCAAAAATTCATTCAAACTAAACATCTGATTTCCTCAACTCAACGAATCGACGAACAATTAAAAAGTATTTAAATTATACAATTGTAATATAAACTTCTGAAAGGATATTTTCCGCTTCACTAGATCAAAATATTGGAGTGCAGAAACAAGGATGTATTGTTCAACTCCGTCTAAGGAATACACATTTGCATTATACACTCACTTTCAAGAAAAGGCAAAAACTATAGAAGCTGAAAGTCTCCTTAATAATAGGAAATGAGTCATTAACACTGCTCAGTATCAGCACCAACGTCATAACTACGAGAATCTTTCTAACATTCCACTCATCAAGTCTCGAAAACCTAATTTATCCTTGTAGCTACCACAAGATCACACCTATCCAACGCCTTATCTCGACACATATCTTATGTTTTATTATCGACAAGTGATTATTCTGTGGTTACACAAGACTTGTAATCAACACAATCCGTATCCGCAGAAGCAAGAATACACCTTCAATGAAAGAAAATACATTTACGATATGATGTGGTACGATATCATAAGAAACTTTACAAAAGAGTTTGCTCTCTCAGTGTGCAATGTTGTACTTCCCAAAGATTATAGTGAGTTAAATGAAAACTTTTTTTTTACAAAAAAATGTACATTTTAAACATAGAACCCTTGCTCATCCACACATATATCTTCCAGTGCTGAGTAAGTACCTACACACATCTAGGAAACAAGTCTTTAGGTTTGCCGTGCCACGTTAGAGTGGTTCTTATTTTACAATTTCTGAATTTCTTTCCAGGACATCCTTTCAACTGATGACATTCACCAAACAAATAAACTGTGTAATTTATTCAATCCTACAATGAAAAGATCAGGCGCAGAGCACTTGAAGTTTGTAAGATTTCTAGGCTTTCTTTCAAAGGTGTAATAGCCCAGTCAAGGAGAGGGGAAAAGGTTCAAATGTCGGAAATATTTCCGTAAAAGCGGAATTTTGGTCAGTTGTTAAGAGCACTATTACGAGTGCAAAATCCCAAAAATGTCACCTATTCTCAACCAATAAAATAAATAAAGTATACATCACCAGCAATATCCATAAAATGTAAACTATATCTATATGTATGCGAACAAAGCCACAAACATTGTAATATTTTAGCGTTAATTTGCTGGGGATGGCTGTACATCTGTCGATATTTTCATTGAAAGTTTCTAGAACGAAATATTTTACTGCTTAATTCTACCTGGTGTAATAATGATTGATTGATTTGGTGTTTTAAGTCCACTTTATGCACAGTAAGGCTAATTGGGACTGGACCTACAGTTTAAAGTGGGATCCGAAGCACTATGTGCCTCCACCGGGTATCGAACCAGAGACCCCTTGGTTACAAGGCAACGCCATCGGGGAGGCACTAGCTGGAGTAATATTAATATAATAATAATTGTTAGACAAATAACTACTGTTAAAATTTTAGGATCTTTGAGCAACTGATTCTCACTGTGGTCTACAGGGAAAGGAACCCGAAAAGTCTTGATTATGAAGTACGTCCAGGAGTAAACGATTTCTGTTAACGATCAAATCCTTCTATCTGTGCGAATAGAATGCTCTCTCTCCCTTTAAGAAACGTTAGCACCTTTAAAAGCAAGCCATTTCAATAAAAACTGAAAATTCCATTACCAGTATTAGCTACTTCAAATCCGCAGCCTTTTGGGACATACAGAATCGATTACCGTCGATGCGACAACTGCTTACCGCTCGGAACGCCGAAGAAAAAAAGGGGGATGGCCGGAATAGCCAGCCAGCTGTTCACAAGCTCTCGTGCTCATTCACGCATGAACATTTTGTTCTCTACTAAACCTGAGTAAATTTTCATGTCTCGCGATCTGGTCATAAGAATGTGGCTTGCATAACCAGTTTCAATGACGCTTTCGCTGATGACTGTGGAAAAAGAAGTTCCGCGGGAACTATGCATGATTATTCTCTGTGGGGAGAGGTCATGAATTTCCAACACAGGGCGCTGAGAATTAATAACGTCCAGCTGGAGAAAATCTAGTCAAACCTGCAACTAATAAAAAGCGGAGGGTTTTAGATTAAAAATTCCATACGGAAGAAGAAATTGTATGACGTTCGTTCCCTGAGGCGGCGAATGAGTTCGCATGTTGACAGAAAACTAAAAATTCCTGGGATTAAGAAATCCTCACGCCAATCATAAGCTACCGTATAGTAGCTAGGTACGGTTCTCTTCTTCACTGTTCTAGAAGGAACATCTTCGCTTCTATCCTACACTCTGGCATAACCACTACCAATGCTAACACATTTTGGCAAAACAGATTCCCTGATTTTTCCAGTTTTTTCATGAAAGTTAAAAATTAAAATTAAAAAATAAATTTCCAGTGTCAACATGTTAATATCCAAAATTTAAGTGCTAAACTGAACTTTCTATTCAAGAGAACAGATTCAAGTTCATTTGTAATGTTTATCTACAGAGAAAGTGGGGGAATATGACCATCTTGAGACAAAATTGCTTATAATTAAGAGATTTATTGAAATAAAAGTAAGTTTCATATTGCAAAATGAAGATCAGTCTTTGCACTCTATCTGGTAGTACACACGAGTGAAAAATTTCTCTCTGTAAAGGAACAAAAAATGAACATACAACATACACACACTGTTGGGGAATATTTTCATGTGAGTATTCAATATCTTCAAGTTTTAAAGTATTCCATTAATAGATTTCATGAAATAATTTTAAAACACTGATAGTTGCAAAAGTAAGGTGGATATACCACGTTACTCTTGCCAAAGAAGTGGAAGAAAGTGTTTGTGCATTCGTTAAAAGTATCATCACTTGTCTAGAATAACTAATGAAACCATGAACATTTTTTTGTCTGAATAGACAGTGCGTCGACGAACTGAAATATAGCAAAACAACCAAAATCATTAATTTCCGACCTTTATCAGTATCTTTTATCGAAAACTGAATAAGGAAAACCACGATGTTCGACAGCTGCATAGAATAAATTACAGAAAATGCAGGTTAAGAATCAAAGCACTGTAGCAGAACACTACTTCTTTTCATAAACTATCCCGATAAGATACAAGATGCTGAAAGATAAACCTCGCATGCCTAGTAGTGTTCCCCGGGCAACCTTGCTCGAGAATGATGAACGCCAACGCCAAGTGAGAGGGATCGATTCTAGGGTTACCCAAACACAAAGCAAGCGTTTTAATTGCAGTTTTGGGTTTTCGTTCTCGCGTCGCTTCAGGTTGGGCTTTATTGAAGTTCTCGGCAACTTAACGATACAGGCAACAAAACTGGCCTAGGTCGTATTGTAGCGTGCGGTACTCGGTTCAATTTTACTTTCTATGAATTACACGGAAGGATTTCAAGCTAGCAATTTCTTCAGGTGTGAATATTATGAACAAAGGTGGTTAAATACATCACAATTATCCTTAGTGAATTACAATGGTGAGAAAATATTGTCATACAGAAAAAATGTGTAAAACCGGTGAGAAATTTAGGTGGACAGAAACATTAACAGGAAAAATAAATATTTACTCATTTTTCCTCCCACAATATAATTAAGCCTCGTATCATGTAATTATAATTATTGGTAACTCACTATTTTTATTGTTACTGCACATGTCGTTATTTCCCTTCGTGAGAGTTATTTTTCTTTGTGACAGGAATTTCCTTTCATTGTAAATCAACAAAGACGTACTTATGTCCTGCTTTTTTTTTTCTGAGTAGGGATTATGTAGGTGTGTTATCTCGGCAACCATGTCCATCAGAATAAAAGGGCACGCCCGTAATTTTGAAGGTTATAAAACAACTTTAGTATCATCGACGTAAACGTTCCCTAATTAAAAGTTAAAATGAAATGTTGCAATGAAAGAAAATGAAAGCTTCCAGATTCCAAAGTTTTGTTAACTTACTGTGGCATATTTTCTATGTATCGTAGTTCTGAAACCTTCATTCGTGTTACAGCCTGTAACAAAAATATTTGAAACTAATATTTTTCAAAAAAGGTAATCTAAAGGAAGAATGAACAGCCGGCCGTTACATAAATATGTCCAAAGCGGCAAAGCAGTAACGCGTGGCTAAGGGCTGATAAATGACTCATAAAATCGCAGTAAACTGAGATCATACAGTTTGTGCAGCCACGGTAAGCAAAGAGATTCTACAAGAGAGAGAGGAGTGGTTGCATTGCACAACAATGTTCTTATGCTGTGCCGTATACACCAACATGGTATTCTCTCTCAGTTCACAGCACAAAATAAACACAGTCTGAGCACCTTTGCAGTTCCAATTAGCTTCTCTGTTCAATAAAACGAATTTTTAAAATGTTTGGAAAGGTTGTCTTACATGTACATCAAGTTCTTCACATGAAGTCAAATATAACTACTTAAACTTGAAAAGAAACTGAAATATCAAGAGTTTCAAGCTTGACAAAGAAAGTATACACTTACAAAGAAATTTGGTGGAAGGACATATAAGTACGCAGCTACGCAAATGTAACTCGTAAATACGTACAAATTGTGCATTTATAAAATTATAACATTTCACATATTAAAGGGGAAACTATCGAAAAAGTGCAAAACAAGCTTACAAAGCACTGTGCAATCGAACCATGTTTCGATCACTGTATATCCCGTGTAAACCCAGATAACAACGGAAATTAAATGCGCAGACCATGCTTCACCCATTGAAAAGTTTCCTGTATGGTCTTGGCCCTCAAACGGCTGTTGCGCCACAATGTTTATATTACTATATTTATAACAGTTTGTTAAGGCAAGAGAGACTTTTGGGTGACTTTTCAGAACGAGAACCTCCACACCTCTTACATGCCTTTACGGCACGACGAAATAACATGGGATACAAGAGTGTAATACCGAACACATACAAGTATCGAATCAAGATTTGTTGTAAGTCCACTATATGGTCAGATAGGCTAGTCTGAAATGGACCTACAGTATCAAGTGAAGTTCGAACCAGTGAATATGGGTCCAACAAAAATCGACAACTATGCTATCCGTAAGATCCTACATACAAGCGCTGTTAATGGATAAATACATGCTTGTCGAGATACAAGAGTTCTTAAACCAATTACAGCGTTACCGAAGAGTTAATTTCAAATGTATAGCAAATTCTCACAGGACATGGGAAAGTCGTAAATGAAAGTTTAAAACGTTCTCACTACATAGTGATGAGCGAAAATAATCTTTGGGTTAGACAAGCCACTTGCCCATACTATGTATATACATAAGCATGCAATCATATCACATGAAACAAATGCGACAAAACCCATCCAAAATATGATTTCTTGCGATTTGTATTAGTAAAAATACATTCAATCGTAGTTTCCGAGCAGTGAAGGAAACATAAACCATGTGCCTACATATTATTTCACAAATTAAACGCATTGCACTTGTGAGTCATCTTGCACTTTCGTCCTCTTCCTATGACAGTATAGGATACTGCCTCACGACTTCAATTAACCTTTCCGCTCCGAGAGGAACACACAAGTGGGGTGGATGCGTCACACTACCACGGTACTCTTCGAGCTACGACTCTGCTGTGCGCAATACATGTTATTCTCAACACAATGCTTAACGGAGAGCAGAGACAAATTAGAAAGGGCTCTCCATACAAGTAGTTTAACGCACAGGAGTGCTATAATGTTCCTTAAATTTAATTTATACGGCTAACTTCCGAAATTATCGTCCGAAGCAGCAGCAATTAGTGCTGGAGTGACAGACTCCATTTCTTTTTTCTAGAAGTTCGAAAACTGCTTCGAAATCTTTAGTACACACGGGATCCGACAAACAAGTATTGTTCCAGACCTACGATTAGGAGGACTACTCATCATGGACACAAAAATACCAATATGAAAATTAATTACAGATAGTTTTAGTGCCATCTCGGTGGCGGAGAAACAGTGTCTGGAATCCAGTCCTGATTGATTGATTGGCGTTTTAAGTCCACTTTATGCATGCTAATCGGGACTGGACCTACAATTTAAAGTGGGATCCGAACCACTGTGCCTCCACCGGGTATCGAACCCGGGATCCCTTGATTACTGGAATCCAGTCCTGGTCTAGGAATGAGTAGTCCCCTTGTAAATATCCTTTCTTCTAATTACCATTCATATTCAACGTTGTAATTAGGCAAGGAGACAGAAATTCGGCGCAAAATTAGAAAAAAATACAAAGGATTATATTTTAAAAGGTAGAATAAAATCAAGAAGAGAATGTTAATTTCTACATGGAAGTCTGAATACAGATAAAAATAGATCCAATCAAACTGAAATAGTCCAGCATGTAGGCATTTATAGAGGGGGGGCGGCATTGCACATTCTAGAGAAGCAACCCTGGAAGTTTTCATAATTTTTAAAAACGACGCATTCTACTTATTTGCCTCCAAGCAACCTCATTTTTATTGGGGTATTTTGTTTACAGTCCAAGTTCATTTAACTGCACTTAATGCTCAGATAGGCTAATCAGAACTGGAATTACAGTTTAATGACATCCATTATTTTTTCTTTACAGTTACGAATGACCATTTTTATTAATAAAACACAAAATATATTAAGTATTCTTGTCAATTACGCAAATAGACACCCACTATAATAAAGTGTTTATTGTTGGAAATATAATTTCCCAATATTTTATGTTGACGAGAATTTTGCAATAAATATGATTGCCTTCAGCTGGCATTGTTCAAATTAAACTTTCCTTTCAAAATAGCATTTCGCTTTGGTTTTCTCTAGTTTACATTTACAAATTATCCACTGGCCGAATTCTAGCAAGTACTAGCTACACTGAGTTCAATTCATGAGCAGGGAATGACAGTCCAGGAATGATTCATGTGTGGTGAATCCTCATAAGCCCAGAATGAGAGTTCTGGTATTAAACGCCCAGTATCAAACCGAGAATGACCGTGCGGGGAGACAATGATCAAGATATGCACAAGAGCGGTTAAATCTTGCTCCATACGAGCCTGCATAAACGCAGACGAAAGTACGGTTTCGCGGCGAACTCGTTGCGTCTAAATCTCGCCCGTGTGACAGAGACTAATACAGAAATTAAAGATATTCTACCGTTTTCTTTGCATTTCAGCGTTATTGAGGAAAAATTCATCGTTCCCCCCACCCCACTCCACAACACAAAATTGAAACCAGTACTAAATGAAATTCAACAGTGATATCTTCGAGTTGTAGCCACATTTGAGTTCCATTTTTACCATTTTTTCTAGTAATATTCATGTCACGTGTAGGGAGAAATGTTTAACAATAGTTATAATGAAATACACAACTCCTTGGTTCATATCCAACAAAAATCCTGGAGGTTTCTTTGTGCTTGTCCCCTCATAAATTCCGGTATCCATTCTCATCGTCGCGATTTATGGAGGTACAAGCAGAGAACAAGTAGCCAGTAACCTTATAGCTGCTGCAAGACAGTGGTAACCTTCCTTCCTGGTAAACCGGATCTCTGACCGACACTAAAGCCATCATCCTTCATGTATGAGAGAGGTACTGACCTTTGGCTTCTACAACTTGCAACGCTTTTCCTGCAACCTTCTTCCCAACGTGGAAATTCCCATGAAATACGTACAAGCGTCACATATGAGCTCCTCCTTATCTAGTCTTTCCTGTTACGTGTACCCTTGAGAGACAAAAATGCAAGAGCGTCTAGATAGAAGCAGCATCATAATCATCGCTTACATGCAGTAATACATTATGTGTGTGGAGAAGCTTACAATTGTACATATCAAGACAATTTTTGTAACAAAGCTGTGCTAAATTAATTGCAAATTAAATAAAAAATATTGTACCGGTAGTTTTCGTGCATAAAAAAATTGCCCTGTGGCAAATTGCTTCATGTAAGATGACGCCACCTACAAGTCAGCACATGGCCGACAAGTGAAGACATTGCAAGTAAAGACAGCGTTTTAACTACTGGAAAAGTAAAATACAAAGCTACTCCAGTCTCTTTCCTCGAAAATTGATTGATTGATTGCTTGATTGAGTTGGTGTTTTAAATCCACTTTATGCAAAGTAAGGCTAATCTGGACTAGACCTGCAGTTTAAAGTGGGATCCGAACCACTATGTGCCTCCACCGGGTATCGAACCCGGGACCCCTTCCCTCGAAAATGTATTAAAACAACTTTACATGCAGTCCATTTTTAAAATCTTTTACTCATTCGTTGGGAAATAACAGCATTTTAAGCATTTTTATAAATGTGCAAAACTCGATGCCTGCATGCATATTTTCCTCGATTTCGCTTGAGAGTTGAAACCATTCCATATTTTTTCTTTTCTTCAGAAGAAAAGCTACGCCATTTCCAACGATGTGCTCCGTAAGGATTATGTTAGATCTGTAATTGAAATGTGTTCTACAAAACTTTCAATTATTTTTCTAAATTAGCCCAATTGTATTTTAAAAATTCTTTCCCATACAGAAAAGAAATAATTGGTCGTAAATTAGGAAACTAGTCAACTAAGAGCAGTATATCTTTAATAAAAATCTACCTTAGGCATCCGTATGTTTAAACTATAAGAAAAATATGGAATCAGCTCACCGTAAAATAGTTTTGGCCAATATAGACACAAATGAGGTAAATACAAGTCAATTGCAGCAGAAAGGAACTTTGTTGAGTGAGATTTTCAAGATCATGTCGGATGTAGTCTGTTCAATTTAAATTTATCTAGAAAGATCATTTTTACTAAGATTGATACTTGAATGTTAATTAAAATATTTACCTCCTCTACGACAAAACACTAATATTAGATACGCAGTTTCAGCCAGGATTCATATTCAATTTCAATGAGACAAAAAATTAGGAAATGTAGAACATGCGCCCAATTCCTTGCGAGACCGAGAGATCGGGAGAAGTGTGGCGGGTGGCGCTAGCGGAGATGCAGACATTTTCGACCAGTAACGACCCTCTTATATTTATGGACATATCTTTAGCATGCAGATATTTATATTAATATTGCAAAACGAGCACTAATCTGTGTTATAAGAGTTTTTCAAAGTGATGTCCACCTACATTCACGGCATCGTTTGATGAAATTTTGGTTCACACGCAAAAGTCGAGTTTTCCTACGGTTAGAATCCGTCTTTTTTGCTTAGGGGTTTCTAAAATTTAACGATCCAGTTTCTCGTAATGTAAGGACAAGACGACTAACAGTCTCGCTACCTGGAGGTGAAACGCCAGGGAATTTCTGTGCAAATTGCCCACACATGTCTCGACACGAGTCTGTTTTCACGTGTCATACATAAAAATTATTTGTTCTAACGTGAACTTTGCGACTGGCATTACAATAGCCTCAATTACACACAACACACACATTGCAATTGCACAAAGAAGTAGCACGGCAATTAAACAAAAACCGCACTCATTCACACAGTACGAAATTGACACGCTATTGGTTTAAGATCTGTTCCTCACTCCATTCGCAGCTCTGTCCAGGGCACACGTATTCGCGAAGGAAAGAACAAATCAAGCTCGGAGCTTTCAGATTGCAAACAATGCTCACGAAAACCATTGACTTTTAACGGTTTAGTCCGCAACGTAATCTTTATACATTGTTGCACATTCGAAACCTCCAAACGATTCCGAGCGAAGCAAAACGCTTTCGAGGGTAAACTTAAGCAGGACGTTACTGGTTGAAAACGTCGGCATCTCCGTTAGCGCCGCCCGCCACACTTCTCCCGATCTCTCGGCCTTGCAAGGAATTGGACGCACATACTAAATGCCAAAAAAGGGCCTCCCCGATGGCGCAGTGGTAGCATCGTCGCCTTGTAATCAAGGGGTCCCGGGTTCGATACCTGGTGGAGGCACAAGTGGTTCGGATCCCACTTTAAACTGTAGGTCCAGTCCCGATTAGCCTTACTGTGCATAAAGTGGACTTAAAACACCAACTCAATCAAACAAACAATAAATGCCAAAAAAATTGCTGCAAAGTAGGAAAAATATGATTCCTGCTTTTACACTCCAATACATTATGTGGTACAGTCACGGACATTTCTGGGTTGTAACACTCCCATTAAATTTCAATGAATCAATACAACCCAGAAGTGTCCGTGATGTACGGACAACGAAGTTAGTAATAAGTTGTGTTTTATACAGCGTATATTGATACACTTGTAGGTTTAATTGTATCTTCTGCAAAAATGCTGTGTAAAGAAACAAACTGCCATAGTACTAAGTGAGGTGAGTAACCGGCATTAAAGAACATGATGAAAATTATGTTGGATTGATTCTTGGATATATCACTTCAGGAAACACTGCACATTTAACATTCCTACCCGACTGTTAGTTTTTCATTCTATAATGATTATGTCAAATAGGATCGTGAAATTAGCACTTTCCTAATACGAGCGTAGTTTTGCATGTTTACGTGGCATTCTCGTTGCGCTGTTATATTTATAGAAGTTCAAAGCAGGAGGAAGGAAATGGAAAAGCCTGTTCGTGAACTTCAGTCGTTTATATTTCCTTCATCACGCAACTGTGTAGCACAAAATTACAACATGGCATTGCGCAAATTAGTTTCTAAAATCACCCACTTCACTCTTTGTAGCTTACAAAATGCACACAAATGGATCAGATTTTTTCCAAAAACTAATCAAATGGGGACTTTATTTTATTCAGTTATCGTGCCGTTTCTCCGAACAGGAAACGAAGAGAGATAAGTGCTTATCGAAGCCAAGCAGAGTTCAACCACAGAGGTCAAAGAAAGCAAAGTTTAAGACTGCTTGAGAGATGTGCACATGTACAACGAAAGGGGAAAAGAACGTGACAAATGTATCGTAATAGAAGTAGTGAAATAAAAGTCAAGACACTTAATGCGCGTTACATACAAGGCCATGGACATGCGACAATAGAATGACTTGAATTGTTATTAAATTGGCACTCGGATGCATGGAACTTATTGATATTAATATGGCTCATTTTTAACGTTTAATATTAATACTTGTAAAATATGTTTCTTTTATCTGATATTGTGTACCGTGATGTAGGTACCTCTCAGATTTAGACTATTTTTATCCTGTTAGTTGATTAGTCACTAAATAAAAAATATGCTAATTATTTATGTCTTGTATTAGGCAGCGGGTATTTATCAGATCTAGGAAAACAGCAAAGCTGTGTTAAGATTTTGACAAAAATACAAAACAATTACAATTCTTCTTTTAAACTGAAGTATTTAAAGGACTAGCAAGAAATTGCAGAAACAAGACTAGGTTAGATGAAAAGGTAGATAATGGGATAACCGCAAAGTCTAAGGTTACCTAATTGAAAAGAAATTATTTTTGAAACAGCTTTCTATATCAGACACAGCTGAAGGTTACTCTGTTCGCAACACGTCAAAAACCAAACATGCTTGCTAATATAATTTGAGATGCAATTTCATGCTCAATCCTCAACATTAAAGTAAAGTTTCAGACAGGTTCTCCAATATTGACATAAGCATCCCATCTAATTAACTATTTGCTTCAAGCAGGCTCAAAGATCATTCGCAATCACAGAGTATCCTTCCCTTTGACAAACCTCCGTGATGGGTGTTGTAGAAGTAATAAACTATATATATTCAGTCTCCTGGAAAGCATTTACAGAACTGATTTGCACGCTGGGTATGGACGCAGAGTCTCTTAGTTCAGTTTGAATTAAAATTGTTGTGCATCTTGTAGCAATAAAAATGAGACAAGGAGAATACTTAGAAAATTAAGAATGGAAGAATCACTTTAGAGCTAGCTCTACTTAAAGATATCAATGTAAGTGACAATTCTATTAACAAATAAAAAAGAATAAAAAACTTGATCCACATATCTTAATTCTTTCTATTAATTGACTGAGTCTGCATAGAGTTTATTCATCGAGTAAAAGCAACTACCAGTTGATTATATATGAGACGACCAAACCCAATAGTTGTGAATCAAGGGTCTGCCACGTTTACATCCAACAGCTCTGGGAACGAGAAAACTTTGAAACTGCGCAAGAAGTAAGAGTGCCTCTTGCTTCTCTCTATTATTTCGAAGTGTCTTCGGTGAGGTAGATAACTGAACGATCAGCACAGTTTCACACTACAGACCGATCACAAAGAAAAGAACCTTCGGCCAAAAGTTAATATATACAATAGGTCATTCCATTGCCACGGGTGGGACACGCGGACTAAATTTTTTATATTAAAGCATCCACTATACTGATAGTTAAGAAACATTTGTCTTACAGTTTCTGTGCAATGAAATATGAAACTTAACACTGTTGATTAAACATAACTACCCTTAAGATACTTTCCCCGACTTGTAGTTATAAAGAACAATTTTGTGTCACGGGTGGGACAGACGAGACACTGTCACTTCACTTAATAAAAAAAATATTAATTTCTGTGAATTGTCAAATGATGAAAAATAAATTATTTAAGAAGAGAAGGCTAATATTCTAGAGAAATTGAGGGGGAAATGTAACTGTTAAAGGAGAAATTAATGTGGTTTTTTTAGTGTCATGGGTGGGACACAATCCAAAACAAATAAATCAAAAAGTTAAAATAAACTAAAAATATTTGAAATACCTTCATATATATATACGAATGTTATGTATAGTAGGACGCAATTGATTTCACAAATGGACGTGGGTTTGGCAGCTTTTGGTTTTAACAATTAAAAAGGCGACGATTTCGAAATATGACAACGATATATTAATTACAACAATTTTGTGAGCAAGTCACTTTCCGCAACGGAAAAGTTTTCCTCCTCTTTAAATGTGAACTTTTGCTAAAGCGTCGCGTCACGGCAAAAAAAACCTCGGCAAAATTGCCCTCGAAAGTCTGAACAGCAGTTTCACATTCTTGGTAGATCTCTTTTCTAAGAAATCTGATAATGAAGGAACTTTGTATCAACCAAACCGACTATCCCTCCAGCACGCGATTCAGGGAAAGACCTTAAGGACTTAAGTGATTTTTTTTTAAAATGCGAAGTGAATTAAAACTTTACTCCATGACATCAACACCAAATGTAGCACAACAAGATTCAAAGATTCAACATATCCAATCAACTGACAATATGAGAACTTCACGATAGAATAAGGGCACATACCTTTTTTTTCTTCTTTTTTTTTGCGTGAAGTCTGTATATCGTCCATGGGTGAGCAGAACCGGAATGAAATATGAATCTGGACAAAATAATATAATAAAGAGCTTCCGTTATCCATGTACCACATTATAATAGTATTCCATATTTCTTCAGTGTTAAATATTGCCTTAGTAAAAATACATGTAGATACGCTAACGAGGCCACGCGAAACACATTCATCACGGACCCAACTTTCAAGTGGAATCCCAATGATTGAGCGTCTCCCGCATTGAGCAAAAGCATTCCTCTTGTTGAGTTTGAATTGCTGTTTTAAGCCCACTTTATGCACAGTAAGGCTACTCGGGACTGGACCTACAATTTAAAGTGGGATCCGAACCACTTGTGCCTCCACCGGATATCGAACCCGGGACCCCTCGATTACAAGGCCCCATAAGTATGGAAGCTTACATAATTTGCTTCATTATATATTTCAAAAGTGTGTAAGAGTGCGGTTTTATAGGGTATATCCACTGCAGGGGTGCCCACAGGGGGGGGGGGGGACTTTGGAGTAGACAGCGCCATCGAGATTTTTAGGGGGATTTTTTCTCTTTCAAATAACAAAATTCAACATTTATATAGATTTCTAAAATATGTCTAAAAATTTTACACCTTAAATGCACCATATTTAATCCATTAGATGAAGAAAAGAAAGTACTTAGGGGTAGGGGTGCTCACAGGTGGGTTTGTGGACGCCCGTTTGGGTGGGGGGAGAATTTTTTATGGAAATTTGACGTGAACAATATAACACTGGACACAAGTTACCATTGCTGCTATATAAATAGCAATTTGTAGACTTCAAAGGGAATTGTTAAGGGTAATACGTGTATGTATTAACGGGAGGAGTGGAGGGAAGTATCCAACTCTTACATACTGACACGTGGATTCTGGGGGGGGGGGGGGTTGAGGGTTATACGTTCGGGGGGGGTTGGATATCCAACTCTTGAATATCAGTGTTAAGTCTTAGATTATAGAGGGTATTTTAGTTAGGGGAGATTGAGCGTTAAATTGAGGGGGTACCCAATTCTTGTATATTACTATAGTCTAGATTGTTGCGAAAATTCTGGTGATTGAAAATTATTTACTTTGGAGGAGGCAACATCCACTATTCAACATAAACAGTAAGTCTAAAATTTGCACGGAAATTTTGGTGGGAGGATTGAGTACTAAATTTAAGGGGGGAGATGTGAAGAAGCTCTAGATAAAGTGTTAATCGCTTTGTAATCAAGGGGTTCCGAGTTCGATACGCGGTGGAGACACATGGCACAGTGGTTCGGATCCCACTTTAAACTGTAGGTCCAGTCCCGATTAGCCTTACTGTACATAAAGTGGATTTAAAACACCAACTCAATCCATCAATCAATAAAGCGTTAAATCTTAGATTGTCAATGGATTTCTGTAGTGGGGGAGAGTTCGAATATTATATTATGGGGATAATATTTAGCGATATGGTATCCACACGTTTTTGGCGCCGAAGGTGCGAAAAGAGAAGCTGGAAAAGAGTAAATATCGCGGGGTCATAAGAAAGTATTGACATCCCATTAAATTAATATTCTTGAAAGACTTCAAAGAAATGGATGCAAAAATGTTATTGCTCGCTTCGCTAGCAACATTGTGTTACGAAAATGAGTGTTTCACATTTTACTAAAGTTTTATACTATAGCTGCATTACAAGACATGAACTACTTTCTCGATGTTGATTCATAACATCACTTCTTAAAATATAATGCTTATAGTGTTAGTATTATGCTCAATTTAAAGCAGGTGCATCACTTGAATGATGTACTTCTATTAGCCGTATTACTGTAGTATTGATTCCTTGTATGCTGTACTAAGTGTACTTCATAAAGTAACACCTTGCCCGTTACCCCGATAACAGAAAAATAAAAATAAATAATATCAAATTCCTTCATATTTCTAACATCTCGTCGCAGGACAATTTTACTTTAACAACTGACACTTGCACTGAAGATAGAATCCACGTATATATTGCTATGGATTACTAAAATAATTATATTTACCTCAAGCAGAGGGGGCGAATTCTTTGAAGAACCGTATTAAATTCTCACCACTAGAGTAGGAATTTCTAGCTAAGGTTCTGTAACGTTTCGTGAAACAATAATTGAATCGGTCACACGGCTGCAGCATGTTGTTTGGTTTGCCCAGGTTGAATTTTCTATCTTAAGTTGTGTAACAATTTCTGTTAAATACTCAAATTGTGGGTTTTATAAAACCAATAAATCTTATTCTCCATTTACAAACACTGTTTAAATGCATATTTATATAATTTAACTTATTGTACTTAACCAATCAATGTGCTATCGTTCAGTTATTTCGAAAACTGAACTATTAAAAATATATGGACAATTTAACATGGTATTGTATTCAAATAAACATCAATCTTTACATATTAAATATTCATCCAAACTATTTGGGGGGATTATGATGAACGATTTTGGAGAGGTAATGAATGCATCCACGGTCTTTGGGTGATGTTCGATTAAAGGTTATTAAAGTAGGTTTCTTTCCAGTTTGGCGGATTCATGATTGTCAAGTTTGCTTCTTTAGTGACATTCTTGCATAAATTCCAAATAATAAAATAAAAAATAAATTCGCAAGGTCCAGTATTTAGAGACAAAAGTTTATTTTAAGATATTCATACTAAAGTTTGTTTTAGTATCTATGCTGTCCTGTAAATAAACAATAATTTGAAAACAGCAAAAAGAGTAATATGGCTTACCATTCACGTGATACTCTGAGAACTTAAGATTTTTTATGTCGTCATAAAAATGTACTGTGTAAGCTATGGTTCAATAAATACCATTAATTGGTTACTTTCTACAAAATATTAAGTTTTTAGTTCTTACAAGGAAAATAATTGTACATTTTATGCATATGCTTTAATGAATGAGCACAAGAAATAAATAGTAAAAAGTCAATACATGTCTTTACTAAAATTCATATAATTATAATTATGTATTGTATTTCCAAATATGCAGCATATTTTCTCTTAACAGAACTCGCACATTGTTATTTCATCTAAATTTAAGCAGATTAAAAATGATAATGCATTTTATGACGTTAAATATATTAAGTTATCTTTATATCCATACCATGTAGTTTGATGTGTTAATTCATCTCTTATCCCCTGATTAATGGTTAACCTTGCTCATACTAGACGCTAAACAGATCATCGAGTCTCCACTTTGCACTACACAGTATTTGATGTAATAGTGACATGTTAGATGAAGAAAAGGAATAACTCAGGACAACGAGTATCAAGTGAAGTATTCATTAAAACTAAATAAATAAATATATATATATATATATATATATATATATATATATATATCCGGAAACTTGTGGGGGAGGGTGCTTCATTGGCTTTTTGGGGGGATTGCGTCACTGGCCTTGGGGGGGATGGGCACCCCTGATCCACCGAAGGGAAAAATCTCCGCCATGGACGTCCAAATCTCTAAATTTACGGTAGGTATCGGTCACAAAAGTGTCCTCCTTTGCATTCCCCCTATTCCACTCTCCAACGGACTGAAAAAATTCCAATATTTGCATTGCAATTTTTAATTTTAAAAAATCATCCTACCAGTTACTGAATTTGACATCAATGTGAAAAGAAAAGTAGGCGAGACTGAGCAGAGGAACTTTCCACCCTTCACATACAGTTGTGGTTGACGTTTTATTACCGCCGGTTTCCGCTTGCTTTTTGTTGAAACAATGTAAAATTAATTTTTGCCATTAGAAAATTTTCCAAGCCCTTGAATCAGCTCTACTCCCATGGAACATGTCTGATGTTCACTCGTTATTATGAATCTATCGTTAGTTCACTTGCAGAGTTCCTCTAGCAAAACTTCTATGGAACTAATTCATTTTTACTACTAGAGAAGCTATAAAACAAATAGAGACTTCAGCTAACAATTATATTTCAGGGTACAAAATTAGTGCAATGGAAAGGTCCCACAAGGCACATGTTCTACTCCGTGGTATTTCTCTATCGGAATGTTCGTTTTGTTTCTTTACTCTTCTATGTGGGTTGACTTTTAGAAGCTATGAAAGCTACGCAATAAGATGAGTAGCAAAAATTAGTAATTACACATGGTAAGATCACTACACGTTATTTGGATAAAGCTACTATTTCATATGGTGTGTTTGAAATCAAGGAATACTTTAATTTCTACTGTATTCGAAGAACAGTAAGAGCAGAAAAGGTGAAAAAAAAATCGCAGGAGTACCGAATGTAAGTGATTGGGCTGTATTGAAACGGCTTCTTAAGGTCAGTTAGGAAGTTTGCACACATTACTACGCTACCTATAGTTTCTCGCTAAATTTTTACAATAAATGGAGTTTGGGACTTGCAATTCAGAACTAGACTTCTGTGGAAACTATTCTTGTCTAGTTACTCAAATGTGGCGTATCACACGTGTTTAGGCACCTCTCAGACTGAAGCGATAAGTGACATGAAACACGATGTTTCACACCGAAGCGACAAGCAAGACGGGTTTCTACAGCCTTAAAATTTCACTGCGCATGTTGGACCAACAGACCGAGGCGACATGTTGCACGCTGTTGAGAAAACTGCCCAGTCCGAGCAACACCCAAGTAACATGTGCAGCTTGCCGTGCAACGCCGGTACGAAAGGTTGCATTTACTGCTGAAGGTTCGGTTCCAAGTGACATGTGTCGCCTGTCGCTTCGTCCTGCACGCTCCTTTAGGGAGATTTCACACCGAAGCAACAGGCGACACGTGTCGCTTCAGGATTTTACCAATGCAAGGTAGGCTTGTGCTGCCTATCAGGCCGCTACGGTGTGAAACGTTGCTGTTGATTGGCTTATTCCCAAGCGACACGTGTCGCCGGCCCCTTGTTGCTTCGGTGTGAATTTCCTCTTTTAAACGCGGAATGTCGACGTTACATATGACTAGGGAGCGGAAGTTGATGAAATGTCATTTTTTCTGACATCTCTGACACGATGCCCATTAAATATACACAATATTACACTTCGTCTAGAACCCCAAAAAGATAATTTTAAAGTGCATTATTTTGCATTTTTTGCCAATTTTCAGGTTTTAGGTCATTTCCCCCGATTTTCGGCATTTTCTCGTCATTTTTCGCAATATTTGGTGTATTGTTTCGTCATATTTTGTCACTTCTTTCATTTTGGTAATATTCTTGAGTCTTTTCACCAAAGTTGAACATAGGCCCATATATATCTCGCAGGATTTATTTTCTTTACAGTGCCACAGAAACACACCACACTACATCACCAGGCAAAGATGTAGGAAATTAACGCATTTTACACCAATTCATCCAGTGTATATCTATGACTTTTTCATAAAATTGTTTTAAAATTATTCGGTTGCTTCCATTGGAAATACTCGTTGCATATTTTAATTGAATGTGTATGTGGTATCATTTGGTGCTTTTTTCTTTAAAGCAAGATTGAATTTTGTTTAATTTCCTTTTCATTTCAATTTTTAACCTGAAACTAGCAAATTTAATGGTCATTTTTTGCATTTTTACGTCATTCTATAGGTCATCAACTTCCGCTCCCTACATTGCAGAGCGAACTTCCAGAATTGGCAATAACCACAGTGCATTTAGTTACTGGACATTAGCTCATTAGCTATCTATTATCCATCCTTTTACGTACTACAATACTGGATTTGTTTATTTTTGTTATTTATATTGCTTTTCTGCCATTTTTGGTTATTCGCGACGATTAGGATGAGTAATGATATAAAATTGAGGAAAGGACACTCACAAAGAACACCCATGTCCAGGTCGAGATTCGAACCCGGAATCCCTGACGACGTTGTTCTAACCACTCCACCACGTAGGTCGGCACGTACAATGCTTTTGTCACGAGTTTCTAGAGATAAATAGGCGAAAACGTAATACAATGGGCAATGTCCAACTAAGAAAGAGTGCTATGTAATAATAAAGAGCCATTAACACCATCATTTGGACAATTATTCAAACATTTACCCCGAAGGGTATCCAACCCACTTGCACACATACACTTTAAACATTACGAAAATATTTACTCCATTTCCACCCTTGCAAACATGATCTATCAGATCCGCATGCCAATAAAATGTACATTACAAAATTGGATCTACATTTGTCATTTAACAAAAGACCAGCTTCCTCTTTATTATATCTTACTTCCTTTGTCCTTTCTATTTCCGGCTTGTTCGAATTTCTGGTTTGTCTCGGCCACAAGCATGAACTGTAACATCCGACTTCGAAATTTCCTGCTTTTAAGTCTCCCTAGCAACCTTGGTCCGTAGTTTAGTGGCTAACAAGGTATATCAGCGAGGCTCTGAGGTTAGGGAGACGTTTGAAAAGTCCAGGAAAACGAAAGAAAGGAGAGAACAAAGTCAACATTGTCCGGTTCATCCAGAAATTGGATTTCTGGCTTTGTGGCGGAGTGGACGCAAAGAGTACGAGAATCGAATTCTGTGTGTCTCTGTGTGCGTTTCATCAGATCGCTATTAATCGCGATTGACCTGGGAGGGGAGAAAAGTCACTTAAAATAACCAAAATAAAAACGGAAGTGTTTACGTGTATTCAGCGGAATTCTCTTTCAAATTAAGACAAATAACTTTCCCCCCTCATTTCCAAACGCAAATTTGAATTAAAACTTTAAAGTTAATATAACATACCTACTTTCAATCCATTTTAAAATTTCAAACTATGCACTTTCACATTCGACTGCTGATGATTGAAAGCACCAGGAGCGTAGCTACGCTCATGTATTTGGGAGATCCAATATAGAAGTTCTATTTTATAAATACGAGGGTTGGGGAGTAAGTCATGGCAACCCAGTAATAATTCGACAATCGAAGGATGTATTAAAAATTTGTTATATACAACTGAAAGAGTATCCATTATGGATATTTTCTTGGTAGGAATCATGAAAGAAAACCCAAGCAACCCTGTGACATACACTTGTATTAATGTACAAGTTACAAAAACCTGTCGGACCCTGTGACATACACATGTGCACATGTTACAAAAACTTGTCTGATTATGATAAACCTTCGAAATAATCTCCCGCATTGTCCACAGCACGTTGCCATCGATGTGGAAGACGTCGAATACCATCGGCAGCACCATCCTCTTCACCATGCTTGAAGTTTTTGTGATCTACGACGTGCCGTTAGGGAGAAGCGTCCAGATCTACTGCATAATGCAATCATGTGGAAATGCGGGAGATTATTTCGAAGGTTTGTCATAATCAAACCAGTTTTTGTAACATGTGCATATGTGTATGTCACAGGGTCAGACAGGTTTTTGTAACTTGTACATTAATACATGTGTATGTCACAGGGTTGCTTGGGTTTTCTTTCATGACTCCTACCAACAAAATATCCATAATAGATGCTATTTCTGTTGTACATAACAAATTTTTAATACATCCTTCGATTGTCGAATTATTACTGGGTTGCCACGACTTACTCCCCAACCCTCGTATTTATATCCCTGCTATTGCAAACGCTAAAAAGATTAAATCCATTGCGATCTACATGCAAAGTTTTATAAATAAATAATATGTAGGGTTTTATAAGATTAAAGTAAATTATCCTCCAAGTCTTAGAAAATTTTGGAGGGGCCAGTGCCCCCTTCTCGGGCCCCTCAACGATGTCCATGGAAAGCACGAAACTATTACTTGCATTATGATCAAGTTTACACTTCAAAATGTAATGGTGATATTTTTATTTTGGAGTATTCAGTATTCAATATAACTATATTTGTTTTGGGAGGGGGTCTATATTCTTCCCTTCTAGTGTTGAAATATTACCTTTGCTGCCAGGAAAATTGGTCTAGCGAGATAAATCCCCCCCTGCTTCGCTAAAAGTAAATAAATAAATAAATAACAACGTATAGACAGGTCTCTAGGAATAGAGTTTTAAAATGTTTGTTTATTAACAAATAAATCAACAAATACGGAACTCTTAACATCAGAAAATGTAAAATGGAAATGTATTATATATGTCTCAAATAAACTTAAAACAACAGTACTTGTAGGAAGAGAAATTGGGAAAACATTTTAATCATATATCCGAATACTTCAAAAGGCTCAATTGCTACCGTATAATATTTTAGGAAGCTTGCAGGAATATTTCATGTGACATATTATTCCTAACTGCAAAAAGGGGAAGAACATATCGGACACCTAGCAACCTGTAAATGTAAATTCGGTGAACTGAGCCATTTTCCTGCTGATTTCAGTTGAACGAATAACGTCAATGAATAAAATTCCATGTGAGAAGACGCTAAATGACGGCTAAGAAAATATAACAACTTCGGTTCAATTAGAGTACCGTACAATTAATGTGGTAAATTGAGCTTGTTTTAAAAGAGAATGTACGTTATAAGCTACTTCCCGTAACGATAAATAATCTGGAAAGAGTCACTTGTACCATTTCAAACAAATAAAACGTTGAAAAAAAAATAAACAAAAGGTACGCTGATGATTGTGATCGACGTTTTGAGACATTTTCGTAGACAGAATAGTTATTTGTACTTTCAGAAACATAGAAAAAGAATGAAATTAGTTCTTGGATGGTGGTGGCTACATCATTTCGTCTTGAGTTTCATTGATTGATCAGTTTATTTCACTTCGCTTTTCTGCCACTTTTGGCTAATCGCAAAGTTGAGAATGAATGATGGTAAGATGAGATGAATGAATTGACAATCGCAAACATATAGGGACGACACAACACGGGCCTCTCAGAGGATGGATTATACTGGATGCGAGTCCAGGCACCAGAGACTCGCTAGTCTACAAAATGCAGTCCAGGGTGTACTTCGAGAAAGGGTAAAAAAGGTAAAGTTCCCCGTGCATGTAGCACCGTGCCATGAAGGCACGTTTAGGGGATGTGGGGATAGGGCCCCACAAATTCTCAAACTCGGCCATTTTGGAGGTGATTTGATCAGCACCACGCTTCGGCCGCCTTTACACGTTGGGGCTGGGTGAGCCCCAGAGCCGCTTTATGCGGGGACAAGGCCAGAAAAATTCCGACCTTGGATCACCCACCCCGGGAATCGAACCCAGGTCTCCCGCGTGGCAGTCAGACGCCCTACTCACTAGATGTGAAACTGATGTTGACATTTGGGTGTTTTTCGGAAAGGGTCACCCCTTACACCCCTCGTCTTGAGTTTCATTTGTTCAGTTTACGCAAGTTGGATTTTATGCCACTTTTGGCTAATCCAACGATGATTACATGAAAGAACGCTCACAGGGCCAGGACTCCAATACTGGACCTTCGGTGACGAGGTCGAAGCGCATTCGGCCACCGACGAGACCTATTAGGTTTTTGCTGAAGGTCTACGAAGTAAGTGAAAGTCTGCTTTAAGTCCAATTTATTATCAGATGGGCTAATGGAGATTACAGTTCAAAGCAAGATCCGACCCACTGTGAATATGCCTTCACCGGGATCTAACCCGCTACTCCGTGATAACAAGGCAACAACGTTACCACTGTGCCATCGGGGAGGCCCTGGAAACAAAAGTAGCACACAATATTGCGCATATATAGCCGAGTGTTTAGCTTACTGCCATAAGACACTAAGTTGCAGGTTCGAATCCTGCGTAAGACTTGGATGTGTGGTTTTCGCGTCATTAATCTCATCCTCAACATTTGACCGAGCGTGACAGAAAAGCGACCAAAATTAATTACCAGAAATATACATTGTCAGCTTGGATGGTGTAGTGGTTAGCATATACGCTGTGAAGCCATGGATTTGGGGGAGGGAAGCCCCGCGCCAGACTAAAATATTTCTTGTGTTCGGTTTATTGCGAGTTTATAAGACGCAGTTGTTTCTAATTAAGCAACTAATCTGATCTTTCCGAACTTCGTGGACTGTTTTGACAAATTTCAAAAATGTCCGAACTAAATGAAATCATATTCTAAACAAGGTACTACATAACAATCTTGTTCAAATATTCCAATCAAAAATAGTTAATATAATCGTTTAATTATGGAATGAAAACTTGAAGTGAAACATTATTTTGCATGAAACTATGCCAATTCATTGCAGCACCAAAATTCAATGAAGAGAAAACAAAAGAGAATTATGATAGAGAATGATATTGGACATTATTAAAAATTGCCACTTTGATAGGTAAAATAATAGTTTTATATTAAACACAAGTTTTGTAATTATATGTAATGAACTTCTCACCAGTGTCACATCAGAAATGAAATATTAGCCTCCCATAACTCATGGTTTTAACGTCAACAGATTCTGCTTATTGGTCTTAGATAATAATAATTGTTAACTAATGTTTATATTGTGATTAATGGGTCAACTGTATTTCAAACTAAGGAACAAAAATCTGATTTCTTCACACCTCTGAAAAACTTTGGTAATAGACATATATTGCATGCCCAAAGCCGCGCACTCACCCAAGGCCAACTCTGCTCGTAGTTAGGATTAACATAGAAACAAAAATACCATGCAATATATGGACGGCATTTTACCAAACAAATACACAAATCACCATAATCCAGGCAAATGAACTTTAGAATCTATATTCATAAGAAGGAATGTTCAAACACGAGGTTCGACGAAGTTACTATCCTTCATGAAACTTACTAATACTGTTCGCCTATTTGGGGCGACAACACAAACATACAGCAAATTCAATCGTGGATTTGCACGTCCTTTGAAAAGGTCCTCGATAAAATAAGCTTATGTTCCTGTAAAAGTTTTTAGTAATGGTTTACTCATTAAGTTAAGAGAGACACAAATCTGTCGCACCTATAAACTACCTATATT
The DNA here is from genome assembly GCF_977018435.1 of Lepisma saccharinum. Taxonomy (NCBI): domain Eukaryota; kingdom Metazoa; phylum Arthropoda; class Insecta; order Zygentoma; family Lepismatidae; genus Lepisma; species Lepisma saccharinum. Next base: position 146,482,414 of record NC_139230.1, read on the forward strand.
CAATAATTTCAACTAAATTCAACCAAACAGTTCACAAATCAATCATAAATAAAAACTGGCCTATAAAACCCTTCACAACTCAAGCTGAGAATGTGTTAACAGCACTGTTCTACAATCATTTAAACCCCAGCCCGAACTAAGTGATCCTATAAATTTTCATTGTGAAAGTTATTACTGCCGTCATATTATTTAGTTATATAAATGGTAAAAATAAGTGCATAGCCTGTCATAAATTTGTTTTAATATTAAAAATATAAAGGTTTGCGGTTCAACTTATAACTTTAGTTTCACTTTTGACTTTATTATAATAATCCATAAATTCCATCGTGATCAGTACTAATTAGTACAGTTTTTATGTGCATTATATTACTGTCACCATGTGGGAACTACATGCAAATTCTCCCGCAGGCTTTTTTCTTTGAGCATCGAAGTTGAAACACTTATGATACAGCTGCCACATAATTAATTCATATGAAAAGGTTGGACTAAGACATCAATAAATTAAAAAGGAAACACTAATTTAAAAATTAAATCGTATGGGAGGTTACTACACATTGATATTTTGATAAAAACTGTCATGAAATTATAGTCAATGCGTATTAATTTCCATACACATACACTATTATTTCATATCCAGTCCGTGTGTTCTAAAGTGCTAATTTAGGGCACTATAAATAACACGAAATATTTCGCTTCCCCACCGCTGGTGCCTGATTGTCGGTTATGCTATGAAAAAAATATAATTCTTTTCTTTCAAGTACATTCCGAAAACTTCTCTAAACAATGAAACTAGGTACAATGCACGCTTTTATGAAGAATAGATAAAGGAACATAACTAATATATTTTCCCTGGAAACTAAATAACAGAGAAATAATGAGCCTGAAACTCGCCGACTGGTGGGCTTTAGTTCGTTTTTTTTTCACCATACTTGTTAGTATGGAAATCTCAGAAGGTTAATTATTTTGGGTTCTGAAACCTATAGTTCTACCATTATTTAGCATAAAAGTAAAGCCTGACAGTTCTAAAAGTTCCCATCCTCAACCTTCCTTTTCAACTCACAAATACCTATAACTTCACTTCAACGTTAAGCGAATCCTCAAGAACGAAAAGTGTGTCCCTATGCTCATTGCAAGTTGTTCTCGGCGGACCCGCCAGCGATAAAATAGGAAACTCCCAACAATCGCCTCCAATACACAAATTAAAACTGTAAATTGTCAATTAGCAAAGTGCAAATGATAAGTAAAAACAATTATTAGAAAACTTAAATTTCCTACGTTCTTTTCAGGTGTTAATTGTTTAATCGATTTTGTAGCTCTTCAAAGTCAAGAATAGAATCCTTGTCGTAAGCGAGAGGTTTGTAATGCAAGTACGTGTGTGCACCAATTTTCACGGGAGCATTCATCACGCCACTTGATAAAATTTATTTTGCTCAGACGACCATGACCAACGAGGTTCAAATGACTGTGGATCTTACGAAAAACCGAAACTGGAATTCGTGTCCTAGTTTTAATAGAAGTTAACTACAAATTATACACGCGAAAACACCACTAACTTTCTGAAACAAAACATTTCAGTATCTCAAAGACAAATCAAAAGTGCGAAACGTACACAAAATATGTTCCAGCCTCGCAGGCCCGTAGCCAGGAATTCTTTGTAGGGGGGGCAAAGTCAATCCTAGAGGGGGCAAATTTTTAATATATTGTGTCGCATTGGCAGATATAGCAGGGTACACGGAGGCACTTGCCCCCTCCCCCAAAAGAGATAAGTAACAGAAAAGGGATGATATCTTGAAACTGCAACGAACAAAAGAACTTCGAGCAACATCAAATAACAATATTTCGATAATGACCTTTCCAGATTGCCAAAGAATATGAAGTTTAACATAAATACCTAGGTAGGCTAATAAGGACTGTATCTACTTGATATTTACAGGTCGATAATGTTAATAGATTATTAATATGCACCAACAACTTTGGGCCTCTCTGCAGAACTGATTAAGGGAGCCCTTCATAAATCATGCTTCATAATGATTCCCTCTAGTTTCCAGTATGCAAGATTTTTACGCACAAAGCAATCTAACGAGAATCCAACAACACCATTTTGTTGTGTTATGCAAGAAAATAGAATTAATTAAATATTGATGGTTACATATTATCTATACTTTGATGAATTGTGTAAACATTTGTAGCTAATACATTTTTTTTTGTACTTGCTAAAACATTAAAACATGGGTCCCTTAGTTCACCACGGACTTTATTTCTTTCAAAGAGGAGACTCTTGCATCACCACAGACAACGTTTGCCTACTGGTTACGTTAACCATTTTGCAAAATATTGTGTGAATTGTAGTATAGTTGAAATACATGTTTTGACACCTGACAAACAAATAGGAATCCCTTGATTGATCAATGACTTATTGGATTACAGTGTCATCAGTAATATTTCATATTAAGTTTCATAGAAAGAAATTGTTTTAATAGGGTGCAATAATTTTACGGGGCACCATGGCATTCTGTTTAACATTTTTTTTTTCATATAGATCGTTTTGCTTCCAGAGCCGACTCCTGCCGCCCCATAGCTAAGGCTCTGAACTTGGACTGTAAGAATAGTAGGCAATGCGAGCGAAGCAAGCAAAATAATTTTACGAAATGTTTTTTTTTTGTATAAAATTTGAAATCGAGGGGGGCAATTACCCCTCTGTGCCCCTTGCAAGTGCCCTTGGCCGTCTGGTAGAAAAATGCAAGGAACACGTAAAAATTAATTCCATCATGAGTATGCAATTGTCCTGCTATTCTTAGATTCTCCTAGTCTTGTTTTTTTACTTCAATGTTTGCTTTCCCTAGAATGGATTTCCGTCCAAGGTCGGGGAGGGACAATGCCCTCTGCCCCCTGTAGTTGCGGCACTGTTTATGAGTGTCTGTTCATCAATTTCACGTCATCCTTCATTGTTGCGATTAGCTAGAAGTGACAGAAAAGCAACGCAAAGTAACAAACATCCACTCCCTCTCTCTACCACACAATTACCAAAAGATAGACTTGGGGAAACAAAAATTTAAGCAGTTCCAAGTTCATAGCAAGACATCCAAGAAAAACATACAAACACATTAGGCACCTTTAATACAATACTACTCAAAATGTCACAACTGTTCTTGATACTGAAAATTGTGAAATCATTTCCCGAAGTCTAATCTGGAAGGAATCCCCCCCCCCCCAATCATGATACGACATTACACGGAATCCCATACACCCTAATAAATCTCAAAATCAATAAGTGTCTTTGTAATGTTGCTAGAGTAACGCATGATATAATTGTAAAGATTAGTGAGAATTCCAAGTAGGAATGTGTTCTGTATTTTTCACACGGGGGGCGAGCAAGCTCTCAGGGGGGGCAGTTGCCCCCCCTGCCCCCCTTCTAGCTACGGGCCTGCAGCCTCGACCTTCAATCTTACTGTTCAGTTTAATCCCGGGGGAATATATATATATAATAAGCTTTCCACTTATAAGATGACCACAGTACACAATTTTCAATATGGACTGTTCCAGCACCAATTATGCCTTTGTACAAAAAATATTAAATTACGAGGAACACTCGATTGTTCGTTCGTGAACATTCCAAAACCAATTAAGAGAGCATGATACTACAGTTTTTTCATTTCGATTAAAAGTGTCGAAAGATAGGTTCAGTTCTAGTCTATTTGACCAAGTTTAATCCTCCACCAAGCAATATTATGCCATCGACAAAATTCTAGGCGTATCCCACGGTCTCGAGATAATTATAATTAACATTTGATTATTTTTCTTTAACTGAATTCTACCAGAATTGAATCCAAAATTACAGAAAAGTACTTGTTTTATGATCTCAAAATGAAAACTCAAGGAACGAAGCAGAAAACCGAGTATGACTTAGTCAAATAAAAGTAGGAAAATTTTACGATTCACATTTCTTGTAACGAGACGTTTTGAATGGATAATAGAGAATCATAATAAATGAAAAAGGAGTTGCATTACCTAGCCTGCCGTTTCCCATTCGACATACATTTTGGGCACCTGTCGTTAATTTCTTTCCATGCCGCGCACACAACACTAAAACGGTTGTGGGAAATAATATCATGTAGGCGCCACCTGTTTCTAATTTCGTCTGGTCTTGCTTATGCAGTTGCTTCTTTAACCCCTGGGCCTATGTTATGGCAACTAAGGATTAAATTGGGAATTAAGAGTTTGTACCGAACTTTAATTCCACAAGCGTGGTGTAAAAATCACACTGCCAAACCTGACAGAGCTATAAATAGTCACACATAAAGCTCACTTTTGTCCGCATGACACTTGCTTTAATTATTTACTTTCATAGAAAGGTGTATATTTACTTACGTTCCAAGCAGTTCCTTCAAAATATACTTGTCCTCCACAGACGGTTGTTTGTCCGCGTCTCTTCCATCTTTTTTCGACTTTTTGGCTGAATCCTTCTTTCCGAAAAGGGGCATTTTTTTTTCTTACATTCGTATTTCACATTCACATAAATACAACCACTTCACTGACAGGTTTGAATCTCACCCGCTCACTGATCCTCGCTAGGCATACGAAGGTCTGCTGCTCCGCAGGGCTCTGTTAGTAAACACCCACAGAAGCTACACCCGTTTTGTAGTAGCCCGTTGTAAAATTTCGATTTGTATCACACGGAATAATAACGGTTAGACATTGCCCTATCTTCCGTGAAACTACTGACACAAGTATTTTAACCACGACCTGCGATTCTCATCACCTGGCTCACACGCTACCATACTACAAAACCCTCTCTGACGTGACGTCAATAAATGCAGCTGTGAGATTTACCCGACATCTAGTAGGAGAAATCTGAACTACCTGCAGGAATCAACAAACGTCATGCATCAGACAAGATAGTAACCATCGTCAGCCACGGGAAACAACTTAGGCGAGTTATTCTCATGATAGATCCAATAAACGATACAATACTCTTGCGGAATATATCACATTACACTGGCAGTGTTTAATGTATTAATTTTATTTCATATATTATAGGAATTTGAGCTGTATAAATAAAATAAGTACAAAATTGCACAGGTTGTGTTCATAAGCACGAGGGATACAAGGGATGTCTTGTTGGAGAGCACTGAAGTGTCAACCCTCTCTTCTTTGCAGTGCACTGTGCTAACGTCATTCTTGCAGGCTACCGAGGTTCTGGTGCCAGAAAGGACAGCCAGGAAAACTTTATGTGCCAATTTAGAACTGACGGTATGGACATTGAATGCCGCGTCCCGTTCTAGATTTCCTCTCTTAGGTTCTACATACAGTCCAATGTATTTCAAATGTAAGAATATATAATACATTCAAGTATATCTTCCTTAGGCTCTACATATACACAATATATTTCAGATGGAAAATGGTGCTCAGATTTATAAGCTGACTTATATCTTATATTTTGGACTGAAATAAAATCTGGGGTTTAGTCAGAATTTCCATTCGAGGAAGGAATGCTTTTACGGTATAAATTTAGTGCCAAGATGATCACAAATTGGGCTTTTGTGAAAATTGTAGGGCATTTTTGGGAAATATTTGGGAGAGTGTTGGGGGTGTGTGACTGAATCACTGAATAAAATTATAATTTATCAAAGGCAGTGTATGTTAACTCGTAATATTTACTTAGATATTTACGCTACACTTAGGCCGATTTATGCACGATGTCTAATCGGGAATGCACCTGGATTTACCTCCTTGAATATCAATGGATAGCAAGTGTTGCGTATTTTACGTTATCTTACCTAAAGATCGCCGAGTACGTTAAGTGTTCGACTTCCGATCTCGCCACCGAAGTTCCTGGGTTGGATGAAATCCGTGTCTGAGAATGGGTGTTTTTGTGAATGCTTCTTCTTCAATTCTTGTATTTTCCAACTGATCTTCCACTACCCTCCCTCACACGCCATTGCTTATGATGGTATAAGCCTGCTCACTTTCACTAAATTTTTCCCCAATCCCAACACTTACTCCGATGGCTCTTCTGCTTTATGTCTACAAAGTCTTCTGGCAAACTTGAGGGTCAGGGGACAGAATCTGATGAAAGTTGGGATCCACTCTTCCTGTTAGCCAATGCAGTGTTCTCATGTGACGACAATTCCGAACAAGATTTTTTGACTTGGACCTCAAAACGGGACATTTCGGATATTCTGAAGCTGATTTTCATATGTAATTCACAAGGTGGATTGATTTAAATCCGGTAATTTTTTAAAAAATCATTGATTTAAATCACTTTAAAGATATAATTTATAGAATAATGTGCATAAGGATTTTGTAAATGCCAGAATCACTTTTGGTGAAAGTACATTAATCTCTTAATCATTCAATGGTGTTTATTAGGCTCTAAGAAAGGAAAAGAAAGGATACAAAATATATGTACTGATGGGGTGAAGCTCATAGGAAAGGAAATGTAACATGTTGACTTTTAGCACACTTAAATTTCTCTTGAAATTCAAAAAAATTTATACGTAAAAATAACACATTTGGTGTAGAATAATACACTAAATATTAATCATGTTAAACCGTAAATAGTGTCATTATCATTAAACTATAAATAAACATGGCAGCTGATTCATTCATTCATTTTACTTCGTTTCTTGTGCCACTTTTGGCTAATTTGAGAAGATGGGGATGAGTGATGATATGATGAAATTGATGAATGGACACTCACAAACAACCATGCGCAGGCCGAGATTCAAACCCGGGACACCTGGCGTTGTAGCGCGATGCCACGGGGGCCGGTACATAGTGGTTCGGATCCCACTTCAAACTATAGGTCCAGTCCCGATTAGCCTTACTGTGCATAAATTGGATTTACAACACCAATTCAATCAAACAATCAATTATTTGCTTTAAACAAGCTATTCAATTATTTTACAGGGCCGTTTACCAGAAAAAGCCTTTCTATAAAAAAAAACATATATCTATATATATGGTGCCAGAAACAATAAAGGTAATTTTTAGTATGTTTATTAAAAACAATCGATTTAAATAAAAAAAATCTGATTTAAATAAAAGATCAACAAAAATGTTTTTTAAATAAAAATCGTGTTTTTTATCCACCCTGGTAATTCAATTATGTTTTTCTGAACTTCAATATACGTATTCCATTTCACTAACTTTCACACATTTTCGTAGAGCAACCACGATCTTGGTCTGGGTTCGAATCCTCGCCTGTGCATGGATTATCTTTTACGAGTGTCCCTTTGCCAATTTAATCATTATTCATTCTCATCGTAACGATTAGCCAAAAGCAGAAACCACGCAAAACAACAAAAAATAATGTAAACATATTTCAGAAGGCAAGACATCATTATACCAAAGGGAAGAACTGAACCATGTAAGCAATAGTGTGCCAGAAGGATTGTTATAGCTCCCTTACATCTTCCAGTTACCTACGTTATGTTTCATATTTTAGGCAGGTTTCCTCTCGTTTTTGGATAATATTGATTATGAGACTGAATGATCATTAGATAAAAATGATAAAGGAAAAGCCCATGCCCAGATCAGGGCTCTAGGCAGGACCCTTCCATGACGAGATTGTGAGTTGACAATTCAACGCGTTCCGCTACCGAAACTACTCCTGGTTTCCTTATATAAGTGAAGGAGCCCTATAGAACTGCTAGCTTCAGCGTAGCCAATATGAGTTCACCGAGCCCCTTCCTTAATTTTGCCAAATCGTCTAGAAATATTCGTCATTGCATCGTGGAAATTTGCAACAAAAATAAAAAATTTAAAAAAAACTTTGTGACGAATAATCTCGAAAGATTATGTTTTCGTGGTTTAGATTGAAAATGCTGTCTGTAAGTAACCAGTAACGTTAAATGCACGACAGGAGTGACAGGATAACAAAATCTCACTTTAAATGCATCAATTGACTCAGATAAGTGTGTAATTTTGTTATCTTTGAAATGATCTCGTCTGATCTTCCCAAATAGATGCAGTTTTAATGCAACACGGAACATCAGCTGACAAAAGTGCCCATTTATGCGCTTTTGTGTGAATTTTGACACACCAAATAGTGCATGACTTGCAGTTTATGCACGTTAATGTGTTATTGGAGTCAACATTTATGTGACACGTTTTGGGTTCTGTGTGCAATAATTACAATTGAAAATATATCGAATTGTATTAATGATTAGCCCAAAATCAGTACTTTCTGAACACAGTGGTCACATCGTGAAAAGTACACTGCAAGTTGTTGTTTCAGTACTATTTTTCTCTAACAATTTTCCAACACACCGATTCATTTTTCAACCGAAAGTTAGGCACCCACACGTAAACAGTTGGAAAAATTATTCAACATGAAGTCGCAGTGTACTGATGAGAACTTATGAAGCACATAACAGATTCGTTTCTTAAATCTGAGTGTTTATTTCTGATTACTTGCCTGCTAAAATAATCGGTTGAGTGATTTGGTTCATTTCCATTCGATTCTCTACCACTTTTGGCTACTAGCGAAGATGAGGAAGAGTGATGATATGATGAAATTGATGAAGAGACAGTCACAAAGAACACCCGTGCCCAGGCCGGGATTCGAACCTGGGACCTCTGGCTTCGTAGAGCTCTGTGATTGACAAGCATGTAATAGTCTGTCCTGATACCCACCCACGTGGAAAGGTGACAATCGTTCGTACTCGTAGCTTTACTCAATGAGACGAACGGAGGGTTCGCAACCATGCAACTTGCGACAGTTTCCGATCATAAAAACAGTCACTTTATTGCACTTTGAACGGTAATAACCTCATTTTATTGTCCTCGCTGCTCTGGAAAAAGAAACAGTGTAATGCAATCCCGCGCTAGTGGCGGCGCGTGACTTTACCGAGATGTGTCACGGTAACTCAACACCTGGGAGTGGCGGAATGGTCTGACGAACCGAGAAAGCGCTCTCGAAGTTTCAAAGTAACAAAGTATATTATCCACTTAACGATAAACATGACAAGGAAAATGAAGCATAAAGACATGGAACGCAATTAAAGAAAGTTACCACTTTCAGAAATATTAATAATTCTCCGACTTCATGGCGGAGTGGTTAGCACAATGTGCTTCGAAGCCAGGGGTCCAGGGTTCGAATCCCAGCCTAGTCATTGGTGTTCTTTGTGAGTGTCCCTTCATCAATTTCATCATGTCATCACTCATCCTCATCTTCGCAATTAGTCAAAAGTGGAAGAAAATCGAAGTAAAATAAACCAAATAAAAATCAAGAATTATTAATAATGTATTGGTACTAAAGGCTATGTTGATATACTTCTATACTTTCATAGAGGATTTAGTAATGTTAAGATTTCAGGTCACAAATTTCATTTTTTGAAGAACCATATTTTCTTGTAATTTGGTTTGCATCAAGAGTTCTCGCGTAGCCTAATAGTTAGCACTCTTGCCTTTGGTGCAAGCAGTCTCGGGTTCGATTTGAAAGCTACAAAATGTCGGTGTTGACTCAGCATCGTGAGGACGATTTGGGCTACTTGAAAGCAATATGAACGGAATCCGGTCTCGAAAGCCGGGAAACAGCGACGATGGGACTCGATTCACTGACAAAACATCATCCAACGAAAAACTGTTTGGCAGACCTACCCCTCAAAAGGCTGTTTGCAACATGGGATTTGTTTGTTGGTTTGTTATGTGAAAGATTTTTCATGATAATGAACACACTGTACTATGACCACACTGTACTATGACGTATTCCATCTATGACGTCTGTCAGGGCTGGTTTTATAAATGAGTGCACTGAACAAGTGCTAAGACCTCATGCGTACGTCGAAGAATGGGAAATGGTTGCAATAAGACATCCTTTCTTCTTAGCACTCTTGAAGTGTATATGTGTAGGTGTTTGACTTTAGTATGCTATCTACGTAGGTATACAAAATAAATTCGCCGAAAGTGACTTTTTGATAACACATCCCCTTCATAATTTTTGTGAAACGCTTCGAACCCCTCCCTCCTATCCACACTGGTTAGTCAAAAGTTTAATGATATTCTGAAGTTCCTTATTATTACAAATTTGTAACTTCTTTAATGAGATTAGCATGAGAGGAAATTCTTAAATAACCATATTTAAATGGAATGAAGTGCCTAAGCGACAACTGCCCATCAGTCACCACTGCACCCTGAAATAGAAGCCCCGTCTAGTTCGCTGCACTTTTGACTCTCTTTGCACCGAAGAGTCTAGTAGTTGATTACACGGTGCAACACCGAGTCGTCTAGTTCGTTGATTTGGAGTCAAGTAGTGTATTTGGTGTCTGCACCGTTTGCACTACGTTCTGGGTCGGTGTATGTGTGGTGTATGATCACGTGGTGAGTGCTAACTAATCAAATGAACGTTTAAAGCATCAGAGGCATTTGTGAATCTTCTGAACTTGAACACCGCTTTCCATCTACTTGGTTGAACGTCATTTCCTTGCACCACCCTGACACTGGAATACACCTGCACTACACCGAGTGTCAAAAAGTGCAGCCAACTAGATGGGGCTAGAAAGGTATATTCTAGGGGTAGAAAGGTTTCTTGACAAATGTTTCCACATGTGTAGGCACTCTTATTCATTATTTGGATTTTAGTCTAAACAGACAGTGTAGTGCACCCTGCACGTTAGCAAGGCTCTGGCAATTCAAACACAGCCAGGATTATCTCTATGGGAGTTGTGGGTTTTCCTATCTTCTCTATAAGAAGTGGGTATTATGTCACTCGTTGCTCGTCGCCTTGTAATAAAGAGATCCCGGGTTCGATACCCAGTGGAGGCACATAGTGGTTCGGATCCCACTTTAAACTGTAGGTCCAGTCCCGATTAACCTTCCTGTGCATAAAGTGGACTTAAAACAACAAATCAATTAATCAATCAATCGTTGCCCTTTTCTTTCTCCAGTGCGGGGCTTCTTATGCCGTTGTGGTAACGTCGTCGCCTTGTAATAAGCTGTTTTGGGTTCGATACCCGATGGAGGCACAGGTACGGTTCCGATTGTTTTATAATTTTTTTCAAATTCTCCTAGCAGAAAGAATAATTATCGTAGAATTTAGGAAATTATTGTCACACTAAATTTGAACCTTCCTTAAAATAATGAGGACTGTTTGGAGGATTTAAAAAAGGTATTTATGTTGGGAAAAAAACTTAAAAATTACCTTACGCAAGCATGCACGCTTCCCATGGACAAGGTATTCTCTGTTGACAAGTGACAGTAAGTATTGTAGACTAGTGGGAATTAATGTAGAAGTAAATCTGAACCTTAGTAGAATCCATTTAGGAACTTTATTTTAATGCCAAGAGACCAAACCTGACCTGCCTAACCTAACCACGAAAGCATATATTAAACAATATCTTAAGTAATAACTAAAACTCCGCAGTATGTGTTAACAGACGTAAATTGAAATTGAACCATGTAAAAATCGCATTCGCAACAAAACAAAAGGAACTTGGGTCGAGGCACATTGCGCAGTGGTTCTGATCCCACTTAAAACTGTAGGCCCAGTCCCTATTAGCCTATTTCTACATAAAGTGGACTTAATAACTAATTTTTTTTCTCCAGTGAGTGAGTCCGAATTAGCCCAATCCAATCCAAATTGAGGATTCGCTGCCCAATTCTCCAGTTAAAAGCAAAACGTGGATTTTTGTAACTTGATTCGGTGACGGCGATAATGGCTCATAGACCTCGCAGTGTAGGTGGGATTGGGGTGGGGGAAAACCATAATGGGAGCCCTATCAAACGACTGTCTTGGAACCACTCTGATTAAGAAGCTTTTGTTCTGACCATTGGTCATTTGTATATTTAAAAGGTGTGAATTTTTCAAATGAAGGAGTTGAAAAGTCGGACTGAAGTTTGCCTCAAGTAAAGATCAACTCTTTCACATTCATAACATAACATAACATAACATAATCTACTACCCTGGAAGGGCCTTAGCCTATCTCCCGACTGCCAGTCTCTCTCCCATAATCCTACCTAGAGGTGTGGAGATCTTCAACCGGTAATGGGGGTGACGTGGGGCCAGCACGTCGAACCCCCAGCTGTTATAGGAGATTTCCCAGACCTGGTTACGCTACTCACTCGAAACTCCCCAATTTCCTCACGATGGTGGGTTGCCAGCGGTCCTATACACAGGCCGAGAACCCAGAGACTGAACCCAGGTGTACTCGAACCCATGCCGTCCCGCAGTCGGAATCAAAAAGCACAGCGCCTTGGACCGCACGGCTACGGAGGAGAATCTCTGTTTCATATTCAGTATGAAAAATTCCGCGCATGAAACTAGTTTGTGCGTGCAACGAACAAAATTTATTTTGAAATATTGCTGACATCATAATCGAAGAAATATTAATCAAGGAATCCCAATTTGCCTGTCCAGTGTCTGACAAACTTTGTCGACCACAAACTAACAACATATATAATATTTTGCAAATTGATCGGCATGCATAAACTGTCTTCTCGTTTCACAATCACAACTAAGTCACTATCTGCTTACTTTTAGATTTCTACCTCAGTGAGATCAGTAATGATAACTAGGGGGCGGATTTTTGCTTATTTGCATGTTATTCTCCTTAAGGAAAATTCATATGCTCTCAACGGATTTATCCATTTCACTTGAAGTGGATTGCTTTGGTAAAGTTTTATAGTGCATATAAATGCATATTTGGGACGTTAGTACATATTTTAGCTTGACGTGAATATAATTTGCATATATTGGGAATTTGGTAGCAATTTTCATGTAATTGTTCGTTTCAAGTTTGTCTGCTTCATTTTCCCTGTTTATTGTGTCAGCATTGAAAAATAGCCTACTTCGTCTGGTCTTGGGCACTATACTGAACGCAACTCCAACTGGCGGTTGACCTTGATGGCTATTTCTGACGCGTTCTGCCCCCCAATCATTTTCGGGGGGCGTGTGGTCCAATGGGTGTCAACAAACTCAGTTGCGAAGTAAAAGCTGAAGGGATCACGTCGCTCTCCCGAAGCAACGTTGCCATGCGTACTTCTGTTTTTGCCAGTTGTCTTCATATGACTGTGTGTCCGCCTGCATTCCGACCTGTGGGTGGTTCTTCTGGAAACTTCATCGCGCAGAACCACGTGTGCAATTGAACCCGTTGATTTCTGGTGCTGATCGAGAAAACTCTTTCTCGCTTTACAGTACGTTTGGCAACATGTGGTATACCCAACGCTCATTTGTCTCGTCCCGCGAACAACGTTCGGTACCTTGTGACTCGAAAATCCCCGATCTCAGTCGAAGAAAATTCAACTGATCGCTGATTCACTGTTTCCCAGCTGCCAGTTGGAGTTGCGTTCAGTATAGTTGGGTCAAAGACATTCCAAAACTCGTCTCGTAGCGTTGCAGTTGGTCTGTTTGCGAAGATAGAGAAAACCCATCATTTCATCAACCAATGAACGATCTTTCCGAGATGTGAGTCACATTTCCAAATTCCAGCAACAACACTGGAGTCGCGTTATTTCACGATTATCTCTTAATGTGACATCTTGATAAATCTGTGGTGCATGTGTGCTGCTGCAGAAGTGACAATAAATGCCAAAGGAGAGAAGTAACAGCACATTGCTCCAAAAGTGGGTAGGAGGCAACGATGCGTTTACCACTGCCGGCAGAGTTATTTATTGCCAATTATGCTCTAAACATGTATTTAGAGTAATTTTTGGCGGCTTGAATGGAAATTTGCTGAAATGCAAACCATGCTAAAACAGAGCTTTCATTTTTGGTAACAGAAAACATTTGTTGCTTGTGTAGGCCTGCCTGGACACTTTGATTTTTTTTAAACTTATCTTAATTTTTGCGGACAATGCTGCTGCATATCCTAGTGAAGGATCATTCTGTTATTTGAGTTCAAAATAACAAGACAGTAAAAGCGATTATGTCCGTCGATGGATTGCAGCTAAATATTCAAACAAAATACTGGTGAGAATTAAACATGATTTTTGGGTGCTTTTCTTCACGAAAGTAGTGGGGATTTGAAGTGCTAATTTTACTATTAAAGTAATTTGAAGGAGAAAGATGTCAGTCCTATAGAAACTGAGATAGCGTCCATGGGTTGTATACTTATTGATATATTAAATGCCGTCTACATGAAAACAACGATAAATAACGTCGAGCGTATTGAAATGCTAATGTAAAAGAATAAGATATTGATAAATGCAACGAAAAGAGCATAGTGTTTCCAACAAGATACGTATGTAATTGCAATATTGCAGTTTTTAGAGCGAGCCTCCAGACAAAGAAATGTGTGTAATATAATCATTTTGTTACATGAGACTAAAACATGTGTAAATTAGTATTTTTTGGTGATCCTAAATAGCACAATTTATCACACTTTATAATTGCGTTCAGTGAGTTACTGATACATTTACCTTGCATGTAAGGCATACAGAACCTTAAAATAGGTTGTTTCGAAAATTTTTAGTGTATATTTTAAGTGCATATTTTGGCCTTGTTTAGTGCATATTTGCTTGCATATTTTGGCTTTATTAGTGCATATAAATCCGCCCCCTAATGATAACAATATTATTACTGACTCTTATTTTCGAAATTTATTGCATATGAATTCTCGTTAGATTTTTGTTTTTGCATGCAACATCAAGTAGCGTGATTGCATACGTGGTTGAAACAACAGAAAAAAATATGAACTCAATTTTTATTTGCCCCTTCAGATTTGCAGGGCACCCAAATCAGCCATCACTGACATTGACTACAATAATGTGTTTCATAAATCTTGTCTTCCAATCAAAAACGAGATTGAAATCATTTCACAAGGTGATATGTGAACTGTGTTTTAATCATTTTACGCCAATTTCTAGTGCAAATATGGTCTCTTAAACCTGTTCGCATTTGTTCTGCACCCGTATTATTTGGGTTTATAATTTCTCTTTTCGTAGTTGCTCGGGTTTCTGCTATTGTTCCCTTGTCATAGTTTGCTGATACAATCAGCTCGGTTACTGCAATGTGCTATGAGCAAGGCAGAAAGTAGCAGCGTCTTGAAATTTGTGAGGGTGTTAAAAAATTGTAGCTGTGTCCTCAGTTGCATTGTCTCTGTTGATGTTAGCATCATCCTACAAGTTGTTGTTCCACATGTCAATATCGCACTTGATTCCCATCTTTTTTTAGAATTTAATTTTGATTGATACATTGATTTGGTTTATTTATTATTAATTATTTTACTTCAATTTTCTGCCACTTTTGGCTAATCGCGAAGATGAGGATAAATGATGATGGGATGAAATTGATGAAGGGAGCTCACAAAGAACACCCATGGGATTCGAACCTGGGAACCTTGGCATTGTAAAGTGCTGTGATGAATTTAATTTTGAAAATCTACCATTTTTGAAAATGGCTGTGAATTTCAGGCTAGCGCATTGAATAACGCTGTTGATCCGCCGGGGACCCATTTCAACAGTTCTGATAAAACTTCCAGTGTTCCAACTCCGAACAATATAGTACCTGGGAACACAGTGGTCTAATTTCTCGTTCACACAGTGCTTCTTAAACTTCATTTCATACCGATAGTTTGCTACAAACGCATTTCTTTCTTCAGTAGCAGTACGGGTGAGGGGGATATTATCATGACAGGGGGGGGCAGGGAGGCATATGCCCTCTCACCCTATAAGCCAGCTAGCTTTATCCAACCCTCCCTCTGGGGACGAGATGAATTGATATTGCACTCATTGCACTCGTTTTAACTCTTTCTATGTGGACAACATAACCCAAGTTTGAATTGTTTGTTTGAATTGTTGATTTAAGTGCACTTTATGCACATATAGGTTAATCGGGACTAAACCTACAGTTTAAGGTCGGATCCGATCCACTGTGCAATGTGTCGGGTATCGAACCCGGGACTTCTTGATTACAAGGCGACTACGTTTCCACTACGCCAACGAGGAGGCCCTACATAATAACCCAAGTTGTTTGCCACCTATAAATGTGATCGTTTAGTAGGTAGGAGCCGGAAAAACTCATACCATTTTTTAAAAACAACAGATCATAGAAATATCCTTACCACTCATCCTCCACTGAGGTAAATTGGCTTTACAATTACTGCACTTATTTCACCATTACTACCCAGAAAACACAATGAAAGTTGTTTACCGCCTTTAAAAGTGCACATTAAGTAGACATGTGCGAGTGAATTTGTGCTATTTGTCTCAATAATATGATTTTCAATTCGATTCCTTGTTCAGTGTTGTTACATTGCTCCAATATATTCTATGGGGTTCATTCAAAGCGTTTAATGTTACTTTCTTTCTTGTGAGTTTCTTTTCATCGTCTGTTCCCTTTCTCAGCGTAGCTCACCGGCAATTCGCGTAGTATGTACTACTTTTACCCGCTTATATGGAATTTTCTGCCTTCATGTTTGGTACCGTGGTTCTTGGTGTTATCTTGCTGTTGGGTGTTGTTCTTAGTTGGAATTTGGAACCAATTCTGTTTATCTCTTCTACAATCCTGGAATGTATGGTGTGCATGCAACATGGGATTTGCATTTAGGAACACACACAAAATAACTACACGAGATACATTATTAAAGCATCTGTTCGGGTTTAAATTAAATTGCATACGATATATTCGTTCAGGAATCTTGTCTCAAAATGTTCTTCAAGTCGCACTCCTTATCACTTTCACATATGAAATTGCCTCTTGTTCAGTCTACTGACACAGCCTTTGCAACTTGTATTTTTCATAACAAATAAATTATTTCATTTATTTCATTTTGCATTATTGAGATTAAACATCACCTTTGAATGAATTGTATATTTCGCAAACAATCCCAGTTAAGATTTTCGATTGGATACAGTGTTTGAAGTGGGGGGGGGGGGGGGTTGCGGGGATGGTATTCCTCCAGCTAGCAAAATTCTCGCAAATCTATCTATTTCATTGTCATCCTGATAAACCATAGTAGCTAACTTCAAGGCTAGACCAAACATACCCCCAAGCTAGAATTTTCCACTTCAAGCGCTGATTGGATATGATCCAAAATACTGAAAAATATTGCTTTTATGTAAAAACCTAATAATTTAAAGAAAGGACAGCTAGGTAGGCTATGTTAAACATGAAAAGTTGTGTTATAATTCAAATTTACCTAAAACATGAGGCGTTCTTGCACTTCAAAATACACACCTCATCCAGAATATGGTCGGATACGGGAAATTATAATGAACATAAGGTATTTGCTTTCCTTTAGAATCAAATAAACAATAGCTTGACAACGAATCCTCCCTGAACAACATTCCACCTGACAAGTCACGTGATTTTCCTACACAAGTACTCAAAACCTGGGAACAATAAATTATCTACAGTAAATGTATCAGGCGATGTTCTGCATATATTCAAACTGCACCACCTACCCTGTCGCCACTTCAAGAGTGCTCTATTTGGTGACCCTGCATCTTGGCAATTGCCCGACAGCGAACTTTTCACTGTAGGAGACTGGTACGAAGTGTAGTCACGGTCCAGCCTCAACCACTCCTCCTGACAGGCTTTCCATAGCCCTTCAATGGTTCAGGGTCTCCAGGAGACCAGACTCGTTTCAGTAGGCCGAAGGCGAAAAGTCCATCGGTGAGGCATCAGGTAACTTCACTGGAATGTCTGTGAAAGAAATGGCACGAATTCGAGTTTCTTCCGCCATTTGTTGGAGGAAGAGGCGGGTTGAGGGAGAAGTGTGACTTGACGCCTTGTCTTGATGCACCCACACACGATTCTGGTCCCTCCCGTAGAGATGGAGAATCTCATGGCGATAAACGGGTGTCAGGACGTTAGCCTGATAATAATCAGAATTAACTTTCGTATTTTTGGCAACACGATGTATGGTCGGTCAGCTTGCCATTGTACGAGTATCCAGCAATGATCATGAAACCTGTGCCAACACTTTCCTTACATTCAGTGAACCATCTTTGAAAGTCCCTCGCACATGTCGATCGATAAAAAATTGTACGTGGCTTGTGACAGTCATCAAGATAAACATATGCCTCGTCCAATGTAACAACGAACTTCCACTTTCCACCTGACAGGTGCCGCTCATAAAGCTTTCGACAGTTGATGCGACGTTCCTGGATGTGTTTTGGCAAGAGCTTCTGAACACGCCCCTTGCTTCGCTTTTCCAAACCCAAATCGTGGTATATAATGGTGTGCACTGTCTTCAGTGATGTTTGTAGCCGGTTCGCGATACTTTTCTGTGTGGCTAGTGGCAAGCCGGGGGTTGGCCTGTTTCTGCCCCACAGGAATCATCCCATGCCTCGCCTTGCCTGCCTCTTTCAACACCGGTGATATGCCATTTTTGGACACAGTGAATCCACGCTCCTTGTACAGTTTTATAATGGCACTATAACTGTATAATAGTTTACGTCGGAAAGTGTAGTTATGCAACCTTCCCAATATACACTGATTTTCGGCGGCATTCTTCCCGATATGCAATGACCACACCTGTCACGCAGTCAACGGTCCAACGTGCCCACATGACTGGCAGCTTCGTTCTCTTCCCGCTTGGTGGTGCTGCACAAGGTGTGCAATATCGTCACAATAGATCGGAAACAACCTCTTTAGTTCCAAGACATTTACACAAATACTTCCATTGATTTACCGTTGCGGTGCATGTTACTAGGCGATGTGGTAATGTGTCGTCGGCTTGATGACAATTGGCTGGGTGTGAAATCATTGAAAACTGGTGGAGGGAAAAAGTTCTTCATCTTCAAACCCTCTCTCCCACAAACATATTTGTATATTACACGATATACATATTTGTAATGTTATTAAAAGTAAAAATAAATTACTCAATTAAAATATTATTAATTACATAAAGGAAATTAATTTGTTACTTTATACATATCAGATATTGCAAACAAGCTAATTTCTTTACTAACTAGTTAAAAATATTAAGTTCAAGTGGTTTTATTATGTGTAAATTTTGCTTTAGTTTGTGCATTACGTTAATATAAATCAATTAGATTTCATAGTTATTATTGTTTTGCATTCTTGTTTTACTTTTTTTGGGCGTATTGATGTAGATTTGTTAATGATCTTGAGAGAGAATGCATTCAATACTCACAACTACACTAATTTGTGTATGTTTCCGATATTATTCTTTGAAATTAAAAGTAATTGCTTATCTTTTGTTTGTTATAACAAAAACTCTCCCCCCAGAAATTTTTGGTGGGGGACTTTTGAGGCGAAGATTGTTGGTGGGGGGAATCCCCACCTGTCCCCTCCCCCCCCCCCCAGGATTTCGCACCCTGACAATTGGAACACAAAGCACTGTCAGTCACTTGGTATCGCCACTTTCTAGCACCGGTCGCAATTGCATCGTGAACTACAAGGTATCATAGAGATCGAACGCGGTTAGAAAGATGAGATGCAGATATATTTCTCCAAATGTTTGGCCACACTACATTAGCCCGGAGAAGCATAATTCGTGGCTGGTGATGTAACCTGCCAGACAATTGAGCATATAAAAAATTCACTGTCATGCAATCGACATCCATGTGAGGCGAACCGATCAAAACTCGACAATAGTTGTCCTCAAATAGTTGTAGTTGGGAGGAATCTTCCCTGGATAAAGGAGTGTTCGCAGTTCCACTTCATCTATCAGAGTATGTAGTATTCTGGCTGTGAAACTATCAGGGCAGTGAAGTAGTAACTCAAAGTTCCGTTGTAGAAACAATGCTGAGGCTTGGCCCTCCACTTGGCGCAAGTTCAGTCCTCCTTTACGTGCTGGGAGTCATAACGTTTCATGTGCGACGTGGAACAGATGTGCAAGCCATATGAAGCGCGTTATCATCTTTCGCACTTGCGCCGCCACCTTCGCAGGGACAGGCAAAACTTACGCAGCATACCAGAACTTCGATAGTGCAAACATGTTCACATACTGTATTCTAGAGCGTAAGGATAGTTGTCTAAAACGGTTCATGTTCAACACTGCCTGGATTTTTGGGAGAATAGTATTAAAAGTTCTAGAGACAGTCTCTGTGATGGTCGTGGCAAAGTTTATTCCCAAGATTGTCACTACAATGGGTATAGTCACTGGTTCAGTCCACAGAGTGGGGTTACGCCCTAAGGGTAAGATTTTAGATTTCTTCTGGTTCAAACTAAGTCCCGTCTGCTTTCGTAATGTTTCGAGTACTGTCTCCATACGAGTCAAGTCTAGCCGATCTTTCACGATTAAGGTCACATCATCTGCGTACGCACATATTTTGTGGTCTGTCCCAAGAAGCCTGAGTCCCTGAAGTTTTTCGTGCATCATTCGTAAAAATGGCGCCAGAGCTGCGCAGAATGCAAATAAAGAAAATGGGCATCCTTGACGGACAGAACGCTGAATAGAAAAAGCTTTCAAAAGAAAGCCATCGATAGATAACTGAACTCTAGCTTCTTTGTATAAGCTCTGTAACCACTGCGCAATCGGGGAGGCCACATTCGTGAATGATGATACAAGGTACTGCGTAATGGCTAATGCAGGGACCTTCAACCCGTCGATCGCAAGCTACCGGTAGCTCGCGGCGTCATTTCCAGTAGCTCGCGATTCCATTCAATTGGACCCAAATGAAGAAAGCACGGAAAGAGTAAGTCTGCATTGATTATTGAGGAAGTTTTTCTTTTTTTGTCTAGACACACCTAAAATTAACGACAACCACCCAAAGCCTTCTCCGTCGCATGATTCATATGTTGTCCTTACAGAACATTTTTCTTTTAAAATACAATACAAAATGGATCTCAAAATATGACATGCAGCATTACACTGCACAATGAACGTTTTTTAATTTCAATCCACCGAGGCAGGGGTGCCCACAGGGGGGTTTCATGGGGGGGACAAAATTTTATAGTTTAGCTACCAATTCTAGATATCGTCACACAAAAATGGGGGGTGCGGTTTCTGCTGATTGACTTGTTATTGATTTTTAGTTATGGTTATTATGTACAGTTTTTCTACCTATAAGTGATCGCGGCGATGGGGTTGAAGTAAAACACCAACTCTTAGGCCTTGGAAGGGGGAGGGCGTACTGTTCGCATTAATACAAGGTTAGTCAAGCAGACAAACTGTTTAGAAAAACGTTCAGTACACTAAGAATGACAGTGAGCCTGAGCAGTTTTGTACTTTTTATGTTAGCAAGCATGAAAGTCAGCCGTGCTTTTTCATTCTTTAGTCTTTTAGGGAGAATTCACACCGAAGAGACACGTGTCGCTTGGAAGCGAACCCTCAATAATCAAAGCAACCTTTCGAACCGAAGAGACACGGCAAGATGCACGTGTCGCATGTCGCTTACTTGTGTCTCTCGGACTGTGCCGTTTTCTCAATATTGTGCATCGTGTGGCCAAACTGGAGGCCTTACAACGTATTTGAAGCTCAAATTTTTTGATATAATAAAGTATCGATATGTACAATGTTTTAAGATTTAAACACAACGTTCTTTTCGCTTTATCAAGTTTTTTGATGCAGTTATGGGCTGTCATTTGCCTTCAACATCGTGTAAAGAGGCCGTGTTTTCGCCGTGTTTCGTGACTATCTTTATTTGAAAAAGCCAGCATATAGAGGCACTTTAGTCCAAAATATATGTCTACATGGTAAAGTAATCTAGCGCATTGTTTCTCAACCGCCGGGACGAGACCCAATACAGTGCCCTCGTATCAACTATTCTGAGCTGCGAAAGGTTCTGTCGAAAATTGCAACTATCATAATCGCAATATCATATTTGAGTTGTGAATTTTCGTTTTTTTTAAGTCCATTTTATGCACAAATATACTGATCAGGACTCGACCTACAGTTTACAGTGGGACCAGCGCCACAATTTGCCACCACCGGTTATCTAGCCCGGCATCACTTAATTACAAGGAGACGACATTACCACTTCGTGATTCATATTTTTATATTTGTCAACAATTCTACACACGTAATCAAACTATTATTACTCTTTATGATTATGGTCGCACTTATTTATCAATATTTAACTTCATAGGTACATGTTAATTCATGCATATAATCTTTAATACTCTAAAGGTATTTACGAGGAAAATTCTTGGGCTAAGGACATTGACTTAAAAAAATACCGGGACATGGTTTCACGAAGATTGAGAACCATTTCTCTAGTGTTTCGGTATTCGCTTTATCCAGGATGGAAAGTCTGGCGTATACAGTTTGATGTCAGTGCATATATATCTCAGTTTTCTCATGCACAACATGCCTCTCCCTAGTTTAAATAACTTGCACAAATTTTACAATGCGATTTAGATGCAACAATGTATCTTGTTACGTTTTCTTTTTCGGGTGACTAATGAACTGATTAATGAAATTATATCGGCATCATCATGCGAACTGAGCAAAGAAACAAATGTTGCTTGCTGCGTGTCGCGTGCATCTTGTCTCTTCGGCAGGGTTGGCAAAATTTGTGTTTTTTTTAAGAAATAAAACAAACAATTTTCTTTTGTTTTGCACATTTTTCAAATGTTTTAAACAGTGTATTAAACAAAAACCGAAAAAAACATGTTTTAAACAAATAAAACGTTTAGAACAAAATGCCAAGCAGACTTATTTTCTAAGAATAATGATTAATAAAAATCTGTTAATCATCCAAGGATGGACTGTACTCCTATTATAAAGTAAATACTTACTAACTTCTTAAAATAGACATGTATTTTAGTCTTAAATCTCGCACGTAGGCTGTTCGAGAATCTTCAACTAATCCACAGTTGCCAGACCCACTGAGTCTACATGGTAGCTACTCTGTCTTTTTTTGTTTTGTTTTCTTTAAATATATTTTATGGTGAATGCGACTGACATTATGAATAATGTGCACATTTTGAAGTGTGTTAAGTGAGGAACAAAACGGTTTCATTAATGACGCATTCAATTTTTAAAATATTTTATCACCTGTAAAATAAACAGCCAGGTGTTTTAAACGTGACCCACGGCCGGGTATTCATCACGATATGTTTCTTTGTTAATTCAATATACATTTTCAGCCACTGAACAGATTTCTATACACAATAAACACAATAACACGCATTGAATGAAAGACATTGTTATAAAACACGCAAATAACCACAAACACCAAGTATCAAAATGTTTTTAAATAAGTCTGAAATAAAAAAACATGTATAAAACACTTTGTTTTAAATGTTTTAAACATTTGTGAAAAAACAAAGCCATGTGTTTTAAACGTATAAAACAAGTTGTTTAACACTTTTGTTTTAAACATGCCAACCCTGCTCTTCGGTGTGAAACTCTCGTGTCGCATGTCGCGTGTCTCATCGGTGTGAATTCTCCCTTAATTTCAGCTGCAGGTATTGCATAAAATTCTAATCTGATCTGCATACCAGTGACAAGTTGTGTTGCAGAACGCACAGTGAGTGTCATAAGAATAATTAAAAACAGACTACGTTCGTCTTGAGTTGTTAATTGCTACCATAATTTCATCCTATGAGACCGATATATTAAAAGTGGTGCAAAATGAGGAATTTATCAATAATTTTGCTACAACAACTTTGCAACGTCAGAAGTTATCATTTATGTAAAATGTTATTTCAGTGTCAAAGTAATATACAATATACATGTAAATGTGTATATTGCAAACAATATCTAAAGTAAACATATAAATAATTTGAGTAAATAATTAGGGATAAGGGGGGTGTCCTACCATTTGGGTGGGATGCGTCATAGGTCTTGGGGGGGGATGGGCACCCCTGCACCGAAGTGATGTCTTATGATTGCGTTGTAATGAAGGGGATCCCGGATTCGATACCAGGTGGTTTTCGGATCCCACTTTAAACTGTAGGCCCGGGACCCTTTGATTATTGACATGAAATGTGCATGGAAGTGTCGTCCTTCTTATTAACATGGTAAGGGGAAAGGCAATAATGATTATGTGGGGTAACGATTCAGATTTTGTTGTGTTTTGTGAAAAAAGTGTTTACATGACTTAAACTCTCTTTAAGAAATGACGTCCTCTGTATGGTGTAGGAAGATTAAAAATCATAATTTGATTAGGGGAAAGTAACCGAATTGTGCCTAGAAACCTAATTTCACCCACCAGAGTTTTTCAGCTGGTATGAGTTGTCAACAACTGCCAACGTTAGAATTAGTGCGAAAGAAGTCAACTGTGAGATATTGAAGAGTGTAGATTGCATTGTGTGTGTCCATTGGGCTTGAGAAGCTTCTTTTTTTCAAGGGAACTTTTTTTTTTAGAGGTTTCGACGTTTTATAAAAGCTGAAGGAAATGGTCGGCTCTTTACTGTTGTTAGTTAGTGAGAAATGTGCTGCAATATACATTTTTTTTGTGGGCGGTTAAGAGTTGTACTCTAACTTCGGGAGAGTCTTATTGCACGGTTTCAAGTAGACCCAAATTTCGCCTACCTGACGGATCCAAATTTCGCCCACCCGTTTAAAGTGGGTTGGATGTACAAAATTCTATGTTTAGTTTCATAAGCATTGTGTTTGTGACGCAGAAAAAGATCAACTTTTCACCTGCGAAAATTGCTTCAACATCTAGGCAGGGGTCTTAAAAGAACATACGTAGACTATTTTCAGATTTCATGTTTTCAGCTCACAGTGAAGCCTAGTTCTTGTCTTTCCAGTTTTCTCTTGCAGTTAAAACCAAATGCTTATGGTGTCATGCATTTCTAATTATTATATATTGCTTATTATTTGGTTTCATTACTTGTAACTACTACCTATATCTACGTAAACGATGCAGTGGGCGAAATTTGGAGCCTTTTTTAGAAATCGTATTGTTTTGGGAAAATACATTTTTCTCATATTGTTTAGCTGAGATTCTTGTTGATTTCTTGTGTATACTTAGTTAAACGTTTGCCGTCTTTAGATCAATACTTACTTACTTGTCATGTGAAGTGCAGTAGATTTTGTGTGAAATATAGAAAAAGTGGGCTAAATTTGGGTAATTTCCCCCTACACATCTTAAAACTTTTATTAACGAAGAAATATTGGTAGCTCGTCATGAATTTTGAAGTCTGAGAAAAAACTCAGTGGTTCAGGGAGGTTGGAGGCCTCTGGTCTAATGTAATAGTAGATGAATGAACGTCTTGAAAATCGGAAATGGTCAAAATTTGGTAATAAGTGTTGGGGTTAGGTTATGGTACTGTACCTATATTATGAGGCATTGTAAATTTTCCATAGTACAGACGCCAAATTCGAATGTCAAACTTTTTACCACTGTTAGGAGAAAAAAATGATTTTCCCTAGATGAGCGGAGAGCTTGAGACAATTTTTTTTATAATTTTCGCTATGGATTCCTTACGGGAATTAAGAGTTGCTATTTGCACACGGATATTAAGAAGTAGTGTATAGTAGGAGGATACGATTAGTCTCAAGCAAGTAATGGGGGGTGAATTCCTTGCAGGTGGCACAAAAATCTATTATTCTCTTACTGAGTGCATAAATCTCCAGATTCGGTTCTGGTTGTAAGTGACGTGGCACGTGAAATCATGCTACTTTTCGACTTGTCATTGATGTAAAAATCTCTCCTTGATGAACTCAATAGCTTAGCTGCTACTTGTACGTACTTCAAATTGGCTTGATTTGGTACATTTTACTTCGCTATTTTGTCAATTTTGGCTAGCCGGGAATCGAACCCGTGATCCTGACGTCGTAGCGCGCTGTGCTAACCACTCCGCCACGAAGCTCGGTTACTTGTACTTTTAAGAAGGCTACTTTATGGCACATGTGAGAGAGTACACTAACCCTTACTCCCAACGGATGTGGGTAACATTAATCGACATTTGTAAGAACAAGTGACCAAGCGTTGGAAACAGCTTAAAACCCTACTCGAAAGGTTGACTAGCAATCTGTAGCATCCCCAGCAACTCCGGTGTTTTTCCACGACGTTTCCAAGTGATTTGTCTCTCTGTTGTTTAGTATTCCAACTTGCTTTAGGGAGACCTTTTCCACCTTCAGTTAATGGACTCCGTTTCAGATAAGGTTTACTATATCTTCATTAGTGAAGTTGGATGGCTTTCAACATTAAGGCAGTTTAATTGTTATTACCCCGATAATGGCTTCAATTTACGTTGTATATCACTGGTCGTTATATGGTATATACATATATCTCTGTCATGCTGTTTTTGAAACACTGTCATTCCCTTGCCTTGTAAGATTATAAATTATAGTATTAATAATAATGTTTTAATTGTGCTATGAACGGAGCCCACCATATAGAGTACATTGTCAAAGCACAATATCAATATAATAATAATAACAACATTTTAAACATTACATTTTACCTTACATTACTACACAATATAATCAAGGGTTCGATATACGGTGAAGGTACATTTCACAGTGTACGGATCGCACTTTAAACTGGAGGTCCAGTCCCGATTAGCCTATCTGTGCATAAAATTGACTTAAAACAAAAATTCAAATTCTAACTAAACAAAAGAAATATTGAAAATAAAAATTGCACCACGAATTGTAGCTTACTCTAAAATAACTAAATCCTGAAAAGCATTTGAGTCAAAATACTTGACTGTCGGAACCAATCATGATACGGGAAATCGAGCACTTTACACCGTCCCGTAACCCCCCCCCCCCCTACCCAAGAAAAAATTAAAGTTTTTTGATTAAACAAACTTTTACAGCACATATGCGTTTCGATGTGATTCTTATGTTTTACTTTGTTTCATTTATTTATTTTTTATATTGGCTGCGACATTCTCGAAACTTGGATAAAACCATGATTAAACCTGACAACTGTTTCTACAGAAGTAATCAATGCAAAGACTATATTTGAAGCCGACCTCGGTGGCGGAGTGGATAGCACACCGCATTAACATGCCAGGGGTTCCGGTTCGGATCCCGACCTGGGCATTGATGTTCATTGTGAGTGTCCCTTCATCAATTTCATCATACCATCACTCATCCCCATCTTCATGATTAGCTAAAAGTGGCAGAAAGGCAAAGTAAAAAAACAAACAAATCGAACCATATGAGACGTTGCGGATTCGAAGGGCGAACTCAACAAACGTCCATTGTGAGGGAAATGCGTTTCAAGTTGTCAGGCACAGTGCGAACTCCACAAAAACTTGGTAACAGTAGATCGGAATGTTTCATGCATGATTCCCAAAGTTTTTTGTGGAGTACACACTGTGCCTGACAATTTGAAACGCATTTCTCTCACAATGTACGTTTCTTGAGTTCGCCCTTCGTATCCACAACGCCTCATATTTGAAGCACTAACTGCGAAACAAATTAACAACGTTGTCGATGTTTTGGGTACTATTCTACACCAAGGTCCATCTGTTGAATGAAAGGTCTATGCATATTACAAGGCCCCTTGTGGCAAACAAAGTATGTTGTTAGGAAAAGTTGTTAGACTTTGTAAACATTTCTTGAGCTATTCTAACTCTTCTTTTTACCTTGACGAGGTAATGTAATTTTATACTAAAGAAATAATAATAAGAGTATTAATGGAATTTCACCATAATAATGTAAAATAATCCCCATCCCGTTTCTACCCCCGGTATATGCACCCTGGCTCCACCATCACCCTCAGGAGCTAACTTCAGGGGGTGATGGTTCTACGAGGGCAATGGCCTTGTCTAAACTGTTGACACAATGTTGCCAATTTTACTGTTGTCTTTTATGCTAATCCAGAAAATTTCTACAATATTGGAATCACCACAAGTAGTAAGCTAATGAGACATGATTTTATATCTGGCCAGGGTATGTCTTGATTTGCAAAGTGTTTATAATAAGAATTAGGAACTTTGTTCCATGCACGACGCTCCTCCAGATTTGGCAACGCAAGAGAAACCCACTTGTACAAAAGTCACTTACCACCGAGGGTTGCACATTTGACTAAACGATGGATCTATAAATTTGTGACCTGAGACGGGAAAAAAAGACCAAGGTCTGGGAAAGACCATCGGAATAAGAGTAATCCTATGAACATATTTTAGCAAGTGAACCGTGCTTGTCGCTTCTGTGATCTTTCTTGGTCACTTTTATTTCTTATTCGTATTATATTTTTTCATAAAAATCATGTTCTTGTGTTTGAGTGATGATAATGTCTCATTTTCCTGTAAATAGATTTGATAAACCAAGTCATAAATATCATACAAAAAAAATGGAATGGAATGAAACTTCAATGCAGAAAAGTTTATTCAAATCATGAAGGAATGCACTACGACGGCAGGTTCGAATCCCGGCCTGTGGATGTTTTTTGTGAGTGTGTCCCCCTTCGACAATTTCTGCTCATCGTCACTCATCCTCATGGTCGCGATTAGTTAAAAGTGGCAGAAAAGCGACGTAAAATAAATCAATCGATCAGTCAATCAAATCATGAAAATGGATTATTCATAACTAAGGCTTGCTCTAAGTAATCACTGGGTGGTGTTTTTTATTTGGTTTATTCTACTTCGCATTTCTGCCTCTTTTGGCTAATCGCGAACAGCCCCGTAGCTACATATTTTGGAGCCCCAGGCAGGATTGTGGTTTCGTCCCTCCTATCCTCCCAGCACTACGCAGCACCCACATTTTATGTACGTCCTTCGATATTTTCTTCTTATGCAATGGTTTGTGATATTTACATCCTACAAATTTTGAAATGAGGAAACAAAGAAAGCTCATCTAAAAATAATGTAGGAGTTATTTAAAGATTTGTGGTTTGCATTTCTTTTTTAAAAAAAATTAGCATATTTAAGAATATTTCAGTTATGTCTTAGTGTCTGATACCTTTGTACTATTACTACTACTTTGAGAAACAGAAAATTCAAGCAGTATGTTGCCAGAATATAAGAGTATAAGAATATACATGTAAAAGAAGAAAAAGTTAAGAATAATAAGTTGAGAATTTAAGCATAATGTAAAATATGTATGATATATAGTATAAGCCTGTAACTTCGTATCAATCTCATCAATCGAAAAGGATTGATGAAAATCTTTTCGTGACGTGGTCGAACGGGGATCATCATGTACCGAGTTGCTCACATCTATTATCACACGATGACCCCCCAAAGGAAGTATCTAACAATCAGTTCATCACTTGAAAATCTTCAATGGCAACAAGAATCAAGTAACACCTTGTATGTTTTCTTTCTCTTCTCACTTCCCTTGATTCTCTTCCGCACCCCCTTCAGCCCCCCCCCCCTTTTCAAAAGTTATGTTCGACCGAAAACACTCTTCCAATGTCATTTTATGTCATATTATGTCATGTCGTCATATTGAGCGCCGAATGTTAGGTATTGAACTGAAATCGTAGTTAGGCCTACTATATACAACAGGCAAGCATTGATCCTGTTCTGAGAGAGAAGCCGCATTTACTTGCTTGTACTGGCGGTAATTTCTATAAAGACCAGCGGCCGTTGTCTTCCTTTCGCCAACATTGTTGTTAGGAATTTTTTCTCCATGTGGTCTGTTTAAGGTTTGAATAATTGATTGGTTGGTTTAGTTTAAGTCCATTTTATGCACAGAAAGGCTAATAGGGACTGGACCTACAGTTTAAAATAGTGTCATACTGTACAATGTGCCTCCATCGGGTATCGAACCCAGAACCCCTTCAGGGAGGTTTTATTTATATGATCATAGATCTCTAATAAAAATTGATTCTTATATGATGTGATGGCTACACATGTTTCATGTTTTCTTTATTTACAACATCGAACTCCCTATATTTCATTCAGCAACCCCTTCCTCATCCCTCCCAGTACCCTTACATGATTAATCCTGGCGCCGCCGATGCTGCCAAGTGTATATGTCTCCGTCGCAATTTATTTCTTGTCTTGAAAAAAAGAAAGAAAACTTTGAATGGCGCCCTCTGTTCATGGCGCCCTAGGCTTCAGTCCCCCTTGCCTACCCCTCGCTACGGGCCTGATCGCGAAAGTGAGGATCAGTGATAATATGATGAAATAGATTAAGAAACACTCACAAAGAACACCATGCCCAAGCCGGGATTCGTACCCGGCACCTGGGTGGTACTTGTAAGTAGAGGGAGGGATGGAGAATCTGGATGCTGCATCACCTTTTCGGTTTGCATTTTGTTTTGTTCTTGGGGTATGATTTATATTATTTTTATATCTGATGCTTCGTGAGTTCCGTCTCGCCTAATCCGATTTCGCATAATTGCTTATCCGCACAAGATAATGTGATTTATAACCTGGTCTCCATTTTAGGCGAAACGGGATATCCGCTTTCATCAAATACCATTTCGCCTAAACTGATTGAAGGGAAATATTTCAAATGAGGGAAATTTAACGGTCTCTGTTTTGTTATGTTAATTCATCCTTAATTAGTGATTAAGGTTAGGTTAAGTTGATAATAGAATAACGTAATCTAACCTAACCGAACCTTAACTTAATTAGCGCTTATCGCACGGCTAATGCTGTTATATTGCTGACTATTTGGCTGATGTGACACCTAACCATTTAGCACATGTTCGTAATGAGCATCGGCACATATTCCGAATTGTTTGTTGTTTACGTTGATCACAGTGCGTTAGCTACATTAGAGACCGTTAAAATTTCCCTCACTTGCAATATTTCCCTTCCAACTGGTTTAGGCGAAATGGTATTCGGCGAAACTGGATATCCCATTTCGCCTAAAATGGCGGGCAGCTGTCAGATCTGATTGACGGGTGATGATAAGCCATTAGGCGAAATGGGATGCGATACTGATGCTTCGAACAAAGTTACTGAAATTTCCTCCCACTGGGAAATTTTCAAATGCCACACTGCCTTAAATTGAGGTCACATTTTTATCCTACAGAAAGGTAAGAAAGTGTCACGATTGATCCAGATAGACAGCAACTTCTCTTAACAAGTGCATATTGTCAAAGACTTTACGATTTTGGTACATATTATAATGAGTAATTGGAAATAGGTGTTTAGTGAAACGAGGAGAGTAACACTATAGAAGAAAAGAATTAATACTGACCTTAATGCATGGGGCCGATCTCCGTGTAGGAGTAGTCAGCACAGCACGCTACGAGCAGGAGTCACGGATTCGAACCCGGGCTGAGAAGAGGTGTTCTTTGCATATGTTCCTTCATCAATTTCATCACATCATCACTCATCCTCTCATCATTGTGATTAGCCAGAAGTGGCAGAAAAGAGAAGTAAAATAAACCAAACCAACCAATCTTAACGGTTCTTCTTGCATTTCCCGTATGTGTCTTCTTGCTCAGGCATAGTTTACCTTTTAATCCCCGTACTTTCAAAGAAAGATTTGGTTATATTAATGGAGACCAGAATCACCGGAACTTTTTTTTATCTAATAATAATACCAGCGACGCGCACTGAAGCGTAGCGAGTCTAGCAGTGATAGATTTTTCAATCTCACATCTATTATTATTTTTAAATCACAATATTTAGTCATTTCGACACCACTGTGCACATGTGACACACTTTTTTCTCACCCCTCGGTACGATTAACAGACAAACTGTAGGGTAACTCCTTTCCGGGCCCATCACATAAGAGCAAGAAACACTAAACAAAATATGCAATAGAACAAGTCATAAGGACAATAAATAAGGCACCTCAAATGCCTTTCCCGGTCATTCAAAAACCTCTATTCATCAATAATATTAGGAACATTAAATTATGGAGTAGATCTGCGGGGGCTGAGGGGAGGACAACACAATAACCGGCACACAAACTGAATATAAGAAGGTAATGGACGTAAGCAGAGGTACGACCAACTGTGGGATCCTCAAAGAATTGGGCTTAAACAGAGACACGGCACAAGCACGGATGAGGGTTGTTAAATATTGGATGCGATTATCACAAGAGGGCCAAACTAGGCTGAGGGGACAATGCTTGGAAATACAGACAACTGGGGTTGAGAAGTGAAAAATATCCTATACAATAGCGGAATGGGTTGGGTATGGGGGGAGGGGGGCATTTTAACAGAAAACCAAATCAGACACAGATTACTGGACATAGACAGACAAGAAATAACAGCAGACTGCCAAACGAAGACCTCAATCAGGGAACAGCTAAAAGTAAGAGAATGGGGGAAAGCGAAATATATCAATGTTGTGGGAAAAAAGGAAAGAGGCGCGCTGGCATGGTTCAGACTAGATGGATGGAAACAATTAAGCAAGAGAAACGAAGAAGGGGAAACGATATGTTCTTTGCGCTATGGAGAGGAAACGGACGAGTATATCCTCCTGAACTGTCCTTTTACACGTGACCTAAGGGACAAGTTTCTGAAAAACTTAACAGGGAGGGAGGTGATAGAAGTGGTAGACGATAGAATAAAGACAAAAGAAGCGGGACAAGTGGGGAAATACCTGGGCTTTTTCACTGCAGTTAGTCAACCAACAGAGTGAAATGGTCAACATTTTGCTCTGTTGAGATTTACAGAGCTGTCCTGTCATGGCTCTATGAGCGTCCCACAATTGGCAGAAGTGGGGTACGGTTGGTGGACTACTATGTGATCCTCCCAGCTAGATCCGAGGGATCCGCTAACCAACGACAGGTGAGGTCCTCCATTCATACTGGGGGTTAAGCGTAGAGCTCATAACTCTGCACTGTAAAAAGACATGTCAAGAAACAGCAATATGAAGCCATGGATGTTCCCAAGGTAAAATATTCCGGAAGTAAAATAGTTCCCCATTCGGATCTCCGGGTGGGGACTACTTTGGGAGGTCCCTGGACTAAGATAAGATCTACAGTAGGAATAAGGATATTAAAATAGGCACATGGAATGTTCTGAGCCTTTACCGGCCTGGGGCATTTCAGTGTACAGTTAATGAGATAGTTAAGTATAAATTAGATGTAGTAGCTGTCCAGGAAGTTAGG
This sequence comes from Lepisma saccharinum, assembly GCF_977018435.1. Classification (NCBI taxonomy): domain Eukaryota; kingdom Metazoa; phylum Arthropoda; class Insecta; order Zygentoma; family Lepismatidae; genus Lepisma; species Lepisma saccharinum. The sequence continues at coordinate 146,515,146 of NC_139230.1, forward strand.
TGGCCAGGAGAAGGGAATTGTAAAACTAAAAATTATACTTTTTTCTATGGTGGTACTGAAAATCATAATTTTGGAACAGGCTCCTTCATAAATAATAGAATTATCTCTGCTCTTAAAACAGTATAATTTATTAATGATAGGATATCATATGAAGTTTTAGAGGGTAGGTGGTGAAGAATTATTTTAATAAACATACATGCACCAACGGAAGGTAAAGATGATAATACTAAAGATGATTTTTATGCAGAGTTAGAACAGGTCTTTGATAAATTTTCCCAGTATGATATGAAAATTCTGTTAGGCGACTGTAATGCACAGATTGGTAAGGAAGAGACATTTAAACCCACAATTGGTAAAGAAAGTCTTCATGAATTAAGTAATGATAATGGTATAAGATTAATTACTTTTGCAACCTCAAAGATTTTAATTGTGAAAAGTACCACTTTTAAACATAAAGATATCCATAAATATACCTGGTCTTCTCCAGATGGTAAAACTCGTAACCAGATAGATCATATTCTCATTGATAAGAGAAGGCATACTAGTATAATTGATGTTCGTTCACATAGAGGTGCTGACTGTGCCAGTGACCATTATTTAGTAATTGCTAAATTAAGAAAAAGACTCGCAGTGATAAATCAAAACGAACAAAATCTAAAAGTTATAAAATTTGCTGATGAAAGAATTAAGAAAGATTACCAAATTAAACTGTCAAATAGATTTGTCAATGTTTTGCAGGATTTAAATGATGATGAAAATATAAATGAAACAGACGTAAATAAGAATTGGGAGCACATACGTAATGCAATTAAATCAGCAGCTAAATAAAGTATAGGATACCATAAACCAAGAAGAAGTAAGCCATGGTTTGATAACGAATGTCATAATCTAATAGAAATAAGAAATCAGGCTAGACTTAGGTGGTTAAATAACTCTGATGATACAAATCTAAGCAACTATAATAGAATAAAGCGAGAAGTTAACCCCACGTTTCGAAGTAAAAAAAAGAGATTACTTGAAAACCAAAATTAGTGAAATTGAAACAAACAGCAAAAACAAAAATATCAGAGATTTATATGAAAGTGTAAAATGAATTTAGAAAGAGGTGGCAACCTAAAGTAAACTTGATAAAAGATAAAGACAGTGATTTTTTGGCTGATCCAGGCGATATTCTAAATAGATGGAAGAACTACTTTAACCTCTTAAATGTTCATGTAGGAGATAAATCAGAAGTAAATGAAGTTCACACAGCAGAACCTTTAGTTCCAGAACCTAACTTGACTGAAGTTAAAGATGCAATTAAAAGGCAAAAGAATAACAAAGCAACTGGCATTGATTTAATATCAGCTGAGTTAATTAAATATGGTGGAAATTCGTTAATATGTCAAATTCATGAATTAATTTGTTTAATATGGAATAAAGAAGAAATCCCTCAACAGTGGAAAGAATCCATAATTGTTCCTGTGTTTTAAAAAGGTGATAAAATGAACTGCAATAATTACCGTGGAATTTCTCTACTCTCAACAACATATAAAATATTATCTAACATTATTTTAACAAGACTAACCCCATATGCTAATGAAATTATAGGTGATTATCAATGTCGATTTAAACGTAACAGATCAACTACAGATCAAATTTTTCACATTAGACAGACACTTGAAAAAAGTGGAAATATAATCAATATGTCCATTAGGTTTTCATTGATTTAAAAAAAGCATATGATTTGGTCAAAGAGATAAATTATATAATATATTAGTCGAGTTTGGAATACCTAAGAAGCTTGTTAATATGATAAAAGTATGCACCAGTGAAACAGAAAGTAAAATTCGTGTGGGTATTAATGTGTCTGACAAATTTACAATTTATGATTGGTTAAAACAAGGAGATGCATTATCTCCATTGCTCTTTAATTTTGCCTTAGAATATGCTGTTAGGAAGGTAAAAGAAACTAACGAAGGACTAAGATTAAACTCTCTTGACCGAATCATATGCTTTTTTTTAAATCAATGTATAGCTGATGGACATTTTGATTATGTTCCCACTTTTTCAAGTGTCTATCTAATGTGAAACATTTGATCTGTAGTTGATCTGTTACGTTTAAATCGACATTGATAATCACCTATAATTTCATTAGCATATGGGGTTAGTCTTGTTAAAAGAATGTTAGAATGTTATGTGCTTCCAATTCATATTTACATCTGTTTTATTTATATTTTCATCATCATTTAAATCCTGCAAAACATCAAATGTATTTGACGGACTCGTTTGAACCAGTTTCCAAATGCAGGTACTTAGGAATAATACTAACAAATGAAAATGATGTTAAAGAGGAAATAAAAAGCAGGCTTAATTCAGGAAATGCATGTTACTTTTCTCTTCATAAACTTTTGTCTTCTCGTTTAATATCTAAGAAACTAAAAGTAAAAATATACAAAACAGTAATTTTGCCTGTATTATTATATGGATGCGAAACTTGGTCCCTTACATTGAAAGAGGAACATAAATTGAGAGTATTTGAAAATAAGATCCTTAGGAAAATATTTGGACCTAAAAGGGATGAGGAGACAGGTGAGTGGAGATGGTTACATAATTTAGAACTACATAATTTGTATTCATGTCCAGATATTATTAGAATAATTAAATCAAGAAGACTTAGGTGGGCAGGCCATGTGGCGCGAATGGGAGAAGAAAGAGGAGTTTACAGGATTCTTGGTGGGAATGCTGATGGTAAGAGACCTGTAGGAAGGCCAAGACGAAGATGGAGGGATAACGTTGAGATGGACCTAAAGGAAATCGGTAGGGATGGAAAAGAGTATATAGATCTTGTTCAGGATACGGACAGATGGAAGGCCTGTGTTGCTGCAGCCATTAACCTTCGGGTTTAAGAAGGCTAGAGAGTTAGTTAGTTAGTTAGTTAGTTAGCGAAATGAGTGACCATGCTCCAACCGAGCCATCTTTATAGTGTAACGTAAAGTGTAAACATCCTTTATCACATAACGAAGAGGGGAGAATGGAAGTGTGAAAGACTTCCCAGCCCGATAGTGCAAAGGAGGGAGTTTGTGTGTAAAGTGAATGATTGAAATAGTGTACAAGTATATAGAGGCTGGAGGCTAAAGGAACCGGACACATAACTTTATTTGCATGTGCAATATTTGGATTGTTAAACTATACTTATGATGTCTAATTTTCTTATATCTGATCAACTTCTAAGAGTTATTTGTATATTAACGTAAAGAGGTTACAATATTAATACATGACTTTCGGGAAAGAGAAAGTGTGTGTAAATTAAAATCTATGTAGTACGTACAGCGTACAGCTTGCACAAGCAAAATGAAAATAAAAACAATACAATACATTTCGACCGCCTAACAAGTTCCAGGTAGAGACTGCCACGGAAAGGAAGAATGAAGATTTCCATTTATACTTCCCCCACCCCCTCGCGTCCAACTCGTCGGTCGCTGCAGAAACGTAAGGCCGATAGAGAATAGAGATAGTAACCCATAGAGGATTGAATTCCTATGACTCCCTTTCATTTTGTCCGAGAAACTCGAGGGAGTAATTGCAATATCTGCACCCCAAATTTTTCAGGTCATATTTAGGTATAATAACACAATATACTCACATGGAATCAAGATTTTATTTGGACAATTACTGGAAATATCGTATTTCTTCAGCAAGGAAGGTGATTATAATAATAATAATAATTTAAAAGTCTATCTTTTTTTCTTCTTGTAACATTATCTTTAATTCGTACTTTCCTACTTGCTCGCAAGTGCGGAAGTTAATCAATACATTTTGATCCACATAACAATCTGAAATGTGCATATGTGTGTGCGAGAAGGGTATATTGTATCTTGTCTCTAGTGAAATAATGGAATAATATTCTATTGAAAAACAGTTCAGGTGGTAAATTACACAAAGCCCATTATCTCTTTTTCTCGCTATGCTAATTTGTCATTTCACATTTCTAGTTTTATATGTACACACATAAACACCCACACACACATACACACATTATAAATACACAGAGTCTATATGTGATGATTATGAGAAAACTCAAAGTCGATAGCCAAGGAAAAACTTTTCAGTGTTTTTGCAGCTAGGAATGAATCAATGAAAGGAGGAAATTATGATCCTGGAAATAAAGCGATGAGAATATAAAACACCACAGGTAATTAATTAGTTCTAGACATCAAACACACGTTTGGATTAAATTACCAAGTATGCAAGATCTGCTGTGAGGAAGGAAGGCTGATATTTGTTTCTTTGTTTGGAAAGAGCACAAATTACATCCTTGATGACGTGGAACATATTGAATTTACATTCTTAATGGCGTGGGCATGCTTAAATCCGATATCTAACATCCCTAGCAACAAGAGTGCGCAAATTGTTGCAAAATTCACGTTCACGAAAATACCATTATCATTGCAGGTAAATAATCCTGTGCCTTTGTTGGAAATTCGGTGGGCTCTTATGCGTGATGTTGTTTGATTCGTGGTGATGTGTGATGAAGAGTGTTACACATATCACACACATGTATGCACACGCTTTTGATTTCTTCCAGTTTGTGTAAATACAAAACTTATGTTTGACCGATTTAAAGACTCACAAATTACCAAACTGTCATGGAAGAAACTGTCTAAATTGATTCATCTGTTTACAAGTGCGAGCCAACTCGATAACTATCATGATGTAACTTACAGATAACGCAGAAATAGTATTCTATAAATACATGTAGATAAATCAGAGTATTCTGATTATCTCCATTAGGTTAAAATTATCTCGATTGATCCATCTGTCTATCCGTGTAGTTCAATGATCGATCTAACATGACATATCACTACTCAGAAATACTTGAATTACAAGCATTGGTGAACAAAAAATATTAAACAATATTAGCCTAATGCAAAATGTACCTTCCTTTCCTTCATAAAGTGCTCAACCTAATGTATTATTTCCGGGCTCGATTTTATTTTCCTTCTCGATGTGAAAGTGCAGTCTGCAAGTGAAAGCTGCAATAATCGAATAAGGAAAGGAAGAGCTGCAGGATGGGATGTAATGTAGTATGCGGATACTTTATAGAATATGGAAGGGAAATGCAAGGAATTGATTGCGCGTGAGCATATGAGGCGTTGCGGATACGAAGGGCGAACTCAGCAAACGTGCATTGTGGGGGAAATGCGTTTCAAGTTGTCAGGCACAGTGATAACTACACAAAAAACTTTGGAAATCACGCATGAAACATTCCGATCTACTGTTACCAAGTTCTTGTGGAGTTCGCACTGTGTCTGACAACTTGAAACGCATTTCCCTCACAATGTACGTTTGTTGAGTTTGCCCATCGCATCCTCAACGTCTCATATTTGTCACAACAAAATTTCCCGATCTTTGTTCTCACACCCAGATAATGGGCACTCTCTAATATGAAGTAATTATTGATTTACTTGCGTACTTGCGCAGCAAAACTTCTGTTGTAACCAATTCACTTTTACTATTGGAAAATCTGTAGGGAAAATGAAAATCCAAAAAGACATCAACGAGCATCTCAATTTCGGAAAATTATCTCGTGTAATTGCGGAGATGCCCACAGAGCACACATTATAGTCGTGGTATTTTACCCGTTTCATAGGAGAATACTTTTTCTGTTCTTTTCTCTGTGCGTAGGTTTTAAAAACTAGGAAAGCTTTTCAAGTATGTTAGTTGAATAATAATATCAAGAGGATCCCCTCTTAACTTCACGATTTTCTCATTGATAAAAACTTATACTTTAATTTCTACTGTCCCAGGAAGAGAAAAGGAAGAAAATGAATATAAACCACCCTTACACTAGAATCAAAACGGAGCCAACTCATTACAACTGCACTTTCTCACGGCTTTTTGCTGGAACTCACATTAGAACAAGGCTTTTGTGGAAACTATTATATTCTAGTTTTACCAATGTGGCATATCTCGTGTGTCTCATGAAGGATTATGGCATGATATGGAGGGGGCGACGCGCCATTGGCCTTGGGGGGAGGTCGCCTTTGGTCTTACGTGTAATTATCAGCCTTTTATAAAATTGAACGCAAGTTACTGTGACTGTAATTAAATTATATGTGTGGCTGTATAATATGTACTTTTAGGCTGACGTTCATTTTCTAGGGAGGGGGGACATTGATCCCCTTTGTCTCCCCTCTCTCATCTTGTAGCAACAGCCAAAGGAAGGAGAGGTGGAGGCACATAGTGTGTCACCGTATTCAGTGACATGTAAATCATAGTTCAATATTTTTAATTATGTGTATCAATCTATATTACTGTTGTAAGGCGTGAGATTTGAGATTTGAGTTCTTAGAGTTAATAGTTAGTAAGTATATGTCGGAAAAGTGAAATTCTGCGAGACAACGGGGGTTAGGAGAAGAAGATCTTGAGTCACGACAACGATCGTCAACTAGGTTCATTCTTTACGGCCCACCTGTACAAATACAGGCCTTATCGTATATCTCCGTTTCCAGTCAGCGGATAAACTTGACACTTGGACCACCGAAGCGGCTTGTTATAGAAGGCACTTGGATTCAATTTCAAGATGATCGAATTAATATCATGGACGCAATACCGAATTTGTTATAAGAGGACAATTCACGGATAACCTCCGAATTTACGATTCTGGAGCTGAGCAGACGGGAAGATAATCCTGCTGTACCTGGCCAGAATACAATGGTTGAACCACCTTTGCGGCAGAAGGAAACGACGCGACGCGTCTTTAACGTTTTCCCAGCTGACATTTTCAAAATAGGTATATAACCATCAGAACCCAAAACCTCGAGACTGTTTGCCGCGTTTCTTGTAGTGGAAGCATCTCCACGCTACACCTCCGCATACCGTGGACTTTGTTTTTGTACGAACATCAGTGTGTGACTGCCATTGAGGTGACAGTGCCTACATCAATCACTGAAGAACGTCGAAGGGAGATCGTGGTTGTGTTATAACCTTACGCTGTTATTAGTTTTGTGACACAACGAACATCAAAAGCCATGGCCGGCTAGGAGGATCACAGGAGAGGGGAACGTCGGGTTCCCAACCTGCAAACCATCCGACGTCGCCAACTCCAACGACGCACCATACCATGCAAACGAGCCGACGTCGCCAAAATCATCCGTGTCACGTACACAAACTGCATTGTTGGTGTTTGAGGTAGAGGATCATAGATGGCAGCATACAAAAAGAACGACGCATATATTTGATGATGCATAAAGCAGTTTAGAAAGTGAGCCAGAGATGGCAGCACTCAAGAAAACGTATACAATTGTAAAAAGAGAAAAAGGAAAGCGCTGATGTGGTGAAATAATGATTGTAGATATTAATACTAATTATAATGAAAGAAATATATTAACTGAGCACAATAATAGGATATAAATAAAGTGGAAAGGGTAATTAATATTCAGTAATAGCATAAGTGATCATTATATAAAAGTAAGGAAGTCGAATAGTAATTACGATTCTGAGTCTATTTCGGTTCCCACGAACTGAGAGTTTCGTGCGGCGTTTGGGTTGTTTTTCCCAGGTGTAGCGCCATTTCACGGCAGGCACGCAAGCACTTTTGGTAGGCGCATCTATTACAGCTCCAAGTTAAGGTTAGCGCCGGCCTTTCTCTTTGTCTGTCTGGGAGATCGATTTTCTTAATATTTCCGTCAATTTGGATCGACAAGGAAAAGAAAGAAGGAATAATACACAATATGTAATAATTACAAGAGGAAGAAGCATTAGTAATTACAAGTAGAAGATGCCTTAGTAATTACAGGAAGAAGATGCCTTAATTATTACAAGAAGAAGAAGCCTTAGTAATTACAAGAAGAAGATGACCTAGTAATTACAAGAAGAAGAAGCCTTAGTAATTACAAGAAGAAGAAGCCTTAGTAATTACAAGAAGAAGAAGCCTTAGCGATTACAAGAAGAAGAAGCCCAAAGAAGATGCTTGGCTACAATTTTTAATTAATTAATAAGAAATAAAAATAGAAGAAAATTATTGTATGAAAAGATTTCCAAAGCTATCTAACATTTGTACATGATTATTCAAGAATATATTACGAATTGTACCCTCCGTAGTGGCTTAAAATCTATTGTTTCTTTCCATATATTCGTAGTGTTAGTCACCCTGATCTGTGCCCAGAGGTATCTCATTGTTTCTACCCTGTGCTAAGCTGGCAGATGCTCACGTGAGAGGACGTGGCATTGATTAATGGCGACCGACGTGTGGGGCTCGATACAGACCAGAGGTTGAAATAACGAGAAGAATAAGAATTTGGAAACATAAGTAAAGCAAAAATGGAAGAAGGAAAATATATATATTATGGCGAAGATGGAAATAAGGAATAAATAATACAGTGTAAGATATGTGAAGAAATGAAACACTGGTTATGTGAAGGAATCCAGAAAGAAAAATATGAGAAGATATGTGAAAGGGGAGAAGGGTACGAATGCAAGGAATGCAGGAAAGCAAAGTTAAAGGAAAAAGAAGGAATGAAAGAAGAACAAAACACGATGGAGATGTTGATGAAAATGATGATGGAAATAAAAGAAAGTCAAGATAAAAAAGGAAAGAAGTTAAAGAAAGGTTGGAAGAAAATAATCGAAAAATAGAAGAAAACAGCAAAAAAGTTAAAGAAAGCTTGGAAGAGAAAATGGAAGAAAACAGCAAAGATGTTAAAGAAAGGTTAGAAGACATTGCAGAAGTATGCGAAGAATACAGGAAAGCATTTGAGAGAAAGATAGAAGAAATGATAAGGATGTCACGTGAAAGACATGAAGAAACCAATAGAAAGATCGAAAAGGAAGCTTGAAGAGTGAATGAAGAATGCCAGCAGAGGAGTACAAGTTTAGAAAACAAAATTTTGGCAAATAAGAAACAGATAGATATTAACATCTCTAAAATAGATGAAGTAGAAAACAGAGTAGAAGAAATGAAAATTGTGACAGAAGAAACAATAGTAAAAGAAACTTTGAAATTTAGAGAAATGATAATTAGAGAGCGACAAGAAGTTAGGGAAGAATTAGAGGAGAGTAATAAGAAGATGCAAACCCTCGAAAGTAAGATCAAGAAAGGAAAGAAAGAGAATAAAGTACAATGGAGAGGAATGATCTCTAAAATAGAGGATATGAGAATACAAGATAAACCAATAGGTTTCAATCGAGAAAGAAATTATGGAAAAGAAGAGTATGAGAAGAGGAGAATAAAAAAGGAAAGTAGTAGCGACGAATCGACTACAGAGGAGGAAATAAAGCATAAAAGAAATCATCAGAGGAAGAAAAGGAAATGGAAAAGTAGTGAAGAAGGGAGCGACAATGGAAGATGGTTGGACAAAGTAAACGGAGGTAATTTGGAAGTGGGAAAATATAAGACAAGAATCCCTAAGCCTAATGAATTACAACACTTGCCCAAGTTTAATGGAAATATATCTGACAAGTGTCCACGAAAATTCCTGAAGGAACTGACAACTAACGTGAAGCTAATGAGGATACCAGGAAATATGATACTAGACCTTATCGAAGGACGTTTTGAAAAGTTTGCGGCAGGCTGGTATCAGTTAAATCAGCACAAGTTTGGAACATTCGAAGAGTTTAGTAAAAGATTTTTGGAATATTATTGCAGTGAGGAGATTAAGGAAAGGCAACTAGAGACATTGAAAAGAAAATATATAGATTGGTTCAAGGTTGAGAGTTTTGAAGCACACACATGGGAAACATTAAGGAGCTTCCGAAATTTGAATGAAAAATGGAACGAGGAAGAGTTGGTTAGACAAGTGATACAATCGCTACCAATATGGACACAAAGATAAGGAACGTTGAAGACTTGATAGACTATCTCAGAAGATATGACATGCTGAAAAAGACTCAAAGGTCATGGGATAAGGAAAAGGAAGGTAGATATTTGCCTAAGAGGCATCATCCTGAGTTGAGTTGGTGTTTTAAGTCCACTTTATGCACAGTAAGGCTAATCGGGACTGGACCTACAGTTTAAAGTGGGATCCGAACCACTTGTGCCTCCACCGGGTATCGAACCCGGGACCCCTCGATTACAAGGTAATGACGCTACCACTGCGCCATGGGGGAGGCCCTGCATCATCCTGAAAAGGAACAACGTCCAGAGCAGAAATTCCGGAAACAGGAATTCAGGATTAGGAACATAGAAGTCAGAAATGCATATAGAGGCAGAGGAAGAGGATTCTTAGAAGATAACGGAAACTTCAGAAGGCGAAATAATGTTCAGGAATAGCAACAAAATTATGATAGAAGGAATATAGGACCGTGGAGAGGAAACCACGGTTATAGAGGAAGAAATGGTTATTGGCAAAATCGAAGAAACTCAGAAAGAAGGATGGAGATAGAAGAAAGGTAACCTAGAGGAAACAATTACAACGAGAGGGGAAATACTGAAATAAATGAAGAGCGAAGAGAAGCAGTGGAATTAGTCAGAAGCCAAGTGCAGAACGAAATAGGATATGCTGGATGGCAGCAGATAAATGAGGAGTCGAGGAACGTGGAATCGGTCGAGAGGCTAAACTTGTATAGATCTCGCAGCAACTCCCAGGTGTGAGAGCAAGGGAAAATGATGAATATATGAAGGGAGAACATACGATAAATGAAGAAGGAATTCTGAAGTTATTTTTAATTCGAGAGCCGAGTTTTAAAAACTTAAAGCCTGGAAGATCATTGTATGTGGAAGCAGAAATAATAGAAATTAATATTAAATGCTTGATCGATTGTGGGAGCGTTGTCGAAGTAATGAGCTATAAATGTTGGCAAAGAATTAAAGAGAAATACCCACAAGCAAAATTAGACGCTTCTGAAAAGGACAAAGTCAGATTAGTTATGGCTGCGGGAAATGAAGAATACAAAATTCAGGGCACGGTACGCATCATGATGAGCATCAAAGGAGCGAATTTCGAAGTAAAATTTCTGGTGATAAAGGGTTTGAGGTGTGATATAATCCTAGGAGTACCTTTCTTAGAAAACTGCAATGGGCACATGCACATAAAAGAAAAACGGCTAAATCTAGAATCAATGGAGAACATGAAAGTAGATATCCCTATGGAGGAAGAGATAAAAGGTCACGAGAGCGAAATAGGCATTAGGAAGCAAAGTCTTGTATATCAGAAACATGATGCAGTGTATAAGAAGAAAGACTACGATGATATAATTGAAAATGAAAATGTAAAAGGTGAATATGAAAAAGAGGTCGAAATAGAGGACCATAAATACAAGGCATCGAAAGAAGAAATACAAGCCAAAGTGGATGAGTGTCATTGGATCTCGGAAAATGAAAAAGAAGAATTAAGATATATTTTGTTGAGACATGGGGGAATATTTAGCCAATGCCCAGGAGTGACGGATGTATACACCTATAGGATTGAGGTAGACACAGCGAGTCTAATAGTGTCAAAGCAATATCCTATATCCTTTGCCAAGAGAGAAGCTGTAGAAAAGGATTTGAAGAAATGGTTAAGTTGGGGGATAATAGAGAAATCCAATAGCGTACACGTAAGCCCAATGCACGTGGTAGACAAACCGGATGGAGGTGTGAGGCCCGTACTGGATTTAAGGGAGCTACTACACGTGCTACTTCCCAGAAATCAAATAGAAAGAATAAATGAATTACTACACACCTTTTCAGGCAGCATATACTTCACATCGTTTGATATGACTCTGGGATATTTTCAGGTAGAAATAGAAGAAGAGTCTAGAAAATATACAGCGTTTCGATATGGATCAAGGTTATTTCAATTTAGAAGGCTCCCATATGGTCTAAATTCATCAGTATCAGCTTTTATGACGGCTTTAAACAGAATATTTAGTATAGAAACAACAGAATGGCTTGCTATATATGTGAATGATATGTGTATACATACGAAAGATTGGGAGACACATATAGAGAAAATAGATTGGGTATTAAGTAAATTGGCAGAAGCAGGATTGACTGTTAAATTGGAAAAATGCTCTTTTGCAAGGAAGGAAATACGTTTCCTAGGTCATGTAGTATCTGGAGGTGAAATAAAGATGTGCCCAGACAAAAATGACGCGATAAGCAAGTCCCCAAGGCCAAACACAAGGAAACAACTCCAAAGATTCCTCGGAGTATGTAATTGGCGATCAAAATTTATACACAATTTCGCAAGCAAAGCCAAGCCATTATATGAACTTCTCCGAAAACATATAAAATGGAAATGGGAAGGAGATGAAGAGGAGGCTTTCCAAAGACTTAAGCAAGACCTTATGCAAGCACCAGCTATAAGCCAACCTGATTTTGGGAAAATGTTCTTTTTAGGCACAGATGCATCGAACATTGGATTGGGAGCATACCTATTTCAGAGAAACGACTCCAACGAAGAGAATGTGATACAATATGCTAGCAGAAGCTTGAAGAACTTCGAAAGAGCGTATACGATAAGCGAGCTAGAGTGTCTGGCGATAATATTTGGAATAGAAAAGTTCTCTGCATATCTGAAAGGCAGAAGATTCAAAGTGGTATGTGATCATAAGAGTCTAGTTTGGTTAAATTCTGCAAGACAGTGGAATGCAAGGCTGACGAGATGGGCGATCTTACTGCAACAGTACAGTTTTGATGTTATGGATATAAAAGGAAAGGAAAACCATGTTGCAGATACTCTAAGCAGAGCACCTTTGAAGATAAATCAGGAACCAGAGGAAGTGATTAGGCTAGAAATCAACGCTATTGCTGAGGAAGAAGTAAATGGTATTAAAGAAGAGGAATGGCGAGTTGGAACAGAGAAAAATGAGGAATTAAGGGATATTATTAAGGTGTTGGAAGGAGAGGAAGGAAACAAGAAAACAAGGATGTCTAAGATAAAGAGTAGATATAAAATTATAAATGGCATCGTTTTCCAAGTTAGCTATGAAAATCCGAACCAAGTAAGGATAAGGGTACCACGAACCTTCATAAGAAGAGTACTTGAGGTCGTGCATGAAGGATCTGGCCACTTTGGAGTTGATGAAACGTTGATACTAGCTAGAAGATTTTACGTATGGAAGACTATGAAGAGTGACGTTGTTAGCCATGTCAGAAATTGTACAGTTTGCGTACAAACTAAACCCTCAAAGATAAAATTCAGGAAAGAAGAATTACATATTATCGCTAAATGGCCATTAGACATGGTTTCCATAGATTTAATAGGACCATTACCTAGGTCTAAGGGATTTTTGTATATATTGACGTGTGTGGACGTATGTAGCAAGTTTATCATGTGCTATCCTTTAGAAAAAGCTACAGCCAAATAAATAGTCAAGAAGTTGGATCAAGGATTCATCAAACATTATGGTAGCCCAAAGAAAATGCTGACAGACAACGGGACTCAATTTACTTCAGAATATTTCAAGGAATATCTATATTTCAAACGGATAAGGTTGATGAATGTTACAAGATATCATCCAAGTTCCAAACCAATAGAGCGTTACAATGGAGAGATTGTGATATATACTTAGAATGTACTGTCATGATCATCATACAAGGTGTGCAGTAATTAACAGGATAGTTCGACTATTAAATAACTCTATATCAGCTGAGGCAAATATGAGCCCGACAGAAATTTTTTTGGGATATGAAGCAGAGCCGATGATTTTCGATGATTTAGAATGGCCAAAGAAGGTTATGGAAAGGGAAACCAGGAAAGGATTTTTCAATGACTTGTATAACAAAAGAAAGAAGAGGACGTCAAAGGAGGAAGTTAAAGGGAAGAAGATAGAAGTAAAAAAGGGTGATATAGTTTATTGTAAAACACACCCAACAAGTAAGGCCATTGATCGCACAATTAAAAAACTGTTTTTCAAGTATGAAGGTCCATATATTGTATTAGATACGTTTAGTAATACTATAGTTATACAAGACACGGTGACAAAGGAAGTAAGAAGAGAAAATCTAGATAATGTAAAAAGATATAATTGTACGGAAGACGTGAAAAAATGTTGAAAGGAACACATGAGAAGTGAATAGTAAGAATGGATGTTGCAGAAAATTTTCTATGAAGGAAACATTTTACCCAAAGGAGAGGAATTTTGTGTCACGTACACAAACTGCATTGTTGGTGATTGAGGTAGAGGATCATAGATGGCAGCATGCAAAAAGAACGACGCATATATTTGATGATGCATAAAGCAGTTTAGAAAGTGGGCCAGAGATGGCAGCACTCAAGAAAACGTATACAATTGTAAAAAGAGAAAAAGGAAAGCGCTGATGTGGTGAAATAATGATTGTAGATATTAATACTAATTATAATGAAATAAATAAATTAACTGAGCACAATAATAGGATATAAATAAGGTGGGCAAAGGGCAAAGGGGCAAAGGTTAAATGGGATTTCTCGACCTTGAGTCAAAAACCCTGATGGAACTGATATGCAACCTATATCCAAACACCATAAGTTTGGTGCAGTGAATTTCGGTGAAGTCCGGAGGGCTCATTTAGCCAAATCCACTCTCCTCACCTCCTCGTTGGGGCCCCCTGGGATCTTTCAAGATGCGAAAGAGAGAGTGGTGTGCGGAAAGCAACGGGAAGCTACCGCATATATATTTTCCCTAGAAAAACTGCAATCATGATTATGGAGATTGCAGTGAAAAACCTGCCAATTAGGCAGAAAACAATGAATGAATGAATGATTGAAAAAATAAGGTGGAAAGGGTAATTAATATTCAGTAATAGCACAAGTGATCATTATATAAAAGTAAGGAAGTCGAATAGTAATTACGATTCTGAGTCTATTTCGGTTCCCACGAACTGAGAGTTTCGTGCGGCGTTTGGGTTGTTTTTCCCAGGTGTAGCGCCATTTCACGGCAGGCACGCAAGCACTTTTGGTAGGCGCATCTATTGCAGCTCCAAGTTAAGGTTAGCTCCGACCAGGCGGCGATCTTTAACTAACCCCTTTCTCTTTGTTTGTCTGGGGGTTCGATTTTCTTAATATTTCCGTCAATTTGGATCGACAAAGAAAAGAAAGATGGAATAATACACAATATGTAATAATTACAAGAGGAAGAAGCATTAGTAATTACAAGTAGAAGATGCCTTAGTAATTACAAGAAGAAGATGCCTTAATTATTACAAGAAGAAGAAGCCTTAGTAATTACAAGAAGAAGATGACCTAGTAATTACAAGAAGAAGAAGCCTTAGTAATTACAAGAAGAAGAAGCCTTAGTAATTACAAGAAGAAGAAGCCTTAGCGATTACAAGAAGAAGAAGAAGCCCAAAGAAGATGCTTGGCTACAATTTTTAATTAATTAATAAGAAATAAAAATAGTAGAAAATTATTGTATGAAAAGATTTCCAAAGCTATCTAACATTTGTACATGATTATTCAAGAATATATTACGACTTGTACCCTCCGCAGTGGGTTAAAATCTATTGTTTCTTTCCATATATTCGTAGTGTTAATCACCCTGATCTGTGCCCAGAGGTATCTCATTGTTTCTACCCTGTGCTAAGCTGGCAGATGCTCGCGTGAGAGGACGTGGCATCCGTCGCGATCCCTCGACCGACCAATGCCCAGCAGTAACGACGTAAAGTTGTCCGCTGCTTGAG
Organism: Lepisma saccharinum; assembly: GCF_977018435.1. Classification (NCBI taxonomy): domain Eukaryota; kingdom Metazoa; phylum Arthropoda; class Insecta; order Zygentoma; family Lepismatidae; genus Lepisma; species Lepisma saccharinum. The sequence goes on from NC_139230.1 coordinate 146,530,708, forward strand.
AGCAAGGAGCCCAAGCCCACGCTGGAGAGAGAGGGAGCCGCCAGATGATGGGGACGAGCCGGGAAACTCTAGCCGTGGGAAGCCGGCGTCCGAGCGAAGGAGAGACACGCGACGCCCGACATGTGAAAGTGCCCTTCCAGGAGCCCTTCTCGAGGAGCGAAAGTGCAGAGTATGATCGACGAACGCCCATCGCCGCGGTTTTTAACCGCAAGAACATTTTTCCCCGCAAGGAAACCAAGTGTGATTAACCGTACCGAGGAAAGATGCACAACCCCGACGACGTAGCAGAGTCGGGTACAGTATTCTTCTGTCGATACACACCTACGTGCGAATGTATTGTTTTTGTCAACGCCCTACCACAAAAGCCAGGATCATATTGATTCGCTATTCTCAACGTGACTCAGGATTCTGAACCTAATATCCGTGTCTTGTATTTATGTAATTGGTATAAAATAGGTCGTTTCATGTTTAATCATAATCTTTTAATTGCCTGCATTTAATGATAAAGCTCCTGATTCAGTAAAAACTTCATTGTAATTCGTCGAAGTGTGCTCCATTGTAGTGTAACCAACCGCCCAGTCGTTAGTATAACTTATCGAAGGTTGACTGTTCAATCGTTTATTTGTTGAGTATTATATGTTAAATTGCCAGGTCGTGCGAGTGTCGTATTCTCTGTTGTAGAGTGATAATGTAATTTTTGCTCGCGCCGTGTTGAGTGAAGTATTCCGGTAGCTGCAGCCTATTTAGGTAATTGCATCACCCAGCAGAGGTGTAATTGTCTCGAAAGAACGAGAGAGGCTTGTTGTAACACCTCTGTCCAAGAAATTTGGTAATTTCATATTTGCGGCATAGATGCATATGTTCTTGGAACAAAAGGTTCAACTACGCCGACCTATCATTCCGATAATTGAATCGGTAATTGAAGACTAAAATTGGTAAACGCTGTAAGTGCCACAATAATTCAAACGCCGTTTTCCACGTTAAACTGTGAAATGTGCCATGCTTTATAATGTAGTAAACGTGAAAAGTGGCTGGTAGGCCTCTAAGTAGTTCAAAGGGCGTGTAAAGAGGTCACTAGTGTGAACGTTCTTAAGGGCTGATGTGCGGAACGATGCGATTGAACAGGTAGATAAGAAAGTGCCCAACCCTCGACGTCGTATACAGTAAGTAAACCAAAGAGTATTTTTTTTACTATTATGTGAAATGGGACTGCAAACATGTGTTAGTTTGTAAGAAAGCATTTGTTGCATTGTACGATATTTCACAGAAGCGTGTCTGAAGGTTGTGCCAGTTGCTGTCAGAAAACAACTCACCACGTGATCAAAGAGGAAAGGGTAAAAGTGCAAATGCGATTCCAGAAGCTGTGCGCAGTATAGTGTTCAACCACATAAACAAGTTTCCGGTGAAGACAAAACATTATGGGGGAAAAGAGAAGATTTACCTCGATTCCAGATTATGTGTGAAATATATGTAGGAAATGTTTGTAGACGATCATCCCGATCTCAGTGCGATCATCAAGTACAAATACTACCTTCAATATTTTAATGAACACTTTGGCTACACATTTGGCAGACCTCAGGTGGATGTGTGTTGCACATGCGAGAGTCTGTCTTTGAAGCTCAAGTACCCAGAACTCAGCGACTCAGCTAAAAGGAATACTGCAGCTGAAATTATGATTCAGAGGAGGCAAGCAAATAAATTTTACTGCAAACTGAAAGAGTCTCAGCACAATAAGGATGAGGACACAGCAATCCTTTGCTTCGACTACATGCAGAACCTCCATCATCCAATGATTCCTGTCCAAGAAGCCTTTTATCTCCGTTTGTTATGGTGCTTTGTTTTCTGCATTACCAACATGAAAACAAAGAAAGCTAAATTTTACATGTATCATGAGGGACAGGGGAAGAAAACTCCAGATGAAATCTGTTCGTTCTTGTTGCACTATTTCAACAATGAACTGCCAACGAACATTCAACATGTTGTACTGTTCAGTGATGGTTGTATAGGATAGAACAAAAATCATACTGTTGTTCGATTTCTATCTAACTGATCGAGGTCGTTTAAGAAGATAACTCATTAGTTTCCCATTCGTGGCCATTCGTACTTGCCTTGCGACCGAGACTTTGGATGTGTCAAGAGGCTTCTTCGCCGATGCGATAGAATTTACACTGTGGAACAATACAGTGAACTAATCTTACGTGCAAGTACAAATGGTCGGTTTAGTGTGCATCACGTGTCAACAGACGACATAATATCTTTGAAATCTTGGTGGCCAAAAAAGTACAAGAAAGCAATTTTCAGTGATGAATCTCTTCCCCCAAGTGTGGCAAGAAATCATAAGATTTCCTTCCAGGTTTCAGGATACAGACATTTTGACTATGACCACTTTAAGAAAGGAAAGGTTTCAGTGCGTAATTTCATTGATTGCCCTGTAAAGCACACATTCACCCTTGCTGTCGATATCTGTGTAATTCCACCATTACCTCATTTGAAAGCTTATCCAGATTCTTGTGTTCCTATAAACGAAAAGAAAATTGCTGACTTGCAGAAACTACACTCATGCTCATAAATTAAAGATAATACAGGTTTTGGTGCCCCACGATACAGCACTGAAACAAACTAGTTGTGGTAGCACAGACACATGTTGAACACACAAGAAAGACATCCACCTACCCTGTTTAACCCTGTTTATTGCAGAAAACCTGAGAAAAACTAAAGAGCGCACATATGATAGAGAGCAAGGGAGATTGTAAAATGTTGTTCCACAGTTCTTTGAGCATGTGCACAGGTTTCAGTATGGAATGTGGTGCCCATGCACATTGACACATGGAGTACAATGGCTTGGCATACTCTGGAGGGGGTTGTCGAGCAGCTGTTGGGGTATGGCCTCCCACTCTTGCACCAGTGCCTGTCGGAGCTCCTGAAAAGTCCGAGGAGGTGGAACACGTGCGGCGACACGTCGGCCTAGAGCATCCCAAGCATGTTCGATTGGGTTGAGGTCAGGGGAATAGGCAGGCCACTCCATTCGTATGATTTCTTCTGTTTGAAGGTACTCCTCCACAATAACAGCTCGGTGTGGCTTGGCATTGTCATCCATCAGAAGGAACGTAGAACCGACTGCACCTCTGAAAAGACAAACGTAGTCTTGCAGAATAACATCCCGGTACACCTGACCTGTTACAGTACCTCTGTCGAAGATATGCAAGGGTGTACGTGAACCCAGGATAATGCCACCCCACACCATGACACCACCACCTCCATACTGGGCCCTTTCGACGATGGTACCAGGTCGGTATCTGGTTCCTGGTTCACGCCAGATGGTTACACGACGAGTATCATTGTTGAGACTATACCTGGACTCGTCAGTGAAGAGTACGTAAGACCATTCTTCCATTGTCCATGTCCTGTGTTCTCTACACCAGTTGTTACGGGCTACTCTGTGACCATGTGACAGTGGAATGCAAATTGCAGGCCTCCTGGCGAAGAAACCGTGCCTGTTGAGTCGTCTGTACACAGTGGGTCTGGAAACAACTGTTCCAGTGGCAGCTGCAAGGTCTCGAGCAAGGCCCCCGGCAGTACTCCGTCAGTGTCTCCGGGCACTAACGGTGAGATATCTGTCTTCTCGTGGTGTTGTACACTGTGAACGTCCACTGCTATAGCGCCGAGACACGTTTCCGGTCTGTTGGAATCGTTGCCATAATCGTGAGATGACACTTTGTGGCACATGGAGCACCTGTGACATGACCTGCTGTCTTTGGCCCGCCTCTAGCAGCCCAAGTATCTTTCCCCTCATTACATTATCAATATGTGTTTGTTGAGCCATTTCACACACACACTCACCATTTGCACAACCGAACACAACTGCACACTTCCTATAGGCACTGTACTCTGGTCAGCAGTTTCACTCCTGTGAGTCATTTGTCTGCTTACAGCGCCACCACACACTCGATCAAGGTCATAGTCAACACAGGTTCTTTGGTACAGTACCCAGACATCATTTCAAGCTGCAACGTGCACATCAAATATTTCTTTGTACAAGATTCAGCATTATCCTTAATTTATGAGCATGAGTGTAGAACGGTACTTGCTGGGTTATGATTTTTATGCTACGTTGAGAAGTGGCCTAAGAGACAGGCACAATGCCTGCATGAAGACAGTGAGAACGAAGGAGACTAGGCCACAAAACCTATTTTCAAGGTTATACACATAAATTGAGCTTTGTCTCATATTTTCTTTCTTACCTTTTGTACTTCCAATATACGTATAACTATACACACAAGGAATGTTGCAACATTCATACTGATAATAAATCGTCTTCATAATTTTCATTTGTGTAACGAACATATTTAAATATAAATAATACAACTTTACTATATATCATTACGTCACAGTTCAGTGCAGAAAGGGCACATGTGCAATATTTTCAAATTTTATATTAAAGGCACAGAGAAGTATTATTGAGAATGTAAATACATGGAACCATTCGTCTCAACCCATGATAGTTGTTTTTTTTTAAAAAAAACGCACACAATAAAAAACTAAACAGTTTGTTTTTTTCATTTTTCTCGAAAACTTGATTTCGTAACATGTGTCCTTTCTGCAATGACCGATTCAATTGTTTTTCATGGGCTGGTACATATTGATAGTAATGAGCACTGGAGCAGAAAGATTAACGACCTAATTCAAGTTCATGTCAAACAAGAGAGAAAGTACGTTGATGAAATACGAATATTGTAGGAGTATTTTTCATGTTGAAATTCCCCATGAGAATGAGTGAGAGAGAGAATGAACGTTCGAGTGACAGGAACCTGTATTGTGTTGTTGTGTAAATATTTTTGACTCCAATATATATATATATATATATATATATATATATATATATATATATATATATATATATATATATATATATATTACCGTTTGTATGAGTTGTCATTTATGTTTACAGATACCATGTGTATCAGGTACAATGCTATTTGTGCGTTTTTTTATTATTGGAATCGACAGGTCTGAGGTATAATTAAAGTGTCATATATCTAGGTATTTAATCCCCGCCTCCGCATTGATTGAGCAACCATGACCGTCCCAGACACGAACTCAACCTGGATCGTTTGCAATCGCATGAACGGCATTTCCTGCCTATGTACGTTGTAACAGTTGCCCCGCCACCAGTGACATTTGTAACATTTGGGGACCGAACATAGGATTGTAATAAGTGGTTAGGATCCCACTTAAACTCTAGGTCCAGTCCCGATTAGCCTATCTGTGCATAAAGTGAACTTAACAACCCAAGGAGTTGGGTCACCCGTACAGTTACATTTCTATTATAGCATCATAAGACCACTCGATATTGTTAAGTGGCCTTAAAGTGTATTTAGGCGTTACTAGCGATCTCTACAGTTAGATATAAGAAATATATATGACGTCAGGCGTGGTTGGTGCTACTCGAGTGTTCAAGAGCGACCTAGAAGTCTCGTCCACTGGAGAGCTGTCCACATACACAGCTCGAATACACTTCAGGTAATGGTTGATTGATTGATTGATTTAGTTTATTTTACTTCGCGTTTTGTGCCTCTTGGCTAATTTGCGAAGATGGGGATGAGTGATGAAATGATGAAATTGATGAAAGGACATTCACAAACAACCAAGCCCGACCGGGATTCGAACCCGGGACCCTTGGCGTCGCAGCGCGATGTGCTAACCACTCGGCCAAAGGGTCGGGCACTTCAGGTAATGGGTATCAGGTATAACCTCGTTTTGGAAAACGAGGGGCAAAATTTCTGTTCGTGTCACCCATATTTCATAGTTATTGCACGTTCACACACACCATAAATTTATCGTTATTGAGTTCGTTAGATAAAATTTGTAAAACTGCTGAAATTGAGGATGTTACAGGTTTATTTGTGTATTAAGGTTAAAGCATTAAAGCATGTAAATGTATAATTGAACTATGTAGAATGGTTTAAAGGGGCTTTGTTATATTTAATAGATTTTGCAAAGTTTGTAAACACCAGACAATGAATACATTTCAGGTGAAAATAATTGTCTGTTTAATTGAAAGAAATGCTTGTAGTAATTGTAAGATCTTAATTTATAATGAACGTCCTCAAGCCGCATATGGCACTCTCTGGGACGTTTCCACTGCTAGGTCACATCAGTCTCTATTCCGCGCGGGAGTGTGTCCTTCAAGGAATCGAGGGTGGTGATAATTATTATGGTTACCTGCGGGCAAGCCCTGGGTGTAATGGCGGCCAAATCGTGGTACTGATCACATCACCACCGAAAATACAAATCGAGAATGTGTGGGCTCTATTTCTACACCCTCTATCTGTCTTTATGGCATGGTGCAATGCAAAAGGTATAGTTAGTATTCAAAATAAAATTATTATTTTTTTACTGAAAATTGTCATGGTTTTCTTGCTCATGAGGAGTAGAATCTTATTAAGTTTTACTTTTCTTTCATCTTTCGTGATTACGTTTTGTCCCCAACGCATTCCATAATTATTACTTATTCTCCCTGGAATTGACATCAACAAGGCAAACTGACAATTATGTGGTCTGTGCCCTGAGGTTCTGGAAACATAGAGAAACGGATTCCGCTTACATTCATTTAAGAAAGAAGTTGTGTGGTTTTTAAAGCTCTTCCGCCTGTGATTCCTACTAAACCATTTTGTATGACTGTTGACATTCCACTACTACAGAGAAGCTGGTTACACCACAAAATCTTCAAAAGAAAATTGTATTTTATTGCCAGATTAACAGTCCGAACTTTAACTTCTCGTGTCTAGCCATAGAAAGCAAAAAAGTTATGTTGTATTTGTTGCTATAAAGTTTCTGAGATAAGGTGTGAAACAAACTTAAATATTATATTTATCCAGTCAGTGAAAATGAAAGTTTAAGTACCTACCACTCTAATTCCAAACAAAAAAAAATACTACATTTAACAACAATTATCACAATACACCATATCCCCCGAGCTTCAATAAAACTTCCGCTAAAATTATAGATACGTCTACCGGAGCCTCCACGCACTCCGGGTAATCACAAATGAACTAAAAATATACCTATTTTAACTATAGAATAGCAAAAATTATACTAATATATCAAATTAAACCATTAATATTAATGCCTATATAATTAAACATAAAAATAAAGTGTTGTGGTGATTTTTCCCCAAGATCAGGTGATAAAGTTCTGTTAATTCATTCAAGAAGATATGAGTTTCTTTTTACAATTATTCTGTTTTTCGAGTTTGAAAATGGCGTTTTAATGGTTGAAATGAATTTTAAAAAATGCAGAGATTCTCTCGGACTAAGGCCAGGTGAGCTGTGGAAAAGATTCCAAGCTTTCGAGAACTAACGTCACTCTCATCTTCAGAGTAGAAGTGACTGACTGGTAGTGTGTTGTATTGTATTGTATGAAAATTTCGGACAATTCCCAGTCCCATGCATATCGAAGCACGATCTTATTTGTATGTCCTATTATCTTAAAACACGTAAATACAAACCAAAAGTAATCTCCTTCAGAGATTTTGAACGACTTGACATCCAGCCCTGAATATCAAAGCAGCAAATATGCCATGGCACCTTGTCGCCTCTTTTTAAACGGTTGATGAGAAAGTGAACTTCCTAAACTACCTCAACCTATGATCCTACATATTTACAATTACAACAAGCACGCGTCCGTGAAAAGAAAGATAGTTGCCCGACCTCCCAGCCCGTGGATCACCCCCGAGATCCTGCAGCTGATATCCCGCAGGGATGCAGCATACAGGCAATATAGGTCCGCACTCAAATCAAACCTGCAGTCAGTGCGTGATTATTTCCAAGAATACCGCATTCTTCGGAATCGGTGCAAGCAGGAAATACGAAAGAGAAAGTTTTCTTTTGTCGGACAACTCTTAAACTATTCGCGATTAAAATTATCCGATATGCCATCTGGTGAGACTTTCAGGAACCACTCCATGTAGGACACTTCGCTGCGCTTCGCTGTGTTGAAGCCTTTCAAAGCATGGGGAACATGCGAAAAGTAACGTCTACTGTTCAGTTTTTTGCTCTAAATCGTTTCGTGGGTCAGGACAAGTGAAAAGCTTACATGTGTTTTCCACCCAGTGGAATCAACAAAATGAAATTTGTAAATAAATCAGGGAAAACGGAACTGATTGACAAGATTGGCATAACTGAAATGCGGCAAGAAAATTACGAAGAATGCGCGAGTCTGTTCACTTTATTTTCCGAAAGATGATTTTATTACCATGAAAGTAAGTTTTAAAATGTTCTTTATGAATATAACATTCTTTTTCGAAAACAATGTATTATGTATGCAATTTGGAAGAGGTGCAAGTCGATTAAGTGCGAAGATGAAAATAGTTTGAGAATTAATTAATGTATGTAATCATAAAGGTAAGTCAGAAAAAGGAAATTGACATGCTAATGTTGCTGTTTCATTCAATAAGTCAATTTTCAGTGAAGACTGAAGATAGCCTCAATGAAATTGTTGTTATTATTATTATTATGCTGTGTTGCTATTAAACCAGCCTGCCTCTTTGGGGAAAAAACTGCAACGGCATGTTTACATTTTTCTCCTGCCCAAGCTTTGCCTTACAGGTGAATTGCTTTATTTTCAAATCATTTCGGAGAGCCCCAGTTACAACCGAGGTGCAGATGAAACAGCACTGCTTTGAAGAACCAGTGCGTATACATTAGTTTCGTCTGTGTTTTCCGTGTTATTTTTGCCTATCATAATGAAATGCTTCGCTCTCAACACAGCTTCACTTTCGTTATAGTTCCTAAAATTCACATAGCATTCGCAATATTTAAAAATATCGCGTCATTTAAACTTTTCTTCCTTACCAGCAATGACAACACGCTGCTATTACGTACTACTTCTGAATGTAAACAAAGATTTATCCTACATAGAGCGGCCATATTGGAAGCGACACTAGCGCTCAGGTGGTAATTTTAATCGCGAATAGATCGCAGCCGAAATCTTTATGGAACAAACTTAAAATGTTCGGTGTTGGGGAAAAAACATGATAGAAATCAAATAATTGGCATTTCCACTGAAGAACTAAATGGTCATTTTCAGAACTGATCAGACATGCTAAAATTAAGAAACGTACGATCGACTCCATAAGTGTTCACAAAAGCAACAACAAAAATAGTTTTGATTTCTCTTTTATAACTCATGCTAAGGTCCAAACTGCAATTAATAAAATAAAATCCAATGTCTCCGCTACTGTTCTCCATGTACATAAATGTAAAAAAAAAAAAAAAAAAAAAAAAAAAACTCAATATGCTGACAAAGGCAGAAATTTATTTTATTATAAAACATAAACTAAACGTTTATGTTTGTACAAATGTTTGTGCACAGAGTCTGAAGTAGACCTTGCTAGAAGGTTGAAACGTTACGTTTACTTTATGTTATATAATAAAATAAATTTCTGCCTTGGTCAGCATATTGAGTTTTTCATATCATGGAAAGAAGGCTTAATGGTGTTATAATTGTACATAAATGATATATCGGAAACATTTCAATCAACAAATTACCATCTGTACGCTGATCACGTGCCATATTATTACTTATCGTTCCCTAAAACAAACACCAATATGGCCATCAAAGCGCTAAACGCTGATATTATGAACGTCTGCAAATGGTCTCAGGCAAACGGTCTACGAGTAAATGCTGAGAAAACGAAATGTATTGTAATTGGCAGCTCATATCCACAACAGAGAAGTCCTCCATCCCGTACATTCTTGTAGATGGAAAACTCATTTCACTATCATTTTCGGTCAAAGACCTGGGAATTGTTGTGAACGAAAACCTCACCTGGAGTGACCATGTGAAGGCCATATGCAAAAAATCTTACGCATCATTACATTCACTGTACCGCCTTAAAAACATCTTACCACAAGATGAAAAGAAAACACTCGTGGAATCGCTAGTTTTGTTGCAAATAGACAACTGTGACTTGACGTATGTTGACCTCAACGGTGAAGCAGCAAGATGTCTGTCTACAGCGAATACAAAATGCATGTGTACGTTTTCTTTATAACCTCAAATATTTTGACCACCTTACCCAGCTTTCAAAGACCTAGGCTGGTTTTGTACATACATGGTGGTAAAGATCTGAAATACTGAGTGTAAAGATAAATACGTTGTGCATTGTACTTAATAATTGAAATATTGTATTCATGTAGGCTATTTTTGTAGATAATAGTTAGATATTTTATTCCACTCTCTTCAATTAACATGTATTATTATAACTCGGTTTGTTAACTGTTGTATACACATATAGCGTTGACATGTTTTATGTTTATTTACATTTCTGCACAATAAAATTTCTTATCAAACTGTAAATTTACAAACACATAGCAAGAAATGTAGAACACTGTAATTGGGCATTCGCCTGTTGTGTTTAATAATAAAAAAATAAAATAAAAAAATAAAAAATAAATAAAAACACGCTGCCGCTTCCACGCTCTTACAGCGCTCTACAAAATAGTGCATTCAAGAGAACCCCCTTACCTACTTTGACGTTTTCAACCCCTAAGCGCAGCACACACCTTTACTACCCTATTGCGAAACAACTCCCTGCTCACCATCCCCTCCCACAAGACAGCGTTTTAAGGAAATTCCTTCACGGTTACTGCCACAAGAGAGTGGAACGATCTCCCTAATGACATAAGAAACTCTTCTTCTCTCGGCCAATTCAAATCAAAATTAAGAAATCATCTTCTGGAGGCAACTTACCAGTACTGAAAACAAGGAAAGACAATAAAATGAAACCTTTCTTGATGTAAATTTGTAGGACAAACACCGACTGACTTTTCTGTATTTTAAGTATTTTTGTAGTGTGTGTGTTCATGCTGTACGTACGTGCATTTTTTTAACGTTTCTTACAGTATATATGTGTATTATTGTGTTTTTTTTTCCTTTTTTGGGGTTTTATAATTTTCTTTGGTATTTTGATATTTTATATTTCGCAAATTGTTAGATATTCAACTCAATTTGTAAAATGTAAAGTAGAGATGATTGAGTGTAAGAAAAGGCTTGTGCCTTACCTTCGCCATCCAAAAGAAGAAATAAATATCCGTTTAAAGCATGTAAATTTTCGCCAAGGAAAAAAAAACATACAAATATGCAAGAACCCGCCACCTAGTCATCATAATCAGTAGCAACAGTATCATGTTAGAGCTTCTGCTTTAGCCTGTCTTTCTCGATGGCTCTTCTACGACGTCTGTGGCGGAGAGGTTATCACAGCGGTTTACTCCCATTTCGCCGAATCCCCTTTCGCCGACTGCTCCATGGACAAATGTCTCACCTAAGCAAAGTTTTCGGCAAAAGCGAACTCAAAGCCGTTTTCTTCCACACCCCCTTCAGCACCCCTTTTTCAACCCATGTTCAACCGAAAACACTAACACGTACAGGATCATATGACATCGTACTATCGACAGGGTTTTCAGGAATAGATCTAACGGATGCGAGAAATGAATTTTTATAAGTAGGGAGGACCTTCAACGTCTAAAGAACCGTTAAATTGAATTTCTGTTTGTTAGTTCCTCATACGAGTACGGGCATTTTGTATTGAATTGTTGTTTTAAGTCCACTTTATGCACAGTACTGGACCTAAAGTTTAAAGTGGGATCCGAACCACTGTGCCATGTGCCTCCACCAGGTATCAAACCCTTGATTACAAGGCGACGACGCTACCACTGCGCCATCAGGGAGACCCTACGAGTACGGGCAATGTGAGTGTTAGCAATGTTCTCTCATTCGTGTCATAATTATTATATATAGCTATCCTTATCGTTGGAAATTTCCGAGACGGAGAAATACGACCATAAGGAATTTCTTAGATGCTAAGAATTGGAAATATTAAAATTGAGCTCCCCAGCCCGGATGCTAAGCTGTAAGACTGTTGCCTTGTAATAAAGTGGTCCCGGGTTCGATCCCTGGTGTAGGCACATTTCATTAAGTCTGAATGCTTTACTTTCGTTAACATGCGGTTGTTTTTCTTAATTTTCTCTGTTGTTTCTCATTACAGTGACGAAATTAACGACTATTGAAATGACGCGATGTATTACAATTAATAATGGTTAATATTACATTTCACACTGAAAATTAAAATGTAGTAAAATATGTACAAAAATTAAACGTGTCGGAACGGTCCGTTGCCAATTCTGGCCAAACGAAACGGAAAGGTTCCAAATATTCACGAACCGGAACGCCGTTCAGGTTCGCTTCGGTCCATTTTGAGCTCTGCATTAACTGGTTAGGATTCCACTATAAGCTGTGAATCTCGTCCCGATCAGCCTTCGTGCATGTAGTGGATGTGAATACAAATCCAACCAACTAAATGCTGCAATACGGTCCAAAAATCAGAACATTTCAATTCAAGCAAGTGATGGGATCTATTGTCCAGTTCTTGATCACCTAATTTCTAATAGCGATATGTTAATTGGAGTTAGCCATTTCAATTCAGAAAGTGCCGATGAAAAACGCTATAGATAAATGCCTACTAAAATTTGATTGGTATTTGATTTAGTGGCTAAAACATACATGCATGTTTCATGATTTGTTTATATTCAACGTCGCACCCCCTAAATTTTATTCCGCGACCCCTCAGCACCCATTGATGATCGGTGGCGGATCCAGAAGTTACAGTTGGGAGGGGCGAATTTCATAACCTACACTTGAACTATTTTAGGAAATATTTAAATCATATTGTAAACAGGAAGCAAGCTGACTTCCATGATCCAGAGATTAGAAAATTGGTTTGCAAAAATAGGTCCCTGGGCTGGAATAGATGGTTTTCATTTTATGTCATTACCATAATCCCTTCCATTGCATCGCCACGGTAAATTGGCCGATCAGAGAAGAGGAATAAAGTGAATAAATATAGAAAATAAAAAAATGTTCTTTCAAGAGGTCTCAGCTTCGATTCACATTGGAGGTTCGGACCTAAATTTAAGTTGTGTACCTAGTTCCGATGAACCTATTGTGAGCATAAAGTGGGCTTAAATCAAACTTTAAAATATATATATATATATATATTCTGGAGACCGTTAAACTTGGTGATAAAATTAATTAAATTTGGCACACACAGAAGATGTACTATGTAGGTTTTTCAGCGAAAAATGCAGACTCGACCAGGACTCGTACCCGGGTCTCTGGAATACCGTGTCATTTCTGTACCACTGAGCTACCGAGCCACACAGGTAAAACAGCGCCAGAGAAAAATCAGGCGAACCAGGCTGGCTCGGAAACTCTGTGGAGTTGACGGCCTCCGTATTGGATTGGTTATCACAGCGAGCTTCTAATCCCGGCTTCTAATCCCGGCTCGGACATATTTACCGGATTCACGACAATGAAGCACTTAAATTGTGTTCGTTTGTCATGAAATAAATGAAATAGCGAATTGAGTAAAAAGTGATATGAGTGAATGAAATGTGATGGTGGAAGCTGCTGCTTATGGGCTTTCCTATTATTATTTTTTTTAAAAAAAAAAGTGGTAGAGCAATGACACGGTATTTCCGAGACCCGAGTTCGAGTCCTTGTCGAGCCTGCATTTCTTACTGAAAAATCTACGTTGGTGATAAAAGACAGAACATTTGAGTCTTGAAAAACATTAGGTAGGCATAATGATATGCATACGTGTATCTAAAAGCTTTGCAGTTGGGAGGGGCGATCGCCCTCCCAGTGGATCCACGCCTGTTGATGATTAATACTGGCGTGGCGCCGCTGCTGTAATGTAAGCTATCCTAATACATCCGAATGCCTCACTGAACTAGAGCGCCTCTGTCTGGGATATTTCACCTTCACAACCAACAACTCAAAGGCGATAGTGACATCTTGTGAGAAATTTTTCAACTAGAAGAGGCAACCTTTCAGCTTTACACTTATCGCACAACACTTGAGCAACCTTCTGTTCTGACGTCATAGGAGGAAGCTTTTTAATTTTAGGCTACATGTCTACGTTGTTAGGTTATGCTAGCTAGGTTTAGTTCTCTTAGCCTAAATAATATTTTTTCATTGTATTTATGCTAATTGAATCTAACCTAACAGACCTAACCCTCCCTCGTAGGCATTCCTCGTCTGACGTCAGAACACAAGGTAGCAGCAATACTGTTGTGCGGAGAGGAAGACCCCAAGAGGCTGTTCATTGCCAAACTTCTCCGGGTGGCGGCGCCACGCCCGTTGTGTTCTTAACAATTTCGTTCGTCATTTGGTTGCCCTAAGCTTTACACTGAAGCGCGATAGGATGGCAATTCAAACGTTATTTTCAACGAAGGTAAGAATTTCTCGTGTAATCGATAATAAAAATGTGTTTAGTAAACCTTTAATATTACGTAGGAAGTCATAAGTTTCTGAAAATTATATTCTCCTGAACCTAAGAAAGAATATATTAAAGCGAAACGGCAAAGTTGCTCGAACGGGCTAAATATAGTATGTTTTTGCTCAAAGAGCACTAAACTTGGCGTCATTTGGGTCGCCCTAGCTGCCATGGGTCGATAATACAAAAATTTAGATTCTACACTATGCTTTATGTATTTTTTGGTTGTGAGTATGTGTAATTCAACGGCGGGAGTAGGAATCGGAGAGACTCCCCAAATTATAAAGAAAAAAGTGTATTTAGTGCGTATGCGCATGATATTTATTATTATACACAATGCCCTATCCGATAACTCAACATTAACCTATGTTTTCCTTGTATCATTAAGCAGACATTTTCCACTAGTATTTTCGACCTTTCCTTTCGTTACAATACTTTCAAAATTATAATTCCCTGGAGGTGGTGAGTCATGAAATTGAAGATAAAATATTTTTGTAATAACTATTCTTCTCGATAAATGTGTACATGTAAAACAGAGGACCATATTTGCTAGCCATGGGGAAAAGTATGATATAGTAAAGTAAAGAAAAGAGTCAGTTATTAATATCAACTATAAAAATAAAAGTACAGTCGCACGGAATTATTATGTACTATTCTTTACCGGATTCACGACAATAAAGCACTTTATTGTGAAAATTGCAATTGACGTAAACAAATGCTGTGCAAATTTTAAGGTTTCTTGAGAGTTCCGATATATTTTCTGTTGTTGACGATCATCTTTCTTAAGTTTTTGTTTTACAGCACTGATTATTCATCTATCATGTTCCGACATAATTTCTGACGTTAAGATTAAATTAAACTTGCAATTTAATACAATAGCAGCACGTTCAGCATCAAATTCCCCGTGTATTTAAATGGGAAAACATACCCATCAAAAGCGTGGAGACACAACAGGAGTGCTGCCAACAACAATGCCTTTCGTTGACCAGGCCCATTGCTCACGCAAAAATACCCTACTTAAAAATGCGAACTTAATTATTTTTGTTGATCTAATCTTTTTCTTTTTTTTTTTGTCCTGAAGACAATTTCTGAAGATTCTAGCTATGACGTAATGATGATACATAGTAATGCTTGTTTTGCTATGGAAACTGGCACAGTGCATCGACGCATTCTGAAAATTTGGCCTGGTTTAACGCAACAATTCATATTTATTGCATGTATTTATTATGCACCCCATCTATATTAATTAAATGTAATGGAAATAAAAACATCAATGCAGGCATGCAAGTAAAGGAGAAACAGAAGTTCGACAACTTCAAATTTTCCGGCAATTTCCATATTTTTCATAAAATTTCCCTTTATTTTACTTAAAATAGGGCCTGGATTTCCCTGCTACAAGGAAAATTTTCATTCACGTAGCAACACTGTCTTTGCCAAGAGCGGCACAGAAACAGAAAGAACAAGCGGTTTTCTTCCTTCCCCAACGCTGTGTAGTTGCTTCGGCTCCTTCTTCCACGTACAACCGACAATTCCGCGACAATTGTGAAGTTTGCACGCCACCGTGCGGGGGAATACGAAACTTCGAGGAAATAAAATATCGGTAACTGAAAAAGTACAGACTCTTGCTTGATTTTTGTTATTTACCTTCGCTTTCTGCTAATTTTCGGTAATCACGACGATGAGAATGAGTGATGATATAATGAAATTGACGGAGGGGCACTCACAAAGAACACCCATGCCAATGCTGGGATTCGAACCCAGGACCCCTGGCTTTGTAATGCTGTATGTGGTCGGCTACAGCTTCTTGTTACTGGCAAAATTAGATTTAATTACATGTTTTGATTAGCACGTTTAAAAAAAATCCTGATAGTGTGACAAAGTTTCACAATTTCTTTTCAAGCCAGCTGTTAAATAAATTAGATTTGATTTTTTATTTGATTTGAATTTAAAATTTTGGGTGCGTCAGCACTAAGGCTATTTTGCACCCGTCACATTATACGGGGTCCAGCCCCTTATCGTTACACATAAGAACTCTAACGTTGCATAACTAAAATCATAAAATATTAAAATCTTCTGACTTTCGTTAAAAGCTGAGGCTGTAAAGGAGCACTCAGCACAAATAAGGACAAAACACAGGACAACACAAACAAAATTATACTGGCTATGGGGCCAGTCGCCAGAACCTCGTTAGTCTGCAGTCCAGGGTGTACTACGTGGAAGTGAGGTTGAATATTGGATGCACTACGTGGAAGTAGCACCCCTTAAATAAATTAGAAACTCGTCATCTAAACTCACCAAGAGCCGCTACAGGAATCTGTGAACTACGAATTTCTGAAAATTTGGCAAGATTGTCTGGCAATCCCGAGGCAATAAAACGACCGCATGGGAAGACGTTAGTTTTCCATGGATAAGTGAAGCTTTTTCGGTAGTGTGTGCTGTAGTTGTGCGTTTGACGCGATGATCAGTGTGAATAACTTGTTGGTGCGAAGTTTTTCTACCAGAAGTCTTTCTTGGTGAAAAAAATAAACATAAAAAACCTAGGCCGAATTTGAATCTAGAACAAGCATGTCTGAAGAAGATTTCTGGCAAGTTTGAAGTTTTTACTGTAGATCTTCTGGTAACGCAGATATCACCTTTCCAGTGAGATATTTACTTTGCTGCCCTATTTCACATATCAATTAGTCATGTTGGACAGGAAACTTTTTCTGTGTAACTTTTTACTAGTAATTTTCACGTTCAATGCACGTAAATATTCGTCATTGTGCTTATCAGTTATCAAGCTGTGTAAAAACTAATATTGCTTCTTATGAATTTTCCCCTCTGTTAAGTTAAAAAATGCTACAACTATATCTGTTCGAATTATATTTCTTCTTCCATCTTTCGTAATCTTCGCATTACTGTTAAATAATTACTGTATCATAAATCATAATTATGTGCAAACGTGCAAAACATGATATTCGGTAAAGACGAATATATCAATTTCTTATCACGTTGGCTGTTATTTACGAAATTCATCATTTAAACTCACATTACTAGTAGAGCAAATTTGTGAGCTGTCGCCCCTCCACTTTGTTTCACCACGACCCGCCACTGCTGGGAAACAGTTACACAAGATAGCGGCACCCTTGCAGGAGTGCTCTAAGCTGGAGAAGCAAAGTGTTGTGAGATTTTTTTTGAGTGAAGGCGTGAAACCGATAGAAATTCATCGCCGCATGGCAGTTCAGTACGGTGACAACTGCATGAGTCGATCATAAGTGAACGAGTGAGCTGAGAAGTTCAAACAGGGCATAACCAGTGTTGAAGATTCTCCGCTTCCAGGTCGCTCTGTCACTGCAGTCACGGAAAGCAACATTGCTCAAGTGGAGGACTTGGTACGTATTACTGTCCGTGAAATTGCTTCCCAGATGGAAGCATAATGTAAACAGTACCACCTACACCAATCTTTTGCGCGAAAAACTGAAACCAGCCATTCTGCAGAGACGTCGTGGTCTGGTGTTCACTGGTGTGCTTTTGCTCCATGACAACGCGAGACCACACACTGCCATACCTGCCGACTGCCGGTCTTACTCCTACCTGCTAAGGTGAGAGATCATCCAACCAGGTACAGGGTGGCGTGTGGTAAGCACGACGAACCCCCATTAGTCGTAGGTTTCCATAACCGGGTTACGCTACTCATTCGTAACTCCCCAATTTCCTCACGATGGGGGTCGCCACTACCTGGAAGTTAAAAAAGGGTGTAAAAAGCCCCTTGAGAAAGGTTAAATGGTTGTGAAACGAAATGTACTATCTGTCCAGAAAGAAAATGCTCGGTTGATGGTGGCGTTGAAAGCAAAACTTCAAATATGAAAAATATTAAGGTCAAATGTGTGACTGAACACAACATTCCCACTTCAAGTTTTTTGAAACTAACATATTCTCTTTTCTGGGAGTTACTTACGTTTCAATAATGTATTCCATAAGGATCCTCGTGGGTGGCAAAACGTAAAAAAATGTATCGGTCTGGAAAAACAACTACATCTGAAAGAAAATAAGCGAGAAGAAATTCGCGTCGCCAGGAGTGAAACAATTGGAAAACTTACATGAGAAGTAAATAAATACCAATAGCAGGTGTAAGTGAGTGATCTGAAAGATGCGTGTTCGAGCCCAGTTACAGATTTTTTTTCTTTTTTTTTTTTTTAGTTGCAAGGCACCAACATGTGTGTGTTCGAATCCGCATTTATACAGTATTTTTTTTTAAATATCTGTGTCCACAGAATCTCGAACGCATGGAATAATGTAATGTGGGAAGTTCATACCACATGCATTTTTAATCCATGATTTCACCTGCTAATTTCGAAAAGCACCTTAGATTACTCTCAAACCCATTATTTTTTTATTAAAAAATAACAGTCGTGCCGATATGTGTAATTAATTCCACCCTAGGTATATACTAATTGGCACTGCACTGTAAAAAAAATCTGCCTTTGAAGAGAGGCGAACCCAGGACAATTGGCATGTTGGGAAGTTATCATACAGACTTTATTTATTTATTTATTATTTTTTTTTACAAAAAGGAAAGCCCCTAAGCGGAAGCTTCCCCCATCACATTTCATTTACTCATATCATTTTACTCAAATTTCTCTTTCAGGACTTTCAGGACAGACAATCACAAACATCCATGTCCGAGCCGGGATTCGAACCCGGGACCCCTGGCGTAGTAACGCGAGGTGCTAACCACTCCACCACGGGGGCCGACTTGACTTGACCACAACGTCACGTTCACGAAGCATTTCATTTGCCCACTTAGCCTTCTGTAAAAAAAAAAAAGAAAACTATTATACCACTTTACATGTTATTCGACAATAAAAGCAAGTTTAGTTATTTAAGGGAAGTGTATGGAAGTAGGGATCATGCACAGAAAAGCCTGTTTTGCTCGGGATACAGTTCACACACAGGAAGTTAGTTCCTTGATCGCTTTGCAATAGGACGTTACCAAAAGAGGTCGTGGAAGTGTGATCTCTGCCTCAACGTGTAGCATTCACGAAACGATATATGACGTCAAGCATTGGTTCAATCACGTGGATCCACAGACCACAATCGAAACCTCCTCGCAGTAGAGAGACGAGTAATTTTGTAAGCAAGGGATGTGGTTGTCGGGCGGGGGGGGGGGGGAGGGGAGGTGATGATAGTCCTTCAATTTTTAAGAAACATTTGTATGGATAGGGAATGATGAGTTCAGTGATACAAAGTCGATATCTTCTTCGCTCACTGCATGCATACAACACCTGAAACGACACAATCTTTCAAAGTATGAATCAATATAAATCATTTATTATTTTAATAGAAGCTAAAGGAATATAAATGGCAAACTGAAAGAAACGTCACTTTTTGAAATGACAGCTAGACGCTGGGTTACTAACAAATCCAGCATTAACACTTGAGTCTGTGTTTGGATTTAGAGGCAAGATTTAATAGCACAGTAAACCAATGATGCACTAGCCTAAGCATAAAATATAGTTCCATCAATTCCATACAAACACTAGTTTTAAATTATACACTGTTTATCGTTTTTGTTATTACATTTATTTTATTCGTCTCATTTTATGGTTTCAAATTTATTAAAGTAGTTTTGTATTGAGCAGTGTTACAAAACAATTTGCAATTTGTATTAAAAATTAAAAACATTTGTCATCAAATACGCAATAAATATTTCACAGACTTACATTAATTCGCATTCTATCGTTTAAAAAAAAAGTGCCGTACGGGGAGAATCGAACCGGGGATCCTCCGTATGGTGGACAGGTATCGTAATGACTTTTTTTTAAAGGAGATACCCCTTACACGGAGGTATCCCCACAATTCACACTTTTCAATTCTTACAGTTTCTTATCATCTGGACAAACACATAATACCCATGCCTTACCCTGGGACTCGAACCCGGGGCCCCTGGCATTATAACGCGCTCTGCTAACCACTCCGCCACGGAGGTCGACCTAATGACTGGACCACACCGTCCTCTTGATATATTGCTTATATGCTCGTACTCACGTCTTCAAACCATAATGCACTATTTTATCTGATATTCATAGAAAATATTTCAAACAGAATGTTATAATTAAACTGGTGTTTTTCGAAACTACGAAACATTATGTTCTCTTGTTAACTCTAAATATTGAATAGGAGGGAATTTAGAATTCGGTCACAGACAGGATAGCCCATATCGTGTATGATTCAACAGTCTTACTTACAGAAGCCTGCGAGCTGAGCATGCGCAGTTCAACGATTGGCAAGCATCGCACTCTCTGCCTGAAACCACAATTCACACAGTCAACGCGAATGTTCTCTCAGCACTATGACGTCATCCTTAGTTGATTTGCAGCGGAGTGCCCAGGAAATTGTAAACGAGATGTAGGGTTTTCATGACTGTTTTTTTTAAAAAAAAAATAATCAACCTCTAATTTACCTCACAGTTGGGCCACGAATATTTATCTGTTCATCTTATTGCCTCATGTAGGAAGCAATTGAGTTTTGGAGACGTTATGTGGAAAAACACATCCCAAGTGATATCGACAAGTAATTATATTTATCAGAAGAAGAGTTTTCATATTCTCCTTCTTATAAATGTCCAAAAGCAACAATGCTACTAAATAAAAAAGTCAATTCTAGAAGAGATTTGAACCTGCGACCTTCAGACAACTGGGCCAGCTCTTTACCACTTTCCCACTTCATAAGTTGAAATTTTGTCTTAAGAGTCGTCAGCAATCTTGCAAACTTCGTTAACATACCTGCTGTTTCTCACTTGTTTATTTTTACAACCTGGAATAGACTTGAGGTCTGCAAATCGGAACTAGACTTCTGTGGTAACTTATTCTCTCCAGCCTGATCTAATGTGACAAATCTCTTGTATTGTAAATGCAAAGTGGCATTGTTACATGTTGCAAATTATTTCTCATACAGACGTTAGTTCCAGATTGTTTTTACTTTCTGGACAGATAGTACAGGACAAACACAACACATTAAAAAGGTAAGGATAAGGAGATACTAAAATGTCCCTCAGAGGCAATGTAGGAGACCTGATCTTGAAAAAACTAAAAACATTTGTTAAAACACTGTCATCATCTCCCAACATGAATGATAAATCGTTGGAAAGTAAAATCGACACATTCTTAATCCGGAATAGAGGATTCGGTATAATTTGGGGGTACTAATTTTCCTTTCTGCCACAGTTATATGGGTCTGTAAGGATACCAAAAAACCATGATTGCCATTCCAAAGTGGTAGCTAATAGAAATGGCGACCAATCCAAGATAGCGGATGTTGATATTTGAAAATACTACTATGTATATCTCTGAAACCAACGGTCTGATCTCAAAGATATTTTTTTCAAATGAAAGCTAAAGATGTATTCTATATTTAATTTTATTTTAGGTTTTTCGATAGGAGCAACCGTTAAGTAGTTAATCACGGTTTAGTAAAAACAATCGTATTTTTTACTATTAATTCTATGTTCATCATTAATTTATTAATAATCTAGGCATCTGAGGATAAAATGTTCCGAACAGAAATTATAGCACAAACGCTTACCTTTAATTTGGCCACTTACACTTGTTGGTTTTCACCTTAGTATTCATATAAAACGAATGAATTATGTAGAGTGTGCAGCGAATTCTTCTATCAGGATGTGTCCTTAGTCCTATTTAAATTCACGTATTGTAACTGGTATAATTGACTGTTGAATAGTATATTATTGTTATATACATGCAATAACATTTAATAATGTTATTATATCAACATTCTTTTGAATTTGTAAATATTGGTAATAAACATGGTAAAAATATATGTCTTTGCTTTTCCTTTCACTTATGAACCCTTTAAAAATTCCACATGGTTTATGTTTTTGCTGGTAATAATCAGTGTTAATAACAACATTAATAATTAACTATATAGCTAATGAAAAAAAGGTGTGTATTGTGGACTTGTCGGAGATAAAGCATGAGAGCTTTCTGCACGGCGCTGGATATGCCAAAGGCAAGTATCTTATTTTCATTCTATTACTAGCAGTGATTCTCTATTTTTTCTTGTCACTATAAAAAAAACACTCATAGAAACTAATTCCATTTTCTTTTAACACATCTGTCGCCATCTTGCTTGTTTTTTTGTTTAATTTCCCTTTATGCATTGAGGCTAATCGAAACATAACTTTAGAATTTTACATGGGATTGAAAGATAGAATGTTGCCTCCATTGGGGGAGTGGAACCTGCGACCCCCCCCCTTGATCACAAAGCGACATTGTCGACTTCCCCCTCTATATATGTGACAATGTAATTTATATAGAGTATAAACAAGAGTGGAGATAGATTCTTCTTCTTCCAAGATTTGTTTGTATTTTCTTCTTAGATCTACGTAAACAAACTTTCTATCTTGTGATCGCGACTATGCTGCACTCTTGCTTCACACCCGCCCCGGATTTTCGATTTTCAGCCACCGTTGTTGCCTGTCACCTGACACAGAACTCAACCCTCCTATAGTCACCGACATTCCCATGTGCCATTGTTTATCCCACAGTTTGTCTCTATTTACTGTGTCGAAAGCTTTGCGAAAATCGACAAAACATGCGTATAGTTTACCCCATTTTCCCTCAACCGTTCGTATATCAGTGTTTGCAGTATACGTAAATATGTTGTCAATTGTGTTACATTTGTCACGGAAACCGGTTTGTAACGGCGTTAGTTTGTCAAAGATATCCGCCCACTTATTAATTTTGGAACACAACAGACTGGTATACACCTTGCTCATACACCCCCCCTGTAATTGTTCGGGTCTTGCATATCCCCTTTTCCCTCACTCACTCCAGCAATCCGGAAACCTTTACTGTACATACTATTAAACAATCTGGTTGTTAAGTTTACCGTGTCGCCGCTTTCTAGGCCCGTATTTACCATTTCCCCTAGGACTCGTCCGCCCCTGCCACCTTCGCATTCTTAAGGTTGTTTATTGCCTGTTTCACGTCTGTTGCCTTAATTTCCTCGTCCAGAATTGGAATATAAGTACCTAGAAAGCGTTCCCACAGTTTTCTACCTCTGGCCCCCTGTATAGCTCTTCGTAATATCTGTCCCAGGTTGCTGGTTCGATGTCACCCTTTCCTCCCTTTCCCCCCTTAATCTTTTTATAACTGCCCACATCTCCCCGCTATTTGTGTTCTCCATCGCCACGTATAACATTTGTGGGCCTTCAATCTTCCCTCGCTTCTATCAAGATTTGTTCGTATTTTCTCCTTAGATCTAAGTAAACAAACTTTCTATCTTCGCTGTTAACCCTGCGGTATTCTCGCAGATCTTTTTGCAGTACTTTTTCGTGTTTTTGCATTTTGCATTATACCATCCCCCCATCCTCGTAAGGTCTGTTTCTTGTGATCGCGACTATGCTGCAGCAATTGAACCGTCCTCCCTACTTCTCTGCGTTCTATCTCGCTCTCTGTTTGTGCTTTGAGCAGAGGTATACAGTATATGCTCTCCTCGTAGTTGAACAAAGTTAAAATTCTGTAGTGTCATCTCTGGATCTGCAATTGTATCGCCATCTCTGATAAATAGCTCCACGTGGACATTGACCCCCTTTTGACCTTTCTGCCCGTGGTTTTGGATAGATACCCTCTTTCCCCGCAGGGTGGGAGTTGGGGCGTCTTTTGTATGCCATCGCAGGAAATGGAGAGGGAGGTGACTGGGAACTGCGAATGACCGCAAATCTGATTGTGGCCTTTTCGGTTCGTTTGAAGGATTGCCGATGTACATAAATAGACATGGCCTTGTTTGGACGGGAGGGGGAGGCACAACACTGTGAAAAGGAACAACGCGACATAGGAATGTGTTGCATAAACCTCTGACCACCTGATACTTTTATGGCAGGAAACACTTGCCCTAGACGACAAGGTGCGAAAGAGGGGAACAAAATTAACGAATCCCTGCCCTTGATTGGACAACGTAAAAGAGAAAGCGCTCTGTGGAGACTAAAAGATGGATGCCAAGAAGTAAATTGAGGGACAGGAAAGGAGAAGGAAGAGATGCAAATAATAATAATGAAAGGTTGGCGAAAACTAATAATCATTTGTTACTTTGAGGGTCTAGTGCCTCCCTAGCGTAATTGCTAACGCTGTCGCCTTATAATTCTCATCTCAATCTCAAGGTCGATTTCCGGTAAAGGCACATTTGCACAGTGGTTGGAAATTGAATCTCACTTTAAACTATAAGTCCAGTCCTGATTAGCATACCTGGGCATAAAGTAGTTTTAAAATATACTCTTTTCTTTCCATCTATTTTCTACCCCTTGTGTAAATCGCAACGATGAGTATGGATAATGAAGTGATAAAATGCATGATGGGACAGGCAAAATGATAAATCCATTCCTTAATCAGGGTTCGAACCTGGGCAGTGATGGCACCAGCCTAAAATAAGTAGAGGCCTACAGATTTCGTTTTTAAATTCTCGGAGGGCTAATTAATACCTAAAGTAAAGTAAAAAGTAAAGTGCTCCCCTGTGCTTTGCACCACGCCATGAAGGCGAATAGGGGGTATGGAGTTAAGGCCCCACACTTCCTTGATCACGGCCGAAGTCGGGGGTGATGTGATCACCACCACGCCCCTGGAAGCCTTTACCCCCCAGAGTTTCCTCCAGGTACCCACTTTATACGACGCTGGATGGGCGCCGGAGCCTCTTGAACAGGTGGGAAAAATCTGGGTTCTCTCTGCCCGTCACTCCAACTTGACTCAGGAAAGTCAGATGTAGCTTTGACAGTCAATGGGTTGCATCTCCTCTTTCAGCAGTATCTGCTGGTGGTGTCCGACGTCCCTGCTCTTGTAGTTTTTGCATGCACGAAGCAATGGCAAATCTTATGCATCAAGAGATAGAGCTAAATTCGGAGAGCTACATGTGGGCTTACTCGCGAGTTTCAACACATTTTGTGCTTAAAATGAAAAATACCGCGAATTGACTCGATGATGAAGTGGTCACTTCTTATTCAACTTTGGCTCTTTTGAGATAGTTTGGAAGTCTTGAAGAAGTTGTTCCTGTGTTTGCAAAGGGCATATTCAAGTGCTGTAGCTGTAAATGTAAACTCTTATACTGAATACTGATATCATTGTGTGAGCTTTGAGTACAATGAAGGATATTGCAGGTGTTTCATTGAAACATTGCTCTGAAAAAATATTGGACAAAATCAAAATTCTGTGTGACGTGAAAATTACGACTTATGACTCAGACAATACTCTTTCACTTACAATAAAGAAGTTTCGAGAGCACAAGTGAAACAAGAAGAACAAGTTGGGCAATGTGCTGAAAGAGCTTTTAAAGAGAATTACTCTTGTTCCAGTATCTTCAGCAGTTTGCTGTTCTCTGAGGCAGAGTGGTTAGCACAGTGCTCTATGACGCCGGGGATCTCGGTTAAAATCCCAACCTGGGCATGGGTGTGCTTTGTGAGTGTTCATTCATCAATTTCTTCATATCATCACTTAGCCTCATTGTCGCGATTATCCAAAAGTCGCAGAAAAGAGACGTAAAATAACTTAATTCAATCAAACAATCAGTGTTTTCAGCAAAATTTGAGGGGGGGGGGGTGGTTTGAGCAAGATGAATCTCTCGTCTTGACAGACTTGCGGAATCTGATGCTAACTCAGATTGTTGTCAGTTAGTTATATTTGTGCCCAGTTATCAAAGATTTTCCAGCCGAAAAGTATGCAGCCTTGCGAATTAAAGAAGAACACCATTCTGAATTTGAAAAACCTCACCGAGCAGGGTATTTTCCACTTAATTTTTCAGGGCATAGTGTTGATATTTTACATGTATTAAAATGTTCACAAGAAGCATGTAGATGGACATTATGTTTGAACTTGGGCAAAATTTGGTCAAGTTTTCTCATTTTTCAGATTTACTACAGGGAGGTTATTGCAGCATGACACCGCAAGAGCGTCGGCCGCTTGCCGGCCCAGTCATGCAACAGGTGCCGGCAAATTGCGTAACAGATAGCCCGTTACACAAACCGCTTGTTTTGTAATGTTTCCACTTTTCACAATTATAGTTACAATTACAACTTAAATAAGCACGTACCTTGTCGTAAGGATGCTGGAAAAGGTGTCCTCTAAAATACAAATATTTCTGGCACTTTATTTTTGACATGCAATCTTTCTTAGACACCGCATCAGGTGCCGCCAAATTGCGTAACAGATAGTCCGTAACAGAAACAGCATCGCGGCGCATAAAGCAAACCGAAAGTGTAAAATTATATTTAAAACTAATAATAATGATGATCACTAACCTTCTGTGTTATAAATGATGTTGAAAATGACCTCCTTCAACACCAATACATTTCCGGCATCTGCGTATGAAATTCCTCTGAACATCCATAAGCTCCTCAGGTGTGATTCTGGCAATTTCTCTTCTTATATTTTCTTTTAAATCCTCTATTGTACGCGGGTTATTCTGATACACTTTGTTTTTTAATGTTCCCCATAAATAATAATCACAAGGAGTAAGATCGGGGCTAGGAGAGGGCCACAACTCAGTACTGATAATTCTGTCCTCAAAAATCTCGGCAATAAAATTAAGTGATTCATAAGCAGTGTGAGCAGTAGCAGAGTCCTGCTGAAAAAATGACTGCTGGCATTCAATGTCCGTTAATTGTTCAAAAAAAGGTTGTAGTATGTCTCTTCGATACCTTTCACCATTGATAGTACCTTCATAAAAAATAGGCCCTATTATTCTGTGCGCATTCAAACCACACCACACACCAATTTTTGCAGGATGGAGCGGAACTTCATGCACAAGGTCAGGTTTTTCTGCGCTCCAATAGCGATTGTTTTGTGAAATAACTCGGCCATTCAATTCGAACCAAGCTTCGTCTGAAAATATGATTAATTCTGGATTTACTCTGCCAGCAACAATATTATCCAGCATCCAGTTACAGAATCGAACTCTAGTCGCGTGATCGCGCGGTTGCAATTCATGAACCACTGTAATTTTGTAGGGTTTTAATCTAAGTAATTTAGTGGCATTTCGTGCTGAGGATTTTGAAATGCCTGTTTCCTGAGCAAGCCGACGGAGGGATTTTTTTGGAGTATGTTCAAGTCGTTCACCAATTTCGTCTAGCTTTTCTTCCGTAAGAACACGTCGTCTGGAAACACGTTTCTTAGGTTCAAGAGATCCTGTCTCTCGTAATCTTTTAACGAGGTTGTAAACAGTATGTCTGTCCGGAACAGGATTGCCAGGAAATTTTCTTGCGAATCGCCTGACTACTTTTCTGCAAGAGTTCGTTTTCACGTAAGTATCGTACATAAAAACTCTTTGTTCAAGACTATATTTGTTTGGCGGCATAACTAATGAATGAATAACAATTAACACACGATAAAGCACTAGCACTGAACAACACGAGTACTGATAAACGCAAACCGAAGTGAACACGTCTAAACAACTGGTAGCCGACAGCTGTCGCATTCGCGTAGTATCGAGAGGCTTCTCGTGGCTTACCACTACTCCGATAAGCCGCTGACGCTCTTGCGACATCTGAGGAATTTCGCTTCTAGCGTCGGCTCTATAGACACTGGATGGACCAAATTTTGAGGGAAGCACAACAAAAGACTACTCTATGAGGATATGTAATGCTCCTGCCGCAACTTTGAAAAAAAAAAAAAAATATGGAAATTACGACGTTCAGAAATTTTGCGTAATTACGGGGAAAATAGAACTTTGGGATTTGGCCCCCGTTTCCCCCTGGACTCACAATTGTCGGAATTTACATAAAATGTTGCTTTTTGTTCATTCTTACATTTAGAATTTAAATTTCTTAAAAAGATGCAGTTGTTGAGCAGTTATTGCCTTTTATATTCAGTTTATCCCATAGTAGCAAAAGGGGAAAAGTGCTTATTTCAAATGGCGCTCTCAGAAAGAAAAACGCACACAGTGTATGATCGCTACTTTACTTCAAAAATATTCACACGTTAAAATTAAGTGACACTGTTAAATAATTCGTTTATCTGCGCTTTCGTTTTGCATAATAATGTATACGTAACCTCCCCCCTCGAAAATCTTGGGCACGCCACTGACTCTAGTGTTCAAAAGGATTAATCTTGTGTTATCTGCAAAATAAGAGTCACGGTTTTGTTTATTCGAAGGCAAGACAAGAATGAAAAATTGAATCCTTTATGTTGGATGAGTCATTGCTGTCAGAAGCGATATGGGCAGAAATAAAGTGCCAGAAATATTTGTATTTTAGAGGACACCTTTTCCAGCATCCTTGCGGCAAGGTACGTGCTTATTTAAGTTGTAATTGTAACTATAATTGTGAAAAGTGGAAACATTACAAAACAAGCGGTTTGTGTAACGGGCTATCTGTTACGCAATTTGCCGGCACCTGTTGCATGACTGGGCCGGCAAGCGGCCGACGCTCTTGCGGTGTCATGCTGCAATAACCTCCCTGTACTTGAATATACTTGTTGTGCATGAGTTTGGGTTTTCTTAGAACGAAAGAAAAAAAAATCATAAATTACGTGTAAACGTTCTCATAGGCTTTAATGACGATCGAACTAGAATTTTCAAACATTTGTAATTCCTGAAACATTTGCGAAAGAGGTTAGAACCACTGTTTCAAGGCAAGGCATTAGTTTAGTTTACTGGCTAGTGAAATATACAAATTTGCGTAAAACCCACCCCCAAATAAACCTACCCTCGGAAATTTAATCGCAAATACGCCACTGAGTGAGCATCCCCCGAAAGCAAAAACCTTATTTCGCACAGTGCTTCAAGGAAAAGCTTTAAAAAAATAGAGAAAAATTTTAGTCACAAAGTTTACCTCTCACGTAAAACTTATTTTTTTTTTTTTCGAATTTTGGAAACATTGGAACATTCCTTGGATTAAATGCTAGAATATGAAAAACATAACAGGTTCTCATTGTACACTCAAATTTTTCGATCTAACGAAGTTTTTCTTTCATATTGTTCTGATGGAATACTAACTGACTGGACTTTATATCAGATATTAATAATAAAAATAACAAGCTTTCCGCTTTTTTTTTTTCCAGGGGAGTCTTTGGACCCGGTTTGATCCCCCTTTCCACTTATTTCTATACTTGCCAAACGGTCATTCCATGTCAAATCAGGCAGGAGTTGACCCTCATAGTCACCGATTTTGATAATATTTGGTACACAGCTTTGCTTTGCTCCAAAACCGATACCCGTGAAAGGATTTTGCTGAAATATGATTATTACGAATTATATGAGGGTTGTTCAAAATGTCATTTTTGAGCAACATGCTCTTCTCAATTAAGTATAGATCGGGAACGAATAAAGATACAGCAGCATTCTTGAGCTCGCTGTAAAGAGGAAAGGCGGTTGCATATTACGAGATGATGAAATGTTGAAACTTAGTAAAATTTGAACACACTGTTCAAATGTTCAAATTTTAAGTTTGAACAGCTCAAAGCACCCCCAAAGGATTTTTCTCATTTTTGGATATTTTTAACTACCATCCTTCCTCTTCATACTGAGAAAGTTTTATCGAGGTGTTTTTTTATATAAGGGAGAAAAATGAGATTGAAATTTGTCCTGCATCAGCAATAAACTGAGCTGCAGTGTCCCTATGATGATACTTTTCATTTGTGTCGCGCTAAAGGTATATACTTACTGTTCACGGACAGATTATATTGCACTTGATAATTGGCTGAATTTTGTGCTGTTATTGCTAATTTATACGATACGTTACTGTTTCCATATTTTTAGCCGCGTTCGTGGGGACGAGATATGGGCGTGTTGTGAAAACTTCTGTGTGAGCCAAAAAAAATGAAGGGGGGGAACGACCCATATATATATATATATCAAATATATGCACTTTACAAGTATGTGTTTCATTGGACCGTATGTAGGTTAAATATGTATATGATACCGTGCTACATCGATCAAGGTGGGGGGTAGTGTACGTAGGAAGTTGGGTGTCCTAGGTTTGAACTCAAAACTTTATCTAACATTAAATTTAAAATTCTGAAAGGGAATTCTCAGACTGAACCAGGAACAACATTCAAGTCAGAATAGAGAGTTCATGGGTTTGCTATTCCACGAATGAAACCTCTTTCGCAAATGTTTCAGGAATTACAAATGTTTCAAAATTCTACAGTAGTTCGATCGTTTCATCGTCGTGACATGACGGCTGCGACATATGATGTATTTACTACAGGCAAGATAACTACCGAACCTAGAATGAATTTCTCAAGAGTCGTGTTAACATCATTCTTACAGTACATGAATAACACTGTTCTATACCAAGAAAAAAAATCCTTTTTTGGAGGAAACATTTCTGATTCCTATTGCAAATTTTGCGCTGATTTCAAATCTGTATTTAGATTTTCTCTGTCAGGGATAGTTTATGAGTAATCATTATTTTATTTTTTCTAATATTCTTGCAATTTTAAGGTGAACATTGAGTGAACTCATGGAATAATTTAATCAGATTTTCTCTATACCTAGTATATTATGTTTAAAATTCATAAATGTGATATGTAACAATATTCTCAAACAGAATTGTTATATAATACTTATTTCATCAAAATATAATAAAATAATTCCATATTATATTGCACATAGTATTATATCCATGGTATTTTTTATCTGTCTGTTAGACATGCTTCTAACTCTGGATATTTCTGAAGTTCTCTCCACAGATGTAGCAGAAGGTATCTGGTTGATTTCGACAGTCAAGGTACGAGTACATCAACTTAAACACAAGCTGCAAATACAATGGTTAGTATTTTGACAATAACTTGAAGGTACATCACGTAGCTTATTAACAGAAGTGCCAACATCTATCTGAAGCAGAAGCAGATGTTGCCAACTGGTCGACTGAGAATTCCCTGCATTTATCACGAACTGTGATTCTGAGCAGGGGTGCCCATCCCCTCCAAGGCCGTCAACGCATCTCCCCAAAAGTCGTTCATCAAAATTCCCCCAAAAGAATTGTTCATCATACCCCCCCCCCCCACACACACACACACACATATAGTTCGGATAAACAAGCAGCAATTGATTTTTGTTTGAATGTCGATAATTTGATTTATTTTTTTTAAAAAATGAATTTTCGTAATGCATAAGCTTTAGACAACGAGTACTGACAGCATTTTACAATTATACAGTCAATCGTGGAACGAACACATACAAGCGAAACAAATCGTGAAATCATCCAACACTAAAACTGAAGTCCGTATGTTGGAAGTTCGCAGCCGACTCGGAACTACCACAAAGAAAACACCAGGCATTGTTTACCACCAGCCGAGATGCCAACAATCGAAAGGTGCATGACATTCGAAACCTTTCATTGCAGTTGAAATTAAAAGAATAAAGAAAGAAAAAGCACGGCTCACTTTCATGTTTGCTAACATAATATGTACAAAACTGCTCAGGATCACTGCCATTCTTATTCTTAACAGTTTGTCTGCTTGACTAACCTTGTATTAATGCGAACAGAAAGTCTAACCATCATTTCCAAAACGATTCTAAAGACATGAGTGGTGGTGTTTCATTTCAACCCCATCGCCGCGATCATCTACAGGTAAGTAACCATAACTGAAAATCAATAATAAGTCGATCAAACGAAACGACCCCCCCTCTTTTTGGTACCTAACTATACATTTTGTCACCCCCGAAGAAAATTTCCATGACGCAGGCGCGTCATGAATTCCCCCTGCGGGCACCCCTGAATCTGAGTACAATGAGACTTCATGTCCATGTAACTGGAAAACTGTGCCGATAGCGAAATTCTAATTACGGATTTGAATTTCCCATGCGAAAGTGCTTCAGAAAAACCTATTTTTACATAAGAAAAAAACTTTTGTAGAACAGTGTAATCGATCTGTGTTCAAGATGGCGACCCCCCTCCCTCTCGTCCGTAGCTACTGTTCTCGGCACACCACTCTGTTTAATCTATGTGTGCAGAAAGTGAACTCAAAACGAACTTTACGAAGATTTCTTTGCTCCGTGCAAGTGTAATATTAGCCACAATGGCTAGCAAACGATTACTTTTGTTGTCCATTTGGAAAGATGTGCCTAGAAACTGGAGCTGGTAGGCAGGCTTCCTGTAATTCTTTGTTTTCAAAACAGCACGCAGAAGGTGACCGCACCCCCTGCCCCGTCCAGTCACTTTTCAATCGCATTTCATCGTAACGGTATGTGGTCGTCTTGTTATGACTTCTGCACCAGCTGAAGGCTCTGTCAGCCTTCATCCCTTCACACTTTGGCGCTGTTACAGTCACGTGACAAAGCTCAGTGCATAGGTCGGTCGGTTGAGTTCTTTCATTTTAAGTGTAAGAAGGAGACGTATTTGTAGGAAGCTCTGCGATGGATAACTCAGATGGTAAGCATTCATGTTCTTCATTCGCTGACATATTTAAAATATTTGTATTTGAGTTAATTCGCATGGTTTTTACCAATGTCGGTAGGAATCAGCAAAAAAGAAAATATGTAAGTGACAAGATTCCTTGAATTATCGATGCATAAAAATATAATCCCTCCCTTCGTTGAGCTCCTCCCACTCGTTAAAAGCAGTGTTTAACACTATTTTGTACACTCTTTGTGGAGTAGAAACGAAGGGGTTTGATTTCTTTATGCCTAATGTTTTTGAAGATTCAAATGTTCCGTCTTTTATCACCAAGTTTAACAGTCTCGAGAATGATTCGGTTGGTTCGGTGTTTTAAGTCCACTTTATGCACAGTAAGGATAATCGGGACTGGACCTACAGTTTAAAGTGGAATCCGAACCACTATGTGTCTCCACCGGGTATCGAACCCGGGACCCCTTCATTAGTCTCGCTTTTCCATTTCTCTGGTTTAATCGCGGCGAAGAGTATGAATGCTGAACTGATGAATTAAAGCGACGCTATGTGCTGCGCAGTACAGGTGCGCGTGAAATACAAAACTATCATTTCTTGTTGGGGCTTGTTTTAGTTTTTGTTAAAGTCCACTATATGCCCATATAGGCTAATCGGACTACCACTATGTCCCTCCACCGGAATCGAACCCCGGACCCCTTGATTTCAAGACAACGACGTTAGTACTACAACCTATGGTGCATGCTTTTAGATGCTTCGTCCATGACTCCCCTTCCCTCACCTTATTCACACGAACGTGTTGCAACACGAATTCTCTTTATGGCGCCGGCCAGACCTCGGCGTTGAAAGTAGGGTGACCAGACATATTCTTTTTAAGAGTATTATACTCTTTTAGAGGTCCATATACTCTATACTCTTTTCAATTTGCAAAAATCCCCAAATATACTCTTTTCCTTGCTATTTAATTTCATTCATTATTTTACGCGTAAAAATGCCTTAAAATCCACAGAATGGTAAACGTCAAGATGTCAACAAACTGAAGTATTTACTCCCTGACTCAAGAATTTCCTATGAACAATTTCAAGTGTCATTTTCATATTCCATCAACAAGCAAAACATATTTCAAATTCATTGGAATTTAATGATAATGATAAGGGCTGAGCCGATACCACTTTGAACCGATGCCGATACTCTTACCGATTCCCACCGATACCGATACTTGAAAATTGCAATATTTAAAATTTGTTCAAAATATTGATCAATATTGGTGTGTAAATATTCTCCTCCAATTATATGCATCAAGATACCAATAAATTTGCTTTAGAATATTCAAGAATTGCATCAGAATATTAAAATAGATATTATGTAGTCACAAAATATAGTTTTTGTGCAAAATTAGTGTAAAATAAAAAGGAAGTTTTAATTTTGCATAATTTCCAGGGTAATTAGACTGTCAAGAAGTCGCGCGTGATTTTTGCGGACCCCGTGAAAGAGCAAAATGCATGTGCACCTTCAACCTATATACTATACTCTTTTTGGTCAACAAATATCTGGTCACCCTATGAAAGTAATAAACTATGTGGTCTTTAAATATGAACGTTACAGCTAAAGAAGCATTTAACTGCGTAGAACGGATTTGTGCGTGTTTTTTATTGATCAATGCTTCTATTTTGCGGTAATGGTGCACGTTGATTTAGGTGTAATTTTAAGGAAGATTTAAGACAGCGACATGTCGCTTTGTAACGACCCAATCAACAGCAACGTTTCACACCGTAGCCACACGACAGGCTTCGCAACCCTGCGATCGATTAACCTACAGCTTGTCGCTTCCGTGTGAAATCTCCCTTAGTAATACAGTGAAGGTTTGATCGATTGGTTTGGTTTATTGTACTTCGCTTTTCTGCCACGTTTGGCTAATCGCGAAGATTAGGATGAGTTGTGTCATGATGAAATTGATGAAGGGGCACCCACAAAAAGAACACACTCATGCATAGGCCGAATCCAGGACATCTAACCAGTAGCGTACGCAGGATTTCATCAAGGGGGGGGGGGTTATTTCGAGAACTTTCTACAAATTCACATTACCATTGTGTTATTATACTTTAATTAATTAATTAATATTACTTATAATTAATTAATTAGTTTAATTACTACTAATAATACTACTAATGCAGCTGCTGTTACTACTTATATCACTACTATTGTTAAGTAGTAGAGATCTACATAAATATATTTATGAAAGCAATATAACAAAGTTACATTTTTTTTGTTTCTTTGTTACGAAATAATTGTCTAGTCAACGGTTATTTGTATATGATAGGTGAGACATTTCAAGTGTGAAGAAAATCCATAAAAACAAGCAAATATATTAAATTTATTGAAATAATCAAAATATGAAACTCATTCAAGGAGCCGCGGTGGTCTAGTCTGACAACCTCGTGGGAGATCCTGGTTCAATTCCCGGAATTGATTGGAATTTATCCAGCCTTGTCTCCGCACCCAGCCTAATATCAATGGGTACCTGAGAGCAATCCTGGGGGATAAAGGCTGCAGGAGCATGGTGCTGATCACATCACCTGCAAAGTGACCGAGATCGAGAATGTGTTGGGCTCACCACACCACTACGTGTGCTTTCATGGCACGGTGCTATATGCACGGGGAAATTTACATTTATGGAACTCACCCAGGATGATGATGAAGCGCGAGAATACGTGTTGCTAAATTCCATTCAGTCTATGTTTTCGTTCAAAAGTAAGTTTATAGATATTCCAACACATTTATCACTTCTAGGTGATTCACAAAGCACTTCTTCAACATTATTTAATAATGTGGATGTAGACTCAGCATCACTTGAGAGTTCACAAGGGGAAGTAAAATCAGTACCGGGAAGAACGTTTGCAATAAGGTCGGCACACTGCGACGAAGCAAGGAATTTTCACAATTCTCGCGAGAGTCGCTGCGCGACTTTTTGCAAAAAAAAAAAATTGCAAAATTGAACTTTACGGCCGCTTAGATTGTGTTTGGAATGTTATGTTTTTCTCCATGCTGCATGGGAATAATAATTCAAGTTATTATTAGTAGTAGTAGACTGTTGTTACTATTATTATTACTGTCGCAGATCTTTGACTATAATAAATTAGCCATTTTTATTTTTTTCTACAGCCTTTTCCATAATATTTCAAAAGCTCAAGGGGGGGGTTAAACCCGGTACCCCCCCTTGCGTACGCCACTGCATCTAGCATCGTAGCGCGCTGTGATAACCACTGCGCCACGGAGGTAGAAAAAAAAGAAGAAAGTGCGGAGGAACAAGAAGGCACAATTTTGTTCTTTGTATTTAGTCGCATTAAAACTGGGAGAACTTGCTGACAGCGGGGCGTCCACCCCTCTGTTGTTATCACAGCTTATAAACGTTAAAGTATTCTCGATGAATTTTCACTAAGAACCCCCACATACAGTAAAACCTCGTTTATCCGGACCCCGATAAGCCGGACTTTGCTTAATCCAAACAGGCAAAAGAAATAAAAAGCAGAATGCAAGGTTTTAAATGTAGCGAGAAGTCATCAAGAGAAATTCCCAAAGAAAATGCAGTCAAGCACTGATGAAGTTCTGTTTCCCGCAGACTTTGTACTGTACTGTGTAGTGTATTTAGGCCTATGCCCTTTAGATACACGATAATAAACGTGTTTTGTTGCTATAAACGGAGTTTTAATGCACTTTCTACTGTTCTTTTAGGTTATTTCAGTTAATCCGGACTTTCGTTCAACCGGTCAACTTATCCCTCCATTAGTCCGGATTAACGAGGTTTTACTGTATTTACTACTGTAACTTTGCCATATTCCTTTGTATTATTATTGTTGTTACTCAAGTAATGTGTTTTCATTTCACAACTGTATATGTGGTGGGTACAGCCAGCACAAGATAAGAAATACATATCATATTAAATAAAACTTCCGCAGCCTTGAATGCGCTTACCACGGCCCCGGAAAGGGGGCTTCAATCGTGTGTATCCCTCCGTAAAAACCTGCGTAAAAAAACAACTGATGCGTCATATTGGAGTTCAAATTACGATTGATGGGGCAGTTGAAAGCTGAAGAGAAGATGTGGCATTTGCAAAGAATCGACATAAATCGACATAGGCTACATCCCCCAAAGGAATTTTCCTATCCTTCGCGATCCTCCCTCATTTATGTTGACCTTTTACATTTCACTTTACTTGGAAATTTAGAAAAGCAGTATGTGGAAAGGCTTGGGAGCGTCCCAGTTGACCCAGTAACATATGTCTGCAGGTATTCTTGAAGAAGTTACAGGGTTGATTTCCCAGTTGTCTGATACTTTTGAAACTTTGAGGTCGCCTCGAAACAAAGAATCCGTTGCTTCTGTGAGCATTTGTTTACGCGGTTCCTTCATAATGGCTCATTGTCTAGAATGCTATTTCGATTTTCGCTGGATTGTTACGTTATATTGTACAACATAACAGCTTACCATATAACAATTGCTCCAATCAAGTGATCCCATTATTTTCCCATGTAACGCTTCAGTATACGCAGGTGCTACACGAAACTGATTTTTCTTACAAGATTCACACTCTGTCTCTTGTCTTTCTGTTTGAGTTATATGGACA
Organism: Lepisma saccharinum; assembly: GCF_977018435.1. NCBI lineage: Eukaryota > Metazoa > Arthropoda > Insecta > Zygentoma > Lepismatidae > Lepisma > Lepisma saccharinum. The sequence goes on from NC_139230.1 coordinate 146,567,995, forward strand.
ATGAATATAAAACAACCACTACAAAGGAAGATACATGCAGGTGATTTCATCCCACTGCTTAGTCCTGAATTAACCACTCCATAATAAAGCCATAATGTCTTATTGTTTTGTATATCAGCAGGGGGAAGAAATCCTGGCCCCTAGGTTAATCGCAACGCCATCGGGGAGGCTCAAGTTGTTATTATAAACAGGAAAGGTTTAAAAACTGAAGAAGACACTACTTAGATAACATGTAAATGGCCATACTAAGTTTTTTTGAATTATTGTTTTAAGTCGGCTTTGCACAGATAGGCTAATCGGGACTGGGCCTACAGTTTAAAATGGGGTCCGAACCAGTGTGCAATGTGCCTCTATCGGGTATCGAACCCGGGACGGGACCCCTTGATTACAACTGTAGGTAGGGTGACCAGACATACTCTTTTTAAGAGTATTATACTCTTTTAGAGGTTCATATACTCTATACTCTTTTCAATTTGTAAAAATCCCCAAATATACTCTTTCCTTGCTATTTAATTTCATTCATTATTTTACGCGTAAAAATGCCTTAAAATCCACAGAACGGAAAACGTCAAGATGTCAACAAACTGAAATATTTACTCCTTGACTGAAGAATTTCCTACGAACAATTTCAAGAGTCATTTTCATATTCTATCAACAAGCAAAACATATTTCAAATTCATTGGAATTTAACCCTTTACTGGAAGTATGTGTCTGACAGACACGCATGGTTTTTTTTCTCGTTGTGCTGGCATCCCTGTATGTTTCTGTGAAGCGAGCTCCTCAATACCTTCATAATTTTTTTTTCTTAGTTTGGTGGTGTGATTCATTGTTGTCGGTCGCGCTTGTGTGTTAGCTGATAAGAGCTTTTTTGTAACCTACCGTGTCTGAGAGGCACATACTTCCAATAACGTAAGTTTTTTTGCGTGTCCCTTGGACACATACTTCCAGTAGTGGAGTTTTCTTGCACACAAGTATTATTGATGTTGATGATTAGAACTTAGTTATAATGGAGGAAGGACCTTCTACATCTAGGAAAAGGAAACTAAGCGATGTAGCGAAAGTGGGTGAACCCAATTTTTGCGCCAAGGTTTCAAAAATGTGGGAAGAAATGGAAGAAGAAGACGGGCTAGAAGAGGAGATGTAAGATCTATTTTCTGATGATGATTCCGATGTGGACTCCATGTTCATTCTTGTGACATATGGTTCTTCCACTGATGATGAAGATTGTCGTAATATCGAAGCTAGTATTTCGTCTGTAAGTTGCAAGACAAATAAAGAGAATGACGTTCCAGCTTTCTTTCAAGGTAAGGAAGGATATTCTTGGGAATCTAAAGAACCAACAAAGACTAGACGTGTTCCTCGTCAAAATATAATACGAGGAATTCCAAGCTTGACAAAGATTGTTAGAAATTTAGGTGAAAATCCTCAAATGGAAGATATTTGGTCTCTAATTTTTATATGACGACATTATTGATCATATTCTGTTGTGGACAAATGTAAAATTAGAGAAAACAAGAATTAAAGTCAAAGAGCATCAAAAGAGCAATTACAGACCAACTCATAAGTGTGAAATAAAGGCACTTTTAGCTCTTTTTATGCTTACATCAATTTGTAAGTCTGGACATGAGGATATGGTTTTCCTATTTTCTACTGATTCTATGGGTAGACCCATATTTAGATCATCTATGTCAGTGAAGCGTTTCTAAATTTTGTTACTCTGCCTCTGATTTGACGACTCTGAAACAAGAGAAACACGGAAGGAGACAAACAAAGTTACATTTTCATAAAAAAAGAAAAGTTTTTCTCAATAATAGTTATTTTTTCTTACGTAGCACTTGCGTTGTGTATGTATTTTGAAATAAATTTTATAATATTAGATTATAAGAATAAATCTATGTAATACTTTGCAAGGAAACAAAAGTTTCGGCGTTCCGTGTCTGTCAGACACATACTTCCAATTATGTAATAAAAAATCATACTTCCTGTTAAGGGTTAATGATAATGATTAGGGCTGAGTCGATATCACTTTGAACCGATACCGATACCTATGCCGATACTTTTACCGATTCCCACCGATACCGATACTTGAAAATTACAATAATTAAAATTTGTTCAAAATATTGATCAATATTGGTGTGTAAATATTCTCCTCCAATTATGTGCTTCAACATACCAATAAATTTGCTTTAGAATATTCAAGAATTGCATCAGAATATTAAAATAGATATTATGTAGTCACAAAATATAGTTTTTCGTGCAAAATTAGTGTAAAATAAAAAAGAAGTTTTAATTTTGCATAATTTCCAGGATAATTAGATTGTCAAGAAGTCGCGCGGGATTTTTGAGGACATCGTGAAAGACCAAAATGCCGGAAAGTATCGGCTGGTGTCGGTAGCTGAATTCCAACCGATACTTTCCGGTACCGATACATCGGTATCGGCTCAGCCCTAATAATGATAGTTTTGAAACTTACTGTGCATAAGCCGTTGAAGAACATCTTGAAGATTGGGGGAAAAGGAAAGAATTAATGATGAGTAATTGGAGGTCAGTGTGCAAAGATTTAGTACATGCTGGGTCAAATTTAAAAGTGATTGTGCCTCTTATAAAATTCTTGTTTACTCTGCCTGGTACAAATGTTGGTTGTGAAATACTCTTTAGTGTTATTAAAACTTATTGGCGAGAGGGAAACAGTACACCCCTGGTGTCAACACTCGAACAAGTAATGAAAGTGAAATTCAATGTGGACATGACCTGTGAAGAGTTTGGACTGGCAATATAGGACGACTTAAACATACTCAAGAAAGCAAAATCATTCCAGAAGTATGAACGATGGTGCCATTGTTGAGTAAATATTTGTAATTAGCTTTTTATGTTTTGTGCATGCGCACCTTCAACATATAGACTATACTCTTTTTGTTCAACAAATATCTGGTCACCCTATGTAGGTCCAGTCCCAATTAGCCTTACTGTGCATAAAGTGGACTTAAAACACCAACTCAATCAATCAAACTCACAAACATATATGCCCAGGCCAGTATTCGAACCCGGGAACCCTGGCGTCGTAGCGCGATGTGCTAACCACTCCACCACGAGGGCCGGCCCAAGCAAGTGACCATTTACCCTCAGTTGAGAGGAGGACTTTTTGAATTACACTATTTATCTGTGAAAAGGTTTTCAGTTTTACTGTTCAGTTGTCAAAGTATTTAGAGCCCTCATCTGCTCTTACTAATTCACAAAACAGAATCAGAAACTTTGGGAGATTTACGATGAAGAGTTTGTGACTTGCCTGGCTTACCCACACCTTAGCTCCTCTCTCGAGGCTCGGTGCACTCCGTACTCTGCTCTGATTTGTCTACATACATGGTTGCTATGCAAAGAATATAAAAACGTAAATAATAATAAAAATGTAAAATGCTTTTTAATTAATTACTGAATCTTCATTCAATCGTACCGGCACACATATTCACACATCTGTATTCATGTTATTACCTAACTCATTAGAGCTTTAAAAAATATAATACGTAGCTATAATAAAAACTGTTTCCCTGACACGAGGACAGTTCAAGTTTAGCCAAATATTTCAAACTGCTTCTGAAAAGTGTCAACATACATTTAATTCTCAAATTGCGATTTCAAGAATAACAAAACAAAAAAGCCAGATAACCATTCTCATACTATTACTGGGGGGAGGAGGCTGATGCTTTATTGGCCTTGAGGGGTGGGCACCCCTGGATGGACCCCCTCCAAATTTTATTTCTGGATACGCCCCTGAAAGCGATATCCTGAGATAAGCACTAAACGGCACCCACTCCCGTCCTTTGTTTGGAGAGCTACACAGAGAAGACACACAAATTTTCTCACGGTCTTGTCACAGCTTGAATACACTAGTAGCCGAACATTTGCTGGTGCAGAACACCCGTGGAGTTCACTTTGAACCTGAGCAGAATACCGCAAAGCCTTCCAACTGCTTTCTGCAATTTTAGCACAGGGATGCCATTCCAACTCTTCAGCTTGACCCAAGTTGCAGGTGTTAGAAGGGGAAGGGGGTAAAACTGTGGCCACTCCCTAATACTTTCTCTCTTGAATCCCAAATTGTAATGACATGCATGAAATGAAAATTTCTATGCTGTCGAGATTGGGAAAGGTAAGGGGGATTATAAGGGAAAGGGTTTTTTTTTATATGGATCTGCAAAATATTCTAGCTGAAGCTGAGGGATGCTTTATGATTATTTTTAACATCTCTCCTCCTCGTTTACCAGCCACCCCCACTTCGTAGGCCGCGTTGAAACACAACAGTGCAAGAGAAAAATACAGTGCCTTTCACGGCCGAGGTGGCCGTGGAGCGGCGGCTAGCATGCGGGGAAGTAAGAGCGCGTCTGCCGCCAAATTGGATGCAACATCCGCAAAACTGGAACCGATAGCTATGTAATAAAATATGATGGTACAATTAAATTGACAGTTACAATTAAAATGAGTTTTATTTTACAATGTGCGAATTATTCCGACTTGAAACAATCTGTATGAAGGGGGTGCTTTATGTTGTACAAATGCCGGGTTGTGTATTTTTTATGTCTATCCAACAGTTCTGCTACTGATGGAAATAATTAGTAGAGCATTGAGCTAAAAAGCGACAAGTATAGCTACACAGGTCACGTAACTGATTTAACGACTTTACAGTGGTGTGGAATAAAGTGAAATTCGTTAAAAATCACGAAATTCTTGTTTTCCAGACATAAAGAAGCTGAAGACTCTTCTTCTTCTTTCTCTTCCTCTCTCTCTGTGCGTGCTAACACATACACACATATACAATATATAAATTGACATTTTAACCTTCCACATACCAGTGGTGCCAGGAATCTCGGGTTCGAATCACATCCTGGGCATTGGTGTTCTTTGCTACTGTCCCTTCATGAATTTCATCATATCATAACTAATTCTCGTCTTCGTGAATAGCCAAAAGTGACAGAAAAGCGAAGTAAAATAAATAAAATCAATGAATCAAATCAGTGGCAGCTCCAGATGAACAAAACTGGAGAGACGATAGGTCATAAATTCTGTCGGAGTATCGTGAGTTTGGATGACGAATTTCGCATTTATTTAACAGCCAACGCGATATGAAATTGTGATATTCATGTTGATCGAATATTGTTTCGCACGATGGAAGAAGAATCAGAATGCTATCAGATTTATTCGTGGCATTTTCTAACTATACAGAAAACAAAAAATACCGAAGAAGGGAATTTGCCTGCAATTTTGCCAAATGTTTTGGAATTACATCATCTAGAATACATCTTAAGTGCATGTTTTGTATTTAGATCTAGGGTATTTTAGATGACGTAATTCAAATGTACTTTCCACTGAACATAAAAAAGTAAAAATATAGTTTGTGTCATCATTTTGTAAGTAACAAAAGTTTGTATTTTTTTAATCACCGCCTCCCCGATAGCTAGCAGTAACGTCGTCGGCTTGTAATCAAGGGGTCCCGCGTTCGATACCCGGTCCAGTCCCGATTAACCTATCTGTGTATAAAATGGACTTAAAAAAACCTCAATCACCGACATTTTATTTTTCGGTGGTCTAGTCGGTAGGGCGCCAGACTGCCGCGTGGGAGACCCGGGTTCGATTCCCAGGGTGGGTGATCTGTAAGGTCGGAATTTTTCAATTTTTGTCAATTTTTCCCCCCGCATAATGTGGTTCCGGGGCTCACCCAGCCTCAACTCAACGGGTACCTGGGGGCAGTGACATACGGAAGGGCAGGGTTACGGGGTTTAAGTCCCCCTTGAGCTTTTGAAATATTATGGAAAATGGTGTGTATTTTTTTAATGGCCAACAGTAAAAGATTTACGGCAATAATAATAATAATAATAAATATTTGAATTATTCCTATGCAGCACAGATAAAAGCACAACATTCCAAACACACGCGTCTTGAAAGTAAACACGAATTCTTGAAAATAAAATATGAGGGGAAAAGACAGGAAAAAGAAGTTGTTTTATATCTCGGCTGCAACGAACATGTATTTTTTTCTGTGAACAATGAATTGTAACTAAAGGCATTCCTTGTTTCGTTGTAAGCTGCTAATGCAAACAGAGGTTAGTCACCAGTCCGCCTTTCAATTGTTTACCGCGGTACGTTTGAATTTCTGAATTCGAGCGACAATAAGCTGAACTATCGTGAAATGTTTTGTTGGGAAGAACAGCGAGACAATCCAGATGTGAATTATCATGCACGTGCAAAGTGGATTTTGATAGCGGGATTGGTGTGTTTCTCTTTGAACATAAATCTTTACAGTGTCGTTTGGGATCCGTCGATATGTCTAAACCCCGCGACAGGTTAAGTTTGCGGCAACCTTTCTCATATATAGACCCAAACGTGCGCGCAGAATTTAGTTCCTCTACAATATTGCCGATTTTCTCACTGTCTATGAACTGCTCGGCGGTTGAGGCAAAACTGGCACAGGATATGCTGAGCGCCGCTCTTGCATGGATTAATACATAAAACCTGCTGCAAACTTAATCTGTCGCGGGGCTTAAACAATCTAAGCGACCACAAAGTTCAATTTTGCAATTTTTTTTTCAAAAGTCTCGTAGTGACTAGGGAGAATTGTGAAAATTCCAAACAATTTGAAAGTGCTTCGTCGCAGTGTGGCGACGTTATTGCAAACGATCTTCCCGATAATAATTTCGCATCCCCTTATGAACTCTTAAGTGACATCCACATCACTAAATTATGTTGAGAACTGCTATGTGAATCACCTAGAAGTGATAAATGTGTCGTTCTTTAAACTTACTTTTGAACGAGGGCCTCCCCGATCGCGTAGTTGTAAGATAACGACGTCGCCTTGTAATAAAGGGGTCCCGAGTTCGTTACCTTGTGAAGTCACATTGTACGTACAGTGGTTCGGATATCACTTTAAACTGTAGGTCAGTCCCGGTTAGCCTCTCTGTGCATAAAGTGGATTTTAACATCAATTCAAACTCAAAACTGTAATTTTTGGGAGAAGTAACTAAGTGTAACTCAGACACTTTTAAAAAATGACTTTTCCAAACACTTCGCTATTATTATATAATAATAATGATAATAATGCTTAGTGTGTTACTTTTTGACTCATGATATTAGCAAAATAAGAATAATTGTGATACTGGCATATACATGTGTGATTACACACAAACACGCACACAAGACATCGAATAATATATATTTTAATTAACATATTTTGAAATGTTCATATCTTAATGGATAGTTTACTATTTTAGTGCATGTGAAACCACTATTTAATAATAATCAACTAAGTTAACATGCTAATACTAGTAACGTTTCTTGCCCCCCCCCTCCTGTCTGCCAATATATAATTATCGATATTATTTGTGATGAACTCATCAGTGCGTGTCTATTTGTATATTTTTAGGGAACCAACCTGATCTGGAACTTGTCCACATTTACGTCTTGATTTTGGATAACGAGAATATTGAGGAACTCTGTGCTGTAATTGAGACCCACTTTGCACAAATCAACAATCCTAGATTAGCGATCGTTTTAGAATTCTTTGTATTGGACGAAAATCTACAACCTGCTCCTGCTCCTGTTCCCTTTGCTAGAAGGAGGCGCATTGGTTAAATGAAGGTAACAAATATTATATATAACGATATTTTTATAATATATAATAAGTATATAGACAAGGTTATTAAAAATACAAACTGATACTTCCAACACTTTATAAACACTAAACCATTATAGATATATGCAGGTACATATTTACATGGTTCTGCAGAGAATATCTAAGTTTGTGTGAGGTGGGCCTCCCCGATGGCGCAGTGGTAGCGTCGTCGCCTTGTAATCAAGGAGTCCCGGGCTCGATACCCGATGGAGGCACATAGTGGTTCTGATCCCACTTTAAACTGTAGGTCCAGTCCTTATAGCCTTACTGTACATAAAGTGGATTGAAAACACCAAATCAATCAAAAGTCTCAGTTTGTTACAGATATGCTGATTGCATTAGGGATGGTGTTAATAAGACGCTAGACGAGACGAGACTCTTTATTGTCTGGCCTTATTGTCGTCTCCATTTTTAAGACTGTCTCGATCTTGGTACAGCCAACGGCAAAGATAATGGTAGGCAAATTGTCCACCACTTCTTTCATTACATTTATTCTACAACCTGTGTTGTTTTAAGGAATGAAATTATGTTGGTTCGAAGCAGGCATTGTTCGCTGCTTATTGACGTCATTATTTCAATTCATTGTCATTACATTGTGTAATACAGACCAAATGAAAATGGTGGTGGACAATTCGCCTACTGTTTCTTTTGCCGTTGGGTGTACCATCCCTAGTTTGCATCCTGTATCAATAGGATAGTGCAAGTAAAGGATTCAGTGCGACAGTGGTCTCAGTTTTGCCTTTTGCATGCAGTGCAGAACAGAACGTAACTAATTAACAATAGAAACTTCAGACAAATTAGAAAATACAGGTCATGTTGCTAATGTGCGCACGTTACAAAGAAATCGCAAGAAATTGAACAACGTACTGTTGACGGTAGCAGTCTTCATTGGGTTAGACCACTGTTCCGCTGAACCCATCATCTTTTTCCAAATAAGTTGGAGCGTATCCACGTCAGCACTTCAAAAGCTCTTGGATGCTTTGTTGAAATATTCCGATGTGCTGTTTAAATATGTTGAAACCAGGCGCGTACCCAGGATTTTGTTTGAGGAAGGGGCCAGATCCGAAAATGTGTTCATTATATATAATATATGTATGTATGTGAGTTTGTGTGTATACGTACCGTATATATATATATTTGGAATTTGAATTTGAATTAAATTTTTTGGGTGCGTCAGCACTGAGGCTATTTTGCACCCGTGACACTATACGGGGTCCAGCCCCTTATCATAACAAAAATAAAAGCGTGTCTGAAAACTAAAATTTCCTTACCTTGGTTAAAAAAGCTGAGGCTAAAAAGGACGCTCGGCACAAATAAGGACAAAACACAAAACTACACAGAATTATACTGGCCATGGGGGCAGTCGCCAGAGCCTCGTTAGTCTGCAGTCCATGGTGTACTAAGTGGAAGTGAGGTTGACTATTGGGTGCACTACGTGGAAGGAGCATCCCTTACACCCCATATATATATATATGAAAGAGAGGGAGAGAGAGAGATTACAAAATAGTTGAAATGTTATGTTTAAAGGTTTTTTAAGTGTTAGATTTTTTTATTTTATTCTTGTTTTCTGTTAATAATTATGAATAAGATTTCATACTTATATCAGTCTCGTCTTCGTGTTTTATCTTTATTTTCTATATGTTGCTAAGGCCCGTACCCAGGATTTCTTTAATGGAGGGGCGGGGTAGATCTGAATATGTGGAACAAAGAGAAGGTCTGAAAAGCTCTAAGGTTGATTGAATTAGGTTATTTTAGGTTGCTTTTCTGCCAAGTTTGTCTAATCGCGACGACCAGATTGAGCGATGATATGATGAAATTGATGAACGAACACACCCAAAGAACACCCATACACAGGTTGAGAATCGAAGCAAGAAACCCTTGAGTCGTAGCGCGTTTTGCTAATCACTCCGCCACGGGGTTCGAAGAAATGCTGTTGGGGTATTAAATGTTACCATCAATTCTATGGCAATATTACATCTAGAAAAGAAAACATATAATTGTATAGTGGAACCACAAGGAAAGAAACCTGCGCAGACCCCATCGCGCTGACGGGTGGGGGAAAAAGACAGGAAGAAGGAGCCTTCAGAGCGGCCAACGTCAGTGTTGCCAGACCTATTGATTTCTCGGTAGGATTCCATAATAAACTATTGCTATGGCACCTCCGACGGCCTGCTCAAAAACAAGTTTCCTGGTCACCTTACTTGAACATGGAGGGGAGAGTGGAACTCCACTCAGCCATGAAAAGTGCTGTTTGAACTGTGAAATTATGCCAAACGATGTGCTAGGACATTATTATTATTTTATTACTATTACTACATTACCATGGGCGTCCGGAAGGGGGGGCGTGCCCCCCTGGAAAATGAAAGTCAACCAAAAATTATATATTTTTCACATATAATTTCATTTCAGCTGCAATAATGTGTGTTAATTATTGCATGAATATGATACATTAAAATTTAAGCAATGTTTTTTGAGGGAACAACACTATTATTGGAGAAAATGTGCCTTCCTTGCCCCTGCCTGGAAAAAATCCTGCGGACGTCCATGTACATTACTATTTTTAGATGGTTGTATTTTATCCCACAGGAAAATCTATTTCTATTTTAGTTATTTTACGTCGCTTTTGTGCCTCTACGGGTAAGTACGACAACAAGGATGAATGAAAAACTGATAAAATGAATGAAGTGACACAAACACAGTGAAACGTCCTTGCCTTACTAAGCAGAAATACTGACTTCGTAGCGTGGGCAAATTATTTTATATATGTATGTGTGTGTGTGTGTGTGTGTATTATATATTAAATGCAGCAACATAGAGGCAGCATAACTGACGAATAAAGCATGTGTTAATAACAAGAAATTTGCTAGAGAACGAAGCGGCATAGTTCAATTACTAAGGAAATAATGCACCCCCTCCCCCGTAGTTGCTTGGAACTTTCATCGGCTTGAAAATACTTAATTTTCTATCCTTAATATACTATTCTATACTTAAATACTTAATTTTCTACAAAATTATAAAGCGGCATGTACGTCCAGAAGGAAGTGCAAGGATGGTCGCCACCCGCACATAAAAGTACTTATTATTTCAGACGTATGAGTTGATTTCAGTTACAGTAATTTACATCCATTATTATAATTGGGATGTAGGAACGTGATAATTTCAAACTCAAGTGGTGTTTTCTGAGAGGGCAACATTAGGCTATACGGGGTAATATGCCTCGTTTACCCGCCTGATAAAAATACATTGTTTCCCCCTTGCTGGAAAAAAATCTGCAGACATCCTCTTGCCCCCCAGTGCGCAAGCCTATGCCGCCCCCGAGAAGGTCGTTCATCCGCTACAATTAGATCATCGGATTTTGTAGCAGATCTTCTGGTTTCCCAAGGAACAATCTCCCGATTTTTTCAAGTCTGACCTGGCAACACTGCCCCGAGGACCGATAACGGCAGGGAAAATGCGCGAACGCTTTTGAGGGAAGGTTTTTTTCCTTGTGGTCGAGCTATAGTTACAACATTATGGCTTAAAGTATGAGAAAAATTCAACTCACCGATATACCCCCTCACCTCATCCCAACAATTAACTACACAGTCTCTTACAGACAAATATGTCACACAGTTAATGCGCCGGACCCTGTGGCCGAGTGGCGCCGGACCACGTGGCTGAGTGGTTAGCTCATCGCGCTGCAACGCTAGGGGTCCCGGGTTCGAATCTCGCTGGGCCTTGGATGTTTGTGTTTGTCCGAATAATGAGAACCAATGTGAATACAGTGAAACTTGACATGTGTGAAAGATTGTAAAAATGTGTGAATGACGGGGAATACTGCCGAATAGGGGTATTCCTTTTAAAACAAAGAAAAAAGTGGTTCGCACACCGCGCTGCGACGCCAAGGGTCCCGGGTTCGAATCCCGCTCGGGCTTGGCTTCATCAATTCCATCACTCATCCCCATCTTCGCAAATTAGCGAAGAGGCACAAAACGCGAAGTAAAATAAACTAAATCAATATATCATTCAGTTAGTGCTTATTATTTACATTCAATTCTTCGAAGTATGCAAATAGTTCTGTGTTATGCAACTTTACACTGTTTTCAAATTTCCTTTAATTTTCTTATATCAGTGCCGTTGAAAAGTCATGATTATTCTATGTTTACAAAATAATATATTTATAAATTAAATGCTGCATATTAGCAGTTATTATTGCAGTAAAGAACATGTCTAAATGTGAGTTAACAAAAAAAGAGAAACATTTTCGTATCACGACTGCAGTTCGAAAAATGGACAGGGATTAAAAGTAATGGACTGTCCCGCACTAAATCGGTAAATCGGACGTTTGGTAGCCTTGCATAAATTGTTATATAACTAAAACTACCCAATATTGCAGACTGCAGACTTCTACACAACAAACACATTCATTTATGCAAGAACAAAATTGAAAATTTAAAAATTTGCAAAATCGTCGATGTTATTTTCATAGGTCTTCGATATTATTTTTATAGGTTCACATTTAAATATTTCATGGCTGGAAGGGGGGGCATGGCCCCTCCCCTGGGTACGGGCCTGATTGAAACATCCCCTACTTTGATTTGTTGTGTCAATCATCGTCAGCAGCACCACGCTCTGTATCCAGGGGTGCGAATAGGGAGCTAAGCTTACCATGAGGGGAAGCGATCTGTATTTCATGGATATAAAAAAACACGATTTGTGTAGTTAAATACTCACACACAGGTTGTCGCAAAACAACTTCAACAACGCTTGGGTACAGGTACATATCATAAAAGCAAGTAACTTTTCCTGGTAAACTTTACCTCGAAAGCGCTTAGTTTCTGCGTTATAAGAGCTTAAAATCTAATCTGTATTTATGCAACGCAACACAGCAAACGGCCGCTCTGACATAACTTGCAGGGGCGCGTGACAGGGTTGCCACTAGCGTTACTTGGCAGTCTTGCCTGAGCAAAATACATTTTCTTTTTTTCATTTATTGATTTACTTTATATTACTTCGCTTTTGTGCCACTTTTGGCTAATTTGCGAAGATGGGGATGAGTGATAATATGATGAAATTGATGAATGGGCACTCACAAACAACACCCATGCCCAGGCCTGGATTCGAACCCGGGCACCCTGATGCCGCCACGGGGGCCGGCAAATATAAAAGAATGATGATACTTGCAATGTTGTAAGAAGTATTGGCAGTACTTATAAACTGACCAAGACAAAGAATTTCCAACAAACTGACCAAGACAAAGAATTTCCAATAAATGCGGACTGAAATTCAAGAATGTTTATTCTAAAAATTCTCCATCGTGTTTCGACTGTCATGCAATATCAATAGTATGAATCTTCGTACTACAACATATATTTGCAACAGTTACATACATATGTATACAAGGTGGACCAAAAATGTGGAAACAAAGACCAGACGATCTCATACAAACCAATCCAATGTCCCGAAACATGATGTAGAACAAGCCGCCTTCTTGGATTCAGTACCATTTTCGTAAATGGAAAGGCGGGATATTAAAATGGGCTGGAATTTCACTAGAAACACTAAGGTGTGCTCCGTTTTTATCGTAACTTCATGTTCTCACGTAACTGGTTCTTTTCTGTAGTGGGTCAACACTGCGGAACCACTCCTTAGTATTAGTAGGGTCCCCCCCCCTAAATAACTTTGACATTTGCGAAATGAAAAATGTTACTCTTTATTGCTTTGCTTCTCAGGTCCAAGGAGGTTAACAAAGGTTATAAATTTTAATAAACCTGAATATTGTGAGTGCCCTCCTTGCCTCCTCCAAGTTATGCCTTTGCAGATAGCCTAATCGAGAGTGTGTTCACACTGGGATTCGAATCACTGAGCAATGTAGTCACGGACACTGCCGCCTTGTAATGAATACATTGACGTTCAATGGAATCGTTACAAGGCAGTGTCCGTGACTGTACCTCCAAGCAAGAAATGATGCGAAAATCATCCACTGTCTCCCGTCTACTGAGCCAAACTCTGGAAAGATAATAATGATGGGGGAGCGTGGGAGGGCAGTTGACCACCATTTTATGCCTATTAATGTTAAGCCTTGTCTACCAAGAGAAAGTAAAGTCCTTTCCCCTTTCCCTTTTGGCACCCAATCGCCGCTACTGATAAACATTGTTTTGATGCGTCAGCACAGTGACTGTTTCTATCCACCGCACAATATAGGAGAATAAGAATAAATTATTTTAAAATTTTAAGTAATTGAAGGACAGGGCTAATAAATTAAAATACAATATACGTGACTCTGGGTCCAGACGCAATAAACTCTTTAACCTGTAGCAATACTATACCTCCTTGCAATCAGGCAACTTGATAATAGCCAGGAGCAAGCTGACTCAATACTCAATGCACTGGTCAGGAAATTAATTAAGTAACCTGCCTTTCAAGTGAAACAGACTGTGTTAATTGTCTGATATTCCCTGAAATAAAATTGATGAAATGGTTTATATTACTGTGTACCATTATAATTTAATTTTGTAATTTTATATTGAATGTATTATCTTGCAACCAACTTGTTGAGAATTTGAATTTATTTTAAGGGGGAGTCGCCCGATGACGTTGCATGTGTTACATTACCCAAGAACTTCAAAGGACGAGTTCTGCTATTTTTATTGCAAAAACAACAGTTGAGCATTACCCTCGTACGGCTAAGCAACAACAAGAACCAAGTAAAACCCTGTAATTTGCGAACACTTAACTGACACAACGAATATTTCAAATTGTGTATAAGTTATTTTAGTCTCGTTTTAGAAAAATGCTTATGTACACGCGTGTATGTGAGCGTGCGTCCGCGTGCGCGTGTGTGTTACTGTGCCTTCCATTGTATTCTCTTTTAAAATCTCATTACTTTTTCATTTATGTTAATTTCGTTCGTTATATAATTGTTTATAGTGTCATAAATACATGTATTGTAACTTTTAATTTAGGTGGTAGAGCAGCCTAAGGCTGAACCTGACCCTGTAGTAAATAAATAAAATTTTCTATTCAGTGGCGTAGCGACCGCTCCCACAATGCGGAGTATTGGCGAGGTGTAGGGGCCTGCCATGTTCTCTCTCTCTCTGCCCCTGAATTTTTATGTAATCTCAGAAATTCAACAAATTGTATTGCTTATTAAAAAAATCGATTTACGAAACAGAAATCTGGTTTCCAGTAACATATCATACGATGATATCTACGATAATAAGCACAACGTGGCTACAGGTATGAATCCAGTAGAAAGTTTCAGTTGCTGAACTTATTGTGGTTTTACGTGTGATATTTAAAACCTCACTTCCCACCAAATATGTTCAAGGGGGCTCAAGCCTTTCCATGTTCACATGAGAGCTGGTTAAATTTACCACATTGTCCACACCTTTTAAGTGTTAATTCAAAGGGACTAAAAAACTTAATATGAGGTGGGGCCCAGGAGGCAATTATCTCGTTGCCCTAAGGGCCAGTACATCCTCGTCTGTCCCCCAGGCAAGGGCGTATCCAGGGGGTCCGGACCCCCCAAATTTCTTTCATCTTTTTGAAAATATTCAGCATATTTCCCGATGAGACATTGATGTAGCAGATATGGAAAAAAAATCTTTGTGCGCACGGTTTGTCGATTCTGACAATAACATCCACTAAAGTTTCACACTAGAAACGTAGCCAGGAGGCCTCGGGTGGATGAAGCCCCCAGAAATAGTACTAATATTTAAATTAAATAGTGTATAATGCTAATTAATTTTACTTCCTTAGCAGGATTAGACATATTGTGTAACAAGTTGTAACGTACTGAGAAATTCATCTTCAGGACTTTTATCCCACACTTTTTCGACTTTAGATGGCGGCTTCTGATTAGGGACGAGCCCCTCCGGAATTAAAATTCTGACTACGGTCCTGCTGGGTAGTGATATGTCAGCTGAAATTCTGATTTCAATTCTTCTTAAGTGTCACAAACTTGCCCTTGACATGAAAAAAAATCATAGGCCAAGGTTACCATGGTGCAAGTAATAGAAGTGGCAGAGGTATGCATTCACGAATACAACAACAGTACCCAAAAGGAATGTGTGTACACTGTGGCAGTCATTAGTCATTTGGCATAAATTTAGCCCTAGCTTCAGCCATGTCTAACTCCACCGTGAGAAACTGTTTTAGTACAGTATGTGAAATTTGTTTTGTATTTTAGAATAATACATGTAATGGTAAAGTACTAAAAACAATGTATTGCATTATGTACCAAACAGTAAAGGAAAAATAACTATTGTCAGTGTGCGAAACACGATTTCTAGAATAACATGATTAAATTCGCGTTTTTGTTAAATTTCTTCAACCTTAATAGTTATGTGGAGCTGCCCAACTGAATCATCACAAGCAAGTGATCTTTTAGCCGCAGTTGAAAAGGGGACTTCCTTAATTACGCTATTTATCTGTGAAATGCTTTCCAATTTTACTATGCAGTTGTCAAAGAATTTAGAGAGCCCTCGTCACAATTTAATCTCTGCTCTTATGCATGAGATGTCACAGAACAGCTTCAGAGACTGCTGGATATTTCAGATGAAGAGTTTAGCCTAATATTGCAAACTGCTTCTGAAAGGTGTCAACAGATATTCAATTCTGAAATTGCGATTCTAAGAATAACAAAACACAAAACAAAACGAGATAACCGTCCTCGTACTATTGTAGGGGAAAATTTCCACAGGAATGTTTTCATTCCTTCTGCCGATGACTTAATAAGTAGCTAATCTGACAGACAGATTTCTCAATATTCATGACGTTTTGTCATCATTCGAAATTCCCCTGCCAAAAAAATCTCCCCAGCATGTAGATAAATTAGAACTCAAGTGAAGTGTTCAGTAAAACTTGTCAGTAATAGGATAGTAGTAGACACTCTGTCATAATTAAATACTTTATGGGGCTTATGGCATGATCGGGGGGGGGGGGGTTGCCATTGACCTTGGGGAAGGGCACCCCTGATTGGACTCCCTCCAAATTTTATTTCTGGATACGCCCCTGCCCGCAGTGAAATGTCACCATTATTTGGGGAGATTTTTTTTTTTTAGTTAATTTTTCGGTACTTTAATATTATACGGACTACCTCCAAATCGTATTCCGCCAAATGCGATTCCCACTTATGTAACCTAACCAGGGCTTCCATTTGGCGCAGTGGTAGCGTCGTCGCCTTGTAGTCAAGGGGTCCCGGTTTCTTAACCCGGTTGAGCCACACGGCACAGTGGTTCGGATCCCACTTTAAACCGTAGGTCCAGTCCCGATTAGCCTTACTGTGCATAAAATGGACTTAAAACACCAACTCAAACAAATAAATAACCTTAACGAACGACTCATGTTTGCGAGGGAAATATAATTTAACGTAGACAAATGAGGTAGTCCGCATAATACTAAAGTACCAATTTTTCTTAGATATTGAAATGTTGTGGACATTTCTGTCGAACCAGTTCTTCTTTTCCAGTATGTCATGGTTGTGTGATCTAACAGAGGTCGATGTGGAAATTCCTAGGTATGAGAATACTTGCTCGGGTTTGGGGGTAGAAGGGAGGATCATTGTATGGATCAACATGGAGGCGATGAAGTGAGTAGAGGATAATTATGCAAATTATTTTAGTTGGAGGGGATGCTTTACGAAAATTTTCTTAACTGGGGGATATATCATCCCCTACGTCCCTCCCCACACACATTACGAGCATTGATGATCTTTTGATAAAACAAGTCTTGTTTCATGAACAAATGGCATCCTTAAAATTATGATTAATAATATCGATATCCACTAACATGAAAATTAATCATCATGCCTATGTGGCAACAACGTTTTAGGTGTAAAGTCCTTCCGATCAGCCTTTCATTGAGTGATGCATTTTCAGTGGATAGAGTCCCATCGCTCTGTTATATATTTTTAATACTGGAATCCGCGCTATTTTCTGTAAATTCTCATTAACCTTGTGTTTCAGGGCTATGGACCGACAATCTAGAGATCCAGTTCAACCCCCAAAACTGAAATGGTAAGTTTGCTTGAAGGCGAATATGTGTAGCTCTTCAATTCAATCTTGGCACGAAGCAGCCAGGAATGTTTTTCTGGATCTGAAGACGCACCCACCTCAAAGTCCAAAAAACAGAAGTGCTTACTATCCTTTAAACAATTCCCTTCCAAACAGTATATTTTCGAATATATGTGTAAGAATTATTCATGCAATCTAAATATATATATATATATATATTTTTAATGTATCAAGAGACAAAACATCATGTACTCCATATTTATTTAGCTCCTAGCCTGGACATGGATGTTTGTGAATGTCCATTCATCAATTTCATCATATCATCACTCATCCCCATCTCCGCAAATTAGCCAAAAGTGGCACAAGAAGCGAACGAAAATACAGCAAATCAACAAATCCATATTTCGCAACGTGAAACCTGCCCTCACCCCCTCTTCCAAGAAAGAATCCTGGCTGTGCCACTGTGTTCAAGTAAAATAAAATATATCCCTTCCAGCTATTTATCAGAGATTCAGACCATCGTGATGTAGTTTCCAGGAGTTAATCTACAGATATATAAGTCGATAATAAAATATGGGAAGGCAAGTATTGGGGTGGCTCCCAAAATTTTACTTGCGGGCGCCCACAGAAAACTGCGCTACGCTATTCTACAATTAATAAAATGTATGGCAGATTTGACATTATCTGCGACGGTTGAAATTACTTTCCATTTCTTTAATTCTCCAACTAGGATTCAATGCAGAAAAATTAAAGTGTCTTCCTGCCTTACTTAATAAGAAATAGCAAAATACAGTAATTTGCATCAAATGAAAGCATAATGTTTTCAAGACTTAATTTACCGCGGTAAGTGAAGAGTTTGCCTTACGAAATTTTCATACACGCACGACAAAAGCCGGCAAGTACCAATACGTCACGTCCGTTTAATGCAGCCATCATTTTTAGCGGTGCGGACAGCGAAATTTCTTTTTCCACATATCCCAGGACCCGCACCGGAAGTGATAATGAAATCCAGATTCCGGGGCCTCACAAAATCAAAGTAGCCAACCCAGAAAAATAAATAGCTTTAGAAAGAAGCTACGAACGTATGCGAATATGCCGTTTTCTTTAAACAAAAATGAGAGTTGTTAGTTAGCAACATTGCGACTGAAAGGCACCAGCACAGATTAGGACGGATTAGGGACACAAGCAAGCGTAAATACAAACTTCGTGGCAAAGATGTCGCATTTGCTTCTGGAAATTTTTCTCTGCGACATTTGTGCAAAAACCTACAAATAAATATAAAGGGCCATTGAATGCACATGTTAAATGAGCTCATAAATGTACAACAAATTAAGGTAATATTACATGTCAGTGGATTGCTGCAGCTTGAAATGACACCAGTATAAAGTGCTTGGAAATTTGGAGGAAGTTATTCACGTAAGAAAGATTTGGTGAATTCGATTCTTTGGAAGGGAAGTTATTTCATGAAACTCACGATCTTGTTGCCGAAAGTCTGGGCTTCGAACCCTAGCCAAGGCAAGGGCAGTTTTACCGTTCTATGCTTAGAGAAACTCATTTTCGTAAGTAGTTTCTTCTGTAAAAATGAAGAAATGTGTCTCCGATGTATGAAACTGTTACCGGCCTTACCTAACCTAGTAGGCACACCTCGTCCCCGTGATGATTCGTGAGGCTATCGTGAATTTTTGGGCTAACATCAATGGTTTTGGGGCCTACCCGTCGATGGTTTGTGGGAAATAAGGAACAACAGTAAGTACTCGTTAATGTAAGAAATAGACATTATTTTCGTTAGAAATTCATTATTTCACCTTAGGAAATGTTCCGCAATGCAGAATAGTACTTTAGCAATGTAAAAAAGTGCGAAATATATATGATTTCTAGGTGTTTCCATTATACTATAATAGTACCAAAATCTCAAAGTCTATACCAAGCCTGTAGCTAGAATTGATCTCAAAGTTCATTTTTTCCAAAATTTAACAGTATTAAATGTGTGTGTTGTTAGGGTAAGACTGCAGAATATGGGCTGCTTAGGAGGAAGGTGGTTCATAATTTTTTGGTAATGTTTTGTAGTTAGTAATCGGGTAAAGTAAGTTTGAAGGTGCGGAATAAAAATTTTCGGTAAATGTCTGTAATATCGGACACACATTAAAATCGGATATTTTGTGTTTCGGATGGTTCATACGTACCAACTATGTATTGCGGAACATAGTTGAAGGTGCCATTATGCTTTTTACACAAAAATAACATCGATTTTTCAGATTACGTAAATCTTTTGGTTCCTTTCTTCCGTTGCGGAACATACAATATGCCACGCACAGCTGTGGATCATCGCGCGTCGTGCTTGTGTTTTGTCGATTTGGAGTGGGTATGCAGTGTTTCAACCTTCTTAACCGAAAAATGCCTACTTTCGTGTTCATTATGTCATCCAAACCATTGACGGATAGCCCCACAAACCATTGGCGGATAGCCCCAAAAATCATTCATGATAGCCCCACGAACCATTGACGGATAGCCCCAAAAACCATTCACGATAGCCCCACAGACCATTTCCGGCAAGGTTAGGTTAGGTAAGCATAGTTAAAAAAAAATCTCATAAAAAAAGGCACCTTTGGAAACACTGGCGAGACTGCGTGACTTTCGACGCTCGCGCCATTGCAGGTACATAATGCAAACAACAGCATAATGTTGTTGCTTTGCACATAAGTTTATTATATCAAACGTGCTTGTTTCTTGTTGTGCAGCATTCTACGGTGAGAAAATACCTCCACAAACTTTCCAAATGGTACAGAAACTCATTTCCGTAAGTAGTTTCTTCCGTAAAAATGAAGAAATGTGTCTCCGATATAACAGACATTTACCAAATTTTCTATGAAAGAAATGAGAAATTCGTATCCAAGTTGGGTGTTCTTGGAGGGAAAAAATGACATGGTGGCACACATTTCTGCACAAATCTAGTGAAAGCAAAAAGTGCCTACGTTGTTAGGTAGGATTAGTTCTCTTAGCCCAAAGAATAATTTTTCATTGTATTTATGCTAATGGAACCTAACCTAACCTTGCAGGCATTCCTCGTCTGACGTTGGAACACAAGGTACCAAAACTCTTGTGCGGAGAGGAAGACCCCGAAACAAATGACAGCAACTGTGTGTAAACAATGTGAACGCGAACAAATGGAGAAATGCATTGCTTTTAGTAGCAGGGAAAACTTTTTTTATGCGTAATAATATAATAGTAATCGGAAAAGTACCACCGGGAAATGGATGTTTCAGGGGATATAAATTTTGTTCGTCTATTTAGATGAAAAAAGCAGCCCATGTTCTGCAGTGAGACCGTTCCAAAACTGAAAATATCACAGGATATGAGAAACGAGTGGAAGATCGGTAAGACTGCAGAATATGGGCTGCTTAGGAGGAACGTAGTTCATAATTTTTTGGTAATGTTTTGTAGTTAGTAATCTGGAAAAGTAAGTTTGAAGGTGCGGATTAAAAATTTTCTTTGAAAGAAACTAGAAATTCGTATCCAGGTTGGGCGCTCTTGGAAGGAAAAAGTGGCACACATTTCTGCACAAATCTAGTGAAAGCAAAAAGTGCCTACATTGTTAGGTAGTTAGGGTTAGTTCTCTTAGCCCAAAGAATAATTTTTCATTGTATTTATGCTAATGGAACCTAACCTTACAGGCCTCACCTAACCTTGCAGGCATTGCTCATCTGACATTGGAACACTAGGTAGCAAAACTCTTGTGCGGAGAGGAAGACCCCGAAACAAATGACAGCAACTGTGTGTAAACAATATGGACACGAACAAATGGAGAAATGCATTGCTTTTAGTAGCAGGAAAAACTTTTTTTATGCGCAATAATATAATAGTAATCGGAAAAGTACCACCGGAAAATGGATGTAGAAGGTACGTACTTTCAGGGGATATAAATTTCGTTGGTCTATTTAGAGGAAAAAAGCAGCCCATGTACTGCAGTGAGACAGTTCTATTTCATCTCATCGTTGCAATATCCTCTACAGCAAGGAAAAAATGTATAAAAAAGATGAAAATCAGTCAAAATTTAAATGTATTTAAAATTAACAAAATTTAACAGTATTAAATGTGTGTGTTGTAAAACTAGTTTTTCTATGTATCTTCTAAAACATTTCTTGAGGTGTTAATTGACTGCTACTGACATCGTCCTATACTACACACTTGACTACTAAAATAATTTTGATGATACAGATATATACATCATACAAAATGAATGCACAATATTCAATCATAGTATTATTTTCCTGTAGTTTACGGTTATTACAAGCATAAGAAACGTAACGTCACAAAGAAAAACTGTTTTCTTATGCTTGTAATAACCGTAAACTACAGGAAAATAATTCTATAATGCAAGCAATGCGTACATACAAGAAAAACTTCAATCATAGTGCCTACCATGTATTCCAGCCCTTCCTTCCCAAAACCTGTGAGCTGTTGATCTTTGATGCAGATGTGGAAGGAATGTGGATTATGACATCAAGGTCAAATTCACAGATTTCTGTCTAAATGGGAGGCTGCAACAGGGGCAGTGAAGGCACAGATAAAGTAGCTCCCCTATGAAAGAAATTTCTAAAATCTAGAGAATCTAGAGATGGAGAAAGTGATGCCCATAACTAGATACAGAGTGGCCAAAAGTGGGAAAACATGTCATCAAAAATTTAAAATGTTTTCATCTTTTGGGAATTATGTATAGAATAAATTTGACCATATAACAAGATTCACAAAACTTCAAACTATACATTTCAAATCTTCCAAAATCAATATCTATTTTTTTATGATACAAAATTACATAGTACAAAAATGTCTTAAGGTGACCATAATCGTTGCCGCAACGAGTTTACAATACCGGACCACTCTCCAATTTCTATGAAATGTCGCCTACTCACTAATTGTGAACTCCTAAACACGAATCTGCATGTAATAATTGGCGGTCAAGTATGGAAATCGAGGAAAAAACTAAATAAACTATGTTTTCCTAACGTAACGTAACCCTACCATAAGAACAAAAGCTCCACGGAAGATGCCATTTTCCCAACATGAAGAAATCAACAGGCAAGACAAGGTATAGTTCTCGTAGTTAAAATAATTTTTCTTTGTATTTATGCTAATGGAACCTAACTCAACAGGCCTAACCTAACCTCTTAGGTATTCCTCGTCTTACGTCAGCAAGATTGTTGTGCATAAAGGAACACCATTAATGAAATGCGAAAAAAAGATAGTTCCGAATTGCTGTGTAGGGACAATCACCGTGGTAAATCGCAAGGTTATTTTACAATTTCTAGACGTAAATGTACAATATTAACAAGTGACTGCCAAATATGAACTACAGTTACGTCATCAGGACACCGAAATTAGTAAGTAGGCAAAATTTTATAGAAATTGGAGAGTGGTCCGGTATTGTAAACTCATGCCCCGGTGCCTCCACCCTAATCACTTTCTTATAAATGAACACACAACATTTCAAATGACCATGCTTATTATTAGTTAATATTGTTTCATGCATACATGTGTGTATGTGATCAGGGGCATATCCAGGGGGTCTGGAACTCCACCCCCCCCCCCCCAAATTTGGAAAATACTATGGTTGATTCATAATACTTCCCGATGAGACACGATGTAGCAGGTATAGAAGAATTCTTTCTGTGTGCATGGTTTGTGGATTCTGAGAATAATATCCACTAAAAGTTTACAAGTTACACACTGGGTGGTGATATGTCAGCTGAAAATCTGACATCAGTTCTTTTTGAACAATGTCACAAACTTGGTCTTGACATGAAAAAAATCACAGGTCAAGGTTATGATGTGAGTGGCAGATGTGTTCAATTGTGAATAAATCAACAATACCCAAAAGGAATGTGTGCACACTGTGCCAGTCATACTGTAAATGTAGCCCTATCTTCAGCCATGTCGAACTCCACCGTGAGAAACTGTTTTGGTACAGTAAGTAAAGTTGTTTTTTTTCCGTCAGAATAATACATGCAGTGGTGAATTCCTAAAAACAATATATTGCATTACTACCAGGCAATATGAAACACTATTTAAATACAGAGAAACTAATACTCACTTTATCCGCAAAACTGTTTTTTCTTCTTCGTTCTATTAAACACTATTTGTTAGTGTGTGAAACATGATTTTAAGCAAAACATGATTCACTTCGTATGTAGTCAATTTTATTATTATTAATAATAGATACGCTGTCGTCATTAAATACTTGATGTGGGGGGGGGGGGGGGCATGCCATTGGGAATGGGCACCCCTGGCTGGACCCCCCCCCCCCCTAAGATTCTATTTCTGGATATGCCCCTGTATATGATTATAGACATTCGCGTATACTTGAAAAATTACAAAGCCTTCAATAACAGAAGGCAAATATCCACAAGTAGAGATGAAGCAAACACTGTCTGGTACTTTGGGGAATAGTTGTTCAAGGATAAATGAATCAGATTGGGTGTACTGTGATTAAGTCCATTAAGATGAGGCTGAGGGAGATTTCCAAGCCATAGCACCATTGGAGGCCACATTTGATTGGTGAAATCATCAAGTTACAAGTGTCTCCCATCACTTGTCAGTTTGGTGTCACTTCGAAATGACGAAATGGTGTGAATTCTCCCTAAGATCTCTCAAAAATGTGGATTATTCTTCAGAACAAACTCAAGGGAACCTATGTTTACATTTGAACACAATAACTTTATGTGGATACACTGTCTGAGAAATGAATAAGAGTCTTGAAGGATGCAAATCTCTCGCACAATGTATTAGTTTTATTGCTACATGAATTTAAACCATGTGTATGGACCCACTAAGTTAAAATGCATATTAGTAAAAACAATTAAAACAAATATTCGTGATGAAGCCATGTTCGATTTGATGGTAAACAGTATTACAGAATAATACAAGGTCTCCAAATTTTTGTTTTCAGGCCTCTTTGGATCTGAACCACTGGGTAATGTATCTCCATTGCAAATTGAATGTGGGATCCTTTAACATGTTGACTGTCAAGCTCCTGAGCTAATGATATTGCTTGGGGCCAAACTACTTCCTGATATTTGCTTATATGATCAAAAGGCTTGTATCTAACATCGACAATACCCACTAAGAGTTTGAGTTTAAGCCCACTTTATTCACAGTAAGGATAATCACGACTGAATCTACTGTTTAATTTGAAATTTGAACCAGTATGTACCTCCACTGGGTTTCAAACGTGGGACACCTTGATTACAAGATGGTTACCACTACACCATCAGGGAGGCCCTGCCAATATGATAAATACGCATGTAGTGAAGGCCAGAAAAAATTGTTGGCAATGAAGCCTGCAGGCGTAACTTGCAGTTTGATGTAATATTTGCATTAAACTAGCACCTGAAGTTGAAAATTTTATCTGTGGCAGGGTGTCTATCAGTTAGGAATGTCAAGGAAGTCAAGCAATTAACAGGTAGGCCAAGAAAAAGTCACAAAATTATGCTTGTGGTCAAGAATTGTTGCTATTTTTTTTTACAGTATAGTGAATGTACATTGTACTGAGATTTGATAAATTGTATTGAGTTGTGGTAAAGATTTGTTCACTCTGTTTCTCAAGAATTACATTCTTGTATGCGTGAAGTTTTGTAAAACTATTAAAGTAATGTGGCCATTCCCCATCCAGGATGAAGTCTGAAGCATTAAGTTTTACATGTATTAATAATTAAAGCAAGTCTAAATCTCTTTTTAAAGTAGAGCTTCAATTTTCATCTTAACTGGCCTTGCGGTAGGGGTTTTTCATTGAATAAAAATATATATTTTCTTTACTACACCTAATTAGAGGACAATTAAATAAATGTTAAGAAAAAAAGGGGGGTCAAGAAAATGTAAAGTCATGAAAAAGTCAAGAATTTTGGATGTTATTGTGGTAAACACCCTGTGGGAGATGCTCTTATGGTTTGACATGGTGGCAATGGGACTGTTGAAGGATGCTTTGGGAAAATTTTGCTAGCTGGGGGATACCATGTTTACTACTGAAGTTAATAATGATTGGCACTGTGCCTAACAAGAAAAGATACACATTGTTTTCCAAACCTAGTGGATTCACAAACAATGGAGGAAGCTGAAAACAAAGAAATCAAGGACACAAACTGAATAATCAATCACATCATTTGTTCATTCCACAAAACTTCTGGTCAAGCAATAGAGGATCGGTCAAGAATGATGGTGTCGATACTAGTAATTAAATAAATTCTTCCAATCAGCTAGTTTACTTCTGCATAGCAAATAGAAACCTGTCTAAATAGAAACCACACATCATCCATCAGTACTCATCCCATTCCTGCTGCAGCCTCCGGCGAGGTATGGTTCAGTTTGTTTTGGATTAGTGTTCTGTTTTTACTGTCAGATTATGAACTGCACTACACTCATCCTTTTGCCAGATACAGCATTTAAAGAAATCAGTATATATATTTTATTTGCTTTTACTAATGAAAAGTTTGAGATAGACACTGTCTCCCATCTCTATTGACACTCCACTACTGCAAGTATTTATTATCTGATGTGATGGTTCTTCTATTACCATGAGATTTTAATGCACTGATTACATTTCTTACAACTGCAAGCATGTACAATTCTTGTAGAATTTTTGAAGTGGAAACAGGAACTGAATAGAACCAACTATTTCAACAGATCAGGACAAAAAACATTTCAGGATGGATGCATAAAACAGTGGTATGTTCGTCAACTAGCAATTGAACGTGTAAACTGTCCAGCAAGAATTGAAGCCACAGTAAATGAAGAAACTGGGCACATAACTGTATTTTATCATCATACTCATGTTGTTCATGCACAGCAACCACAAACCCTTCGTAAGCATGGCTATTTCAACTGAATTTCAACAAAATTTTAGTGTTCCCCCTTCCTTATATGGAAAATAGGAATTATGGTTGTGCATAAATAAGTCTAAGGATTGGGTTTAGAAAGTTGAGAAGATATTGTGACAGAAGTCTACTTACAGTGCATGAGTCATCTAAAGAAAGATGGTAGTTGTCGTCCTCAGAAGAATGTCTTGACACAAAATTTTAGATTGAGTATACCAAAAAAATACTCGTACCAGGTGTTGTTAAACAGCTTCTTTGCACAGAATTTTAGTATAATGCCTTTGAAACATTAAAATAGCAACAAATATTTTGCCTCCTGTAATGTTCTTTAATGAGATTGGACTATTTTTTTGCAGGGTCAATCTGAAGAGTGTGAGTGTGTCACACACACACACACACATATGTATGTATATTGTAGTGTGGCATCTGGTTAATTATGGGATCGAGTCACGCCGGGACGTAGCTCAATTAAATAAACATAAGATTTCAATTTGGGTCACGCTTGACCACCTCTACCCTGAATGGTGTGGACTAAGGACGTTGGGAGCCTTAGTCGGTTTAATGATACTCACCACTTGCGTGATGATTTGGCCCTCGGCTATTGGCATCGGCGACAGTTGGGCAGAGATGGGTGCACTGGAGATGCTGGAGACTGCTGGCCTAGATGTTGACAACGATAGGAGGCGGCAGGAGTTTTGGTGACTTATCGCTGGACCGCTACTACTTCTCCGGACTTGGGCTGGCTTCTTGGCTTCTGGCTCTCTGTAGTCCAGACTGCTGCAATCGTACCGCACGCTTGTTGCGACCTCGTGATGATGTGATCTTGTCAATCAGCATCGATGGTGTCTATTTACCATCTCCAGGTTTATTTTTATACTTCAGAATTCCTTTGAGATGTGGTGGACTTTGCACCTCAAGATATTCACCAGGGGTATCCCTTGATGCTGGTGGAAAGTTATAGTGGAGGTGCAATCACTGCTGGTAAGGGTCGTTGCCTTGCTGACTGTGCAGAGCCGAGTGGAAATTTCTTATTACTAGGCTCTGCATCCGGTAGAAATTGGGGTGAATGAGCATTCAACCAATGAGCTTCAGAGCTATGCTTTAACAAATGGAGATTTCAATTTTTATGCTCCCAATTCCTTCATATCTCTCTCTCTCTCTCTCTCTGTGTGTGTGTGTGTGCGAGAGAGAGAGAGAGATGTATACACGTATGTATAAATGAAACAAGATGAAGAACTCCAAATAAAAAAGATGTGATATTATACCAAATTCATAACATGAAGAACTGTTCCAAAGAGAAAACATTATTGGCATGTTTTACTTTCTTCTCATTACACATTGAGTGTTTGGGAAGGTGTTGAAAACAGAATGTTATAATACGGTGGCGCTTAATTGAACCTAATGACATGGAGAAAAATCCGACATGATGGGAAGAAATTTGTCATATCCTCCATCAGCATTCAAAATACTTCCAGAATCTCCTTTTGGTTTGTAAACAACCAAAATTTCCCATGTTTAAATTTAGTTTATTGCATTCTGTAATAAGTGTAATGGAATGGTGAATGTGAGAATTTTAATTGTGAAATTTTGAAAAATCCTGTCATGATGTGGAAAAAATGGATGCCATTTCTGTGATCTGCACTCAAAATACTATTATACTTTCAGAATCGCATACTGATTTGAAATCATCCAAATTTTTCCCCCAAAATGGAGGGCTGTGTGATTATATAATTTCAGCAGTTTAAAATAAGAAAGTCTAGTTACTGAGTTATGACAACTCATCACATCACATTAAATAACTCCTAAATTGTTCTCATGTAGCATTATAGCACTTTAAAATGTCTTGTGACATTTTATGTGAACTTCTTTCTAGACCCACAGGATGCAAAAGAAGAAGTAGTTTTTGAAAGTTTGCAAGCCTTTTTAAAGTGTTGCAGTTACACCGAAAAATTGGTGGATTATTATTCAATTTGATGTAATCAAGATTCTTGTTGTTTGGGTTAACCTGGAGAGAGAGGAAAATGGCATAGAAATATATAAAATACGGAAAAATAATAATGCTAATTTGACCAGCTCTGTTTATGCCCCTGCTGCCCATTCTTTTCTGTCATGTGCAACAAGAACAAGCCGCTGCAGTGTAGGTATCAGTCAGCAGTCCCACAAAAGACTTACACAGAAGGGTAGGAATCCACAACCCTCCCTCCACACAGTGACATTCATTCCTTTATCAAGAACTCTGGAATCGGCCCACATGATGATAATGGTGGTTTTGAAAATGTCCAAGTTCTTACCCAAGAGTTTGCAAGCAAGAATTGGCAATGGATGATTTGTTTCATTTTTCCACATAGCATTGACCACTAGGCAGTTACATGCCTTCGATGTCACATTTGGGTGCAGCACATCAGTTCTGCCTTGGTACTTGTCATCTGCTTTCCAGAAGGGTACAGCATTTCTCGAAAATCTATGTGGAACTTCCTGTGTTGGACCCCCAAGTCACAAAGGTGAATGAACCATTGAAAATGACATATCTTGACTAAAGAGTTGTTTCTCTTGGCTGCTCGTCTAGTTACTCAAGATCATTGGCAACAGTGGAGAAAATTCAAAAGATACTTATCGATACTAACATGGCTCCGTCCTACTGTTTTTATGAATTCTTGTTCAGATTTCTGACCTCCCCGATGGCATTGTCACCTTGTAATCAAGGGGTCCCAGGTTCGATACCCGGTGGAGGCACATAGTGGTTCGGATCCCACTTTAAACTGCAGGTCCAGTCCCAATTAGCCTTAATATGCATACAGTGGACTTCAAACACCAACTCAATCAAAATTGTTCAGATTTCTGTACAGCAATCGCAACAATGTTTTCACAAGAATAGAGTGGTTTAAGGAGTAAAAAACTCTGGAGATACATTTATTTGAATTTGAACTTAAAATTTTGGGTGCGTCAGCACCTAGGCTATTTTGCACCTGTCACGTTATACGGGGTCCAGCCCTTACCATAACTAAAATAGCATAATTGCAATGTTATTTTACTAAACTATTAAAATATTCTGACTTGTTAAAAGCTAAGATATGAGAAAATACCATGTAATTCAAGTGGTGACATTTTATGATAAATACTACTCCCTCTGTCCCATAATTATAGTCCGATATGCCAAAATGGTAGTACAGGAATGACAGCCGAAGAGGCAGATGGAAAGCACAATTTGTACTGATCCTTGAGTAGTAAAGTTGTATGACTCATTCCCTTGTTTCATGTTCTTCTGCCTACATCAATGTCGCAGTTTGAATATCGGGCAATTATTATGAGACAACAAACAAAGTTGTACTGGACAATAATTATGGGACAGAGGGAGTAATATTTTTTTGTGACTTGCAAACTGTAAGTTATAGCAATTACTGCCATGTCGAACAAAGTAAGGAAAGAACATTTGACTGCCATAACTAGGGGTGTCCAAGGATAAACATTTGTGATGAGAACATGTGTAAAATTCAAGATTTTCACCATGTTCACAAATTTTGCAAGTTTACCCTTCCCGAAACTGGTCCAGAAATGGCAAATTTTATCAGTTCCGTATGATAGGATTTCCCTCCCCAATCATGTTTTGGGAAACTTACAATATTTGTGAACTGTAGGAGCTGGAGTCATTGGCTGTGAGTATGCGACTATTTTCGCAACAATTGGCACACATGTCTATTTGATTAACGATAAAGAGAAAATCCTCCCCCATCTTGACGAAGAGATCTCACGGTGAAAATCTTGAATTCTACACACTATCCCCCTCCCTCTTAAGTGATTGTTTTTGCACTTCTGAAATAAAAAGCCATTAATTTCAAAAAATTTAGACACTTTTAGCAGAAAAAATACCAAGAAATAACCATTTCCCAACACAATCCTTTGGAATTTCTTGATTTCTCGGGATCTCGAAAAGTCGAAAATCATTTCCCCAAGTTGGCAATTCTCATGCTGTCATTTTGAATTACTTTTCTTTTATACAGTAACCTTTGATGCATAAAAACATTGATCATTGGTGCCACGATGGAGAGCAGATTAAGTGCACTCTGCTTGATATCAATGCATCGTGAAAAATTTCAAAATGATAAAGAATTGTTCATCATCAAAGTGATAGATATTTATGTAAAGGAAACAAGGCGAATCCGAATTCTATTTAAATAGTGGACTCAAGTCAGAATTTGTCAACAGCGCCAAGGTATTTTCACTCAATTTCAATTTTATAATTTGTAAAAATTAATAACAAGGTAACAACTTCTGTAACTGAGGGTCAAGATATGAAATCTTACTTTGAGTCTCCCTGAGAAAAAATCCTGCGGACACCTTTGTACCACATTACAATTGTTAAGTTTAGATTGAACTCCATCCCTTATCACAAACCTCTATTTTACTTCTTTTGTATTGACCTGTGTTATCTCCCATGGCTCAATACTGTTGTCTTCATTACATTTAGCCATTGCATCATTCACCATAACATGTTTTTCCTTGTTCTTTGTTGTCTGACAAAAATTGTTTGCAAAGAACCACTATTGAATTTTCTGGGTGCCTTTGGATAATTATATTGCTGTGTTGTTCCTAAATAGTATTCATTATTTGTTTAGTTGACCTCTGTGGCAACGGGTGACCACAGTGTGCTAAGATGGCGTGTGTCCCAGGTTTCGAATCCCAGTCTGGACATGGGTGTTCTTTATGACTGTATCTTCACCATATCATCACTCATTCTCATCATCATGAATAGACGAAAGTGACAGAAAAGTGATACTAAACAAAAATACATTTGCTTTTTTTTGTTTAAACATTTATTTTTTTGTTTAAGTGATCTTGCAGGATGGCAACTTTAGGACCATGGTAATATTCAAGTATAATTCCCAGTTTCAAAGGCGAATTTTCCAAAAATTCAAGGGTACATGCAGATAGATGTTCTCTCTATTTCAATCCTACATATTAGTACCGTCTCTCACCACCCACACACAGATATAGTAACAATATAAAGGGTCTGAGTCATTCCAATGGATCCAAAAATTCTAATTCAATTAAATGGTGTACATACTTCAAAAAATATTTAATTTATGGTGCAGAGTTTACATTTGCCATTTAACATACTAAGACTCGAAATGCATCTACAAACATAAATCACAAATGTTACGGCATATACTAATCTATGAAAGATTGTTAATTGCATAAAAATTTCAAACTCAATTTAACATCAACTTCAAGATATTTTAGCTTGCAATAATCTTCCATCTGTCAGATAGATTGTTCTGCAAAGGATACTAACAAAGTAAACGGATTGAGAGAATTCTGTTCTATTTTCCACGCAGCTTTCTTTTCCTTCTTTGATAAA
Organism: Lepisma saccharinum; assembly: GCF_977018435.1. Taxonomy (NCBI): domain Eukaryota; kingdom Metazoa; phylum Arthropoda; class Insecta; order Zygentoma; family Lepismatidae; genus Lepisma; species Lepisma saccharinum. Next base: position 146,599,867 of record NC_139230.1, read on the forward strand.
ATGAAGCTGAACTGTGAAAAACGTGCCTCAGTGAATTTATAGACCTGTATAAATTCAGTGGAATTTTGATTCACAAAAGTTGCTATTTTCACGTGCACAGAGAAAAATCCATGCAGAATTAGAATTGGAAATGGTCGGGAAAAAATGGCTTTCTGCGGATTTTTTCACAAAGGTGTGTCAAATCAATGAAAATACAGGAGTTGGCAGTATTTTTCCTGTTTCATTGTTTTCGTTTAGCTCCCTACTGATAAGCGGACACTCATTTCATAATATAAAATGCAATTTACAATATGAAATTCGTAGCTAGACATAAACATTGTTGAAACGGTTCCTACCGAGTGTTATCTTCATATTTTGGTTGGCTTATTAAATAAATCTATGTAGTATAAACATATTCATGTAATTAGAGTAGTTTTGTATGTTTTTTTTTTTTAATTTAACCTAATAGTATGATCAGTAAGATACTATTTACGATGTTTGAATTTGAAAAAAGAAAATACTGCTCTACCTTTAGAAAGTCTAGTATCAAATCTCTTTATATTAAATTTTGTGTTCAGTAAAATATGTATATTTGTATTCTGGCTTTCCAGTACATCATGCATAATTTGGATAAATGGCTGCTAACCCTGGTCACAGAGAAACTAGTGGTGTATTTTCGCTGCTTGTTGCAAAATTTTCAACATTTGTGAGACCTCAGCCCAGTAAATTTATTTCTTACAAGTCGATGCCCTGATGCCAACAATTTCACTGATAAATACATTTCTGATCTTTAAAGTTTATATGGAAATTAATATGCACCCTTAATTAATATTTATATATCAACTCTGGCATAATCATGGTTCAATTGTGTATAGACTTGCTGTCAAATATAAAATTAGATTTAAAAAATTAGTCGTCAACCCCTGGACGATGGACCTTTTGCAGCCCAGAGGTTGAAAAACACTGGCACTAAAACTGAAGCAGAAGCAAATAAGACTGGTCGCAAATGTCAAGCAAAAAAATCCTATTTTAGAACTCTGGACTGGACCTACAGATTGAAATGAGATCCGAAGCACTCTGACCACTGAGGTTCAATCTTCTTGTTACAAGGCAACATTAATAATTTATTCCACTCCAGAGGCCCATTCGTGATTATAAAAGGAAACTTCTATCAAAAAGCCGGCCTTTTTACAACAATAGTACTAGCAATTTGTTCTCTGTGATTTATAGGCTAAATTAAATCTTAATGTCTGATGAAGTAGCTAACAATCTTGTTAAGTTTAGAGAATATTCAGACCAAAGCAACACATGACAGTGGGGGGCCATGACAACTGACATGGGCCCCTTCAGTCTATAAGCAAGCATCCACCATGCATGCACAAGCAAGACCGAGGTGAAATGATGTGCGCCATTGAAGGAGCTTTCAGACTGAAGTCACAGATGACGAGCGACACAGTCTCATTCAGTATAAAGCAAAACATTCACCGTGCATACCATTGAGAAAACAGTGTAGTCCGAGCAACATGCAAGTGACATGTTTAGGTCGTTGTCACACTTTGTTTTAAAAGGTTGAATGGTTTACTGAGAGTCTGCTTCCAAGTGACTGACACATGTCACTTGTTGCTTCGGTCTGAAAGTTCCCTGAGAAATTAGTACAGGCCAAGTAACAAGCGACACTTGCTTTGGGGTCATTGGATGTCAATTCATCCAGGTCATGTCACCCACCGTCCCCGATTTTGATTA